>NC_072790.1:140331183-140634214 GCF_028583425.1 Eublepharis macularius
AAATATAAAAGGTTTGCAGCTCTTCTGAGGAAGCGTGAAATAAAATACAAATGGTTATTTCCGGAAGGCATCTGGTTCAGAAATAAAGACCAAGCCTACAAGATAACATTGGAAGTACAGCTGAGGGACTTTGTGCTTAATCATCAAGAGTTCCAGCAAGAAGAAGATTTAGAATCTGAAGGGGGGAATGGGGAGGAGGGAGTGAGCACAGCTACTGTAGCTGTTCAGAGAGAACTGAGACCGAGACCCAGGGGGGGGGGAGAAGAAGACCTGATCCTGACTGTAGTCTTTATTTCATAAGATCTACCAATCTAACAGCATATTAGAAAGTTTAAATTTAAATAATTGTATTATGAAGGGAATCCAATACTTGTAGATGTGGTGTGTGTGTTTTATATGTTGTTTTTCCCTCTCCCTCTGTTCCCTTTTTCCCTTTCTTTTTTTTCTTTTTTTTTGTAGTTTTTGATGTTAGCAGTTAAAAAAAAAAGGTAGTCAAAACCTTTGTCAAACCCAGGAAGTGACCATCCGAGTCTTTGTTCTAAAGGCTAGGCGAGTTCTCCCATCTCAGGGCACATTTTACCTATAAAGGTAGGGCCCTGGCCCATGCAAAGTGCGCAAGCTTTCTGGCTGCGCCCCTAGGGTTGCTTCCCTAAGCCTCTCTTTCTTCGTGCATGCTTACTGGATCCAAAGCGCTGTTCCCTTGAGGTTTGCCCTAAGCCTCTTGCTCTTCTGACTGAGAACGTTGGACATTTGAAGCTACTCTCTTCTCCTGCAGACTGGACTACTCTTCAGATAGGTAGATATACTTATTCCCTCTCTCTATTCCCAACTTCTGGCTAAGCTTCCTTGGATGCTGTGTATGTGTTTAACCATTTTACCCTGTAATTCTGTGTATGCATATGCATGAAGTCTTTTTCTTTGATAAAAGTTGTTGTTTGACTTTAACCACCAGCCTTGTTTGTTACAATGGAAGGGACCCCATAAAAATTGGTGATAGATCCCTGTGGTTACCGCCCTCTCACATAGCTGTCTTCCTTGCTTGCTAATTCCCCCCACAAATTCTTTTACACACAAGGAGACCAATTCTGGTAATAATATGATCCCAGGCTCTGCCCAAGACCTAGCAGAGCTGCTGCCACCTGGAATAACAGTTACCAAGGGGCAGACAAATGGTTACACATAGCACTTCAGATGTAATGAGTGACTTTCAAAATACATTGTTAGTGAACTGGTTGTATGAGTGATGCATAACACCACCAATTAAATTCCTGCTTGGGGCTCATCCATATACTGTATTTGGCACTCAACTCTGTTCAGGAGGCAAAGAAAAACAGTCCAGTTCAGCTGAATATTTAAATAATAACACAGGGGAACAGAACATTCAAGGACTTGCATGGAGGTTTTCACTGTATCCCCCTCCCAATACTATTTCTTCTTTCCTTCCTCTTGGCAGCTGCCATAACTTCTCCCCTTTCCCTGACTGCTTCTTTTCTTTTCCCACACCCACCAACCTACCTTTTATCTGCCCTCTTCACCTTGATTAATGATTTACTTCATATCTACTCCACCTTTTCCTCCAGTGGATACCCAAAGGAATTTACATCATTTTCCCTTCCTCAGTTTTACCCTCACTGCAACCCTGTGGGCCAATTTTAAATGCTATTTTAATGTCTTGATGTATAAATGTTGAATTTTTTAACATTTTCATGTTTGCTACCTTGAGGATCCTGTTTGATTGGAAAGGTGGCATAGAAATGAATGAATAAATAAATGAAATAGCTGTCCTTTTAACATGACTTTGATCTGCAGCAATTATCAGATGATGTCATTTAGCTCCATGCTATGAAGAGCTTCAACTGCCCATTTCTGCATGTTAAACCTCTACTTAAGAGACCAGGCATGTTGGCAACTTTAATCAGAACATTAACAACAAATCTTGATGCTTGGTGCCAAGCAAATTGAGGGAAGGCCAGTTCATACTCTGTAATTTTGGGTATTTCTGCAATTCTAAAAAAGTTCTGTTTTTGACACCCACTGACAATGGAAGGCATAAAAGCACCTCTGTTCTACGCCTTAATTGACAGATAGACTTGTAAGTAGACAGTTTTTCACACACCTTGATCACAAATGGTTTAGGGCTTTAAAGGTAAAAACCAGCAATTTGAATTGATAGGTTCACTCTGAGGTTAAACAAGTCTTCACTGATTGCCAGGATGTTAGAATAAATGAAAAGGGTGCTCTTTTCTAGACCCTTTGAACTTTTGTAGGTATTGATGCTTACGTATGTGCAGGATTGCAATCACTGAAATGAACTAGTGCATTAAAAGTTAGGAGGACACTTTTGAAAATACTTTGCTTCACTTACCAAGTTTACCCTATATTCTATTTCATTTACCAGCTTATCAGAATAGACTTTTACACAGGAAAAACAAAGCATTGCTTGAAGGAACTGTTTCATGACCAATAGTTCTTAGCAAACACTGATGGTACACCAGCAGATTTAATAATACATTTGGATACCTGTCAAGCAAGACCAAACAGCTTGAGAATGAACTCCTTGTATTAAAGGGGGGAGGCAGCATTTCCACCACATGGGAGACAGTCGATTAAACTCCATTTCTCTGTTAAATTCAGATTCAGTTCAAACATACAAAGACCTCTGGGAAAGTGGGAAAATATTCTGACAGTGTAAAGATCAAATATCTTTCTTGAAAATGAAAAAAAAAATCATGGGGTTATTTTTAAAGGATTTTTAGGTATTAAAAATCCCACCCAAAAACAAGATCAAAAGAACTATAGAAACCAACTCTTTAATGAGAGGAATAAGCACTTTATAAGGTGAAATATGACCTGAATAACATCTATGACAACAGAACATAATATGCCCAATTGGGCAAGAGTGAAGCAATAATGAATTTGGCAATAAAACTATCAAGCTATCAGCATGTCACCTAAGAAAATTACAAAGAGTGACTGAAATCTGAAATCTAAAAAACAATTAGCAGAGTGTAGGCATGTGATCCTTTAATCACAAATGAAACTTTTCTATATTTTTTAAACTCTGAGTTTTGAAGGAACAATAATAAATATAAGACAATCCTTTAATATATGGGTTTTAAAAAGCAACTGAAAATAGTCCAGGACTAAATTATGTATTGCCTGCTGTTAGGAGAGATACTGAAAGCCTAAACATTTAGAATTTTCCAGGTGAAAATGAAGAGCCAAATGGGGATATAGGGTTGGGGAAATTATTATTCTAAGTATATAGGCTTAAGACCACAAACTGGTGTAAAGTATCCTGGCTGCACCAGTTCCAGTGGAGTTATGCTGACTTTGGTAAGTAAGGATCTGGCCCACAACATCTTTTCCTTTGAAATGAAAAGCTTCCAACTACAAATTGGAGACAAAAGTTCTAACAGTGCCCATAATTTGGAATCCTAGGAAACAACCAAGAAAATATAGTCATTGCCAGCATCAGATACCTTAGCTAAATGTTACCCATGAAATATTAACTAAAACTCTAAACAACAACAAAACTTTAAAGAGAATTAATATTTTAAATCAAGGTTAAGTTCATTGTCTGCCAGGGAGCTACCAGCAGTTAGAAAAGGTGTTCAACTTATTGTTTCTGACAAGACTAACTGCGATCATCTACGGTGTACTTCAGGAGAAATTTGCCTGAGTGTACAGGAATTCCTGACTCTGGTACATCACTTGAGCTTTAGAACAGAACTGAATAGGAACATTCAGGGCTTTGCAGCAGCAGCAGCAGCAGCAGCAACAACAACAACAACAACAACGATCTATATACCACCCTGCAGGACAACTTAACACCCACTCAGAGCGGGTTTACAAAGTACGTTATTATGATCCCCACAACAAACACCCTGTGAGGTGGGTGGGACTGAGAGCTCCTAGAAGCTGTGACTGACCCAAGGTCACCCAGCTGGCTTCAAGTGGAGGAGTGGGGAATCAAACTGGGTTCTCCAGATTAGAGTCCCACACTCTTAACCACTACACCAAACTGGCTCTCTTGTGTACTTCCCACAAGAGTAACTATAATCTTGGAGTCCTGAACCTTCTGCCTACCACAACAGTGGTAAGATTACTCAGCAGTGACTCTACCAGGGAAACTTTCCATACAGACATGTGAGTAGTGTATTGCGTTGTTTTTTGTAACTCCTAGGCACTCCGTAAATCCCAAATATACCATTAGAGTGGTCTTTTGATGGCCTTGCCATTTTGCTGTCTCTCTGCCAGCAGCATGTTTCACACTAGGATGGTAAAACACAAGAAACAAAACGGGCATTTTAGACCAGGAAAGAGGAAGGAGGACTATTATTTTCATCTTCTTTGCTTCTTCAGCCAGAATAGAACAAATATTTTTATGCTAGATTATCCTCATATGCTCCACTGTTGGACATTGTTCCAATACGTGCAAGCAAGATTCTGACCTTGCCATTGCACTTTTTAAAGCTTCAGGTATAGCACTTGCACCCCTACCAAGTCCATTTTAAAATATTTAGTATTTTTCAGATTCAGGTATCTGATAAATATTGGGTCAAAATCGGTGTAATATACAGAGTTTGGGTTTATTTGGGAATCAAAATATATTTGGCTTCTTTATTCCCTATGGGAGAAACTGTCTGGGAGGCTGGGGAGGCTTTTTTGTGCACACTTTACCAAAATCACTGGGAATCTAGTCCATCCTGTCCACTATAGACCTCCCCCCCCCCCGCCCAGGTTTCAAGAAGATTGGACCAATGGATCCAATTCTGTAGGCTCTTGAGCAAGGTGTGCAGTTCCCATTGTTTCCTATAGTGGAAAAATTTCAAGGGTTTCCAGGCCAGGGACAACCCCTGGCCACAAGCCAGTTCCAATGCAAGCCAAACCAACAAAGCCCAATGCAAGCCAAACCAGAGAATCCCAGCAGAACTGACATCAAACCAGAGAATCTCAGCAGAACCAAAGTGAATCAAGAGACACTGTTACAAGTCCAGCAGAACGAGTATCAGTCAAAGAAGCCAGGCAGAACTCAGGGACAATGTAGGAACACAACAGAAGAGAACATTTTTGCTACACAATCACCACCTATTGGCCTGAAGAATAAACTGACTCTTTAGGTGAAGAAGATACCAAATGGAAGAAAAATGGTTGCAGCTATGAAAAAGGCTAAAGCTGAACTGGCCTCAGAAGATATTACAGATATAATATCTGAAAAATATTTATTTCTCTTACAAGCAAAATCGAAATTTTCTTTATAGAATTAAAACAAGAGCATGGAAACATTTTAACCCAGATGTGCCAAGTGGATCAGAAGACTCAAGAATCAGGCCTGGAAGCTAAAGAATCGACCATGAAAGGATTTTCTGATTATCAGGAGCTCAGATCAGAATCACCTTTTGGATTGCAAAAAAACACATCAGGGAACTCAAGAAACCAATCAAGCTATTCAAGAACTTAAAAAACAGCTGAAGAAATGTATGGAGTTACAAAGAAAAACGGAGTCAGAACAAGCATCACAAGTAGATCCAGCATCAAGAGTAGATGGGAGAAAATGAATCTTGGAAATGGAATTTACAAGCAACATTTTGGGCCTTTGTGGAGACTACATGAAGGTTCAAGGTGACTTTGAGGATAAAGAGGATCTCTTTATTAAGATGACTTACAGTGCAATCCTATGCAGAGTTACACCAGTCTAAGCCCATTGAAGTCAATGGCCTTAGACTGGAGTAACTCTCCATAGGATTGCACTGTTAAAGAACATTGAAGCAAAGATATATTCTGAGTTTATACACTCTGTTACTTACAATTATTGGTGATCTAAATAATTATGCTATGGAATTCTCTCTCTTAACTTTTCCAACACCATTCTTATTTTTGTGGATTTTGTTTCTTAACTTTTTTTTTGTATGTTGGATGAACTATTTAATTATATAATAGGCAAATTACAAGATTTGGCATACATAATTAATATTAAAATAGATTAATAGGTAAATAAAATAATTAAACTAATAATCTAAGATATTAAATTTGATCAAGCTGAGAAAATGTTGAAAGCAAAATGTTGAAAGCAAAATGTTTGGAGTTTCACTTTGGGACAAACTTTAGAGATATCTTTCAAATATTTAAATGCATCACAGTTGTGATGGAGGGGAAAATTTATTCTGAAGCTCATATACTCTGTTACTTACAATTAACATGATTTATATAACTAGGCCACAGAAATGGTCAATTTTGATTTTTAAATATTTTTCGTATTATGTTCTTATTATTGCTGTGTTTTTTGCATAATTGGATCAATTTATTATACATATAATAGGTTAACCTATTAAATTTAGAATGCACAATTAATATATATATATAAAAAAGAACAGAACTAAGTACTAACATCAACTGCACAGCAGCAGAATCACCAGCCTGGCACAAACACAACCAGTCATCTGACAGTGGCAAGCAAGAAAGTACATGCAGTAAGTTGGTATAAGATCTCTGACACAAGGAAAGACTCAGAAAGCAAGAAGGAAGGGTGATTTCGGATAGAGATGGGCACGATCCAAAAAAAATTAACGATCCAGCTGATCGTGGATCAGCGCCGGCAATGATCCCGAATTAACGATCTGCACAGATCATCTCCCATTTCCGAGACGTGGATTGTGGAGGCCAAAGCGGGGCACGCTGGTATTCCCAGCTATGTGGGAAGGTGGGTTGTGGCGGCGGCCAACTCTCTCTCTCTCTCTCTCTCTCTCTCTCTCTCTCTCTCTCTCTCTCTCTCTCTCCCCAAAGGCTAACAAGTAGCAAGCAAGAGCTCTGTCCCACTCCACTGCTCGCAGAAAGTGAAACCCAGCCTGGGAGACCACGGCTATTTATAAGCATGGGTCCCATTCAGCAACACAGGAGGTCTGTGTTTGGCCATCAGAGCTGCCTATCAGGGTTTGCAGGGATGAGATTGGAGTGCCCATGGCTACAGAACACCCCCTTCCCCCTCCCTCCCCTGGGTGTCTTCTCCCAACTTGTGACTGCTTTGCTGCTCCGTGGTTGGAAGCAAGCCCTGCTGATCAAGGAAATCTGGGCTTCCATTCGGGTTTCCAGGGCAACAGAAGGAGGGCAAACAGAGCTCAGGCATTCCCCTGGCTCCGTTGCCAGGGGAATAGATTGCTGGCGCCTGAGTGTCTGGATCCTCGAACCGAGCCCGATCGCCCCGATCCAGGCCTCTCCCGACCACTGGATTGTTGGCCGTGGCCGATCACGATCTGCCGGGTCACGATCGCGTGATCGCCATTATCGTGGGGTTTTTTCATTCGTAATGTGGATCATGCCCATCTCTAATTTGGGGTGACCTATGTTCTCCTCTCTCTGCAGTCTGCAGCCTACACTGTCACTCACTGGTTCAGAGGAGCCTTGAGATAGAGCTGAAGAAGCTGCCGTTCCTTGCTAGCCCTCTCACTCTTGTAAAGAAGAAAGTTAACAGAACAGTAACACAACAACATTCATGAGCTTCATTTTGGGTGCTTCTGTAGGTTTGGCTTCTACTTGTTTTAAAACATTGGCATATACATGGTATCAATTCTCTACTTTCCATATCATCTCTCTTCCTATTTCAGTGGCAATATAACATTTTGTTGCCTCTTTTCTCAATTTTCTGCACAGAAGTGTGCCAAGATCCAATGAATGATTTGGCTGGGCTGATGTTTTTGTGTGGTGGTGGTGTGTGTGTGGGGGGGGGGGTTGAATTCTAAGTTGGAAATGTAAATTTTATATAGTATGCCACTAGATAACCTGCCCTGCTGGTTTTCTACCTCATTTTTAAATTTTGGGATGAGCACTTATCCCCACCTCCCCAACACAGACTGAGAGAGGATGCAGACACAAGGAGGACATGGTCACTTCACTCACTCTAAAAGCTGGAGTTGAAAAGTGGTAAGTTTACCTCGCAGAAGACCAACTATTCAACTTTCCAGGTGAGTGCGATGAGGGCTGGCAGTGTTGCCCACATGGGAGAAGACACACTTGTTCTGCATACTCATTGGAGGACGTGAGAGACGCCTCTAAGCTCAAGAGAGAGGTATGGCCAAACCACATCTTCCTTAGCCCAGTAGCTCAGAGGACAGGTGGTACACAACCCATGGAGCTCTGACAGGTAATCCCTGACTATTACCTCTACTGAATCCTGGCTTGTGTACTTCACATTCCCAGAGGGGCCAAGTGCATCCTCAATGGCCTCCATCTTGAGGAACATTGGGACAGCTCATGGGGGAACCCTGCCAAGAAAGGGAGGTGCGAGGAACAGTAGAACTGCTTTCCTCCTCCTCCCCTTCTGCTGGCAGGGTGCCCATATTAGCCTGTGTGTACAGCATCTGTCAAGAGAGCTGATATTTCAAGCAGGTGAGCTTAGCGGCCTGCTTGATGATACTGCCCTTGATACATGGGTTGTACATGGTCACCAACATATGTAACTTGTTCTCAGTGAGAGGTTGCAGGCCGCATGAACACACACACTGCTGAAACAAAGTCTGCTTGTCCTGTGCCTGGTTCCAGAAAGGCAGTCATCTTCCACTGAAGCATTTGGATCAAACAAACTACAAGATGCAGAGTTATTGTGTCAGACAAGACTGCCATGGTGAAGTCCTTAATGGGCTCAAGAACCTCCACTGTCTGAGAGATTGTCAGCCAGTCATCTTGGCTGAAATGCCTCTTTCCCCCTCACAGTGTTGCTATCTGATAGCTATCTGAGGGCAGCCTTCTGTTCCAACATCTACTCAAGCATGGTGAGGGTGGAGTTCCAGCAAGTGCTTATGTTGCTGATCAGGCAATGCTGTGGCATGCTTGCCAGGACCTGCTTCTGGCAGAGCTTATGGGTAGCCTTCAAGCTGTGTAAGGAGTGACCTGTGATTCGCCGGCATCTAATGATGAAATAATGGAAATCAAGAGTGATAGTACCCAGTATGGGATCCTCAGGATTTGGACCAGAAACAAAGTATCTTTCACCATGAGGTGAAGTTTGCGGGCCATGAAGTAAATGCACTTGAGACCTACTTGCACTGCCACTGCCTGGATGTTGTATCACTATTCCTGTTTATTCACCCCACAAATTGCCTTTCAATGGCTGCAGAGATGTTGGCATTAACAGCCATGTAAAGGGAGAACACGATGGAGCACTTCTTCCATCTCTTCCTCTTCTTTTACCTCCATGCTGTCCTCCTGCCTCTCCTTAGAAGGCTTGCTGCTGGCATCAGAGGAAGCCAGGGATGGCTCACCAATGGCGATATTGTCCTCTAGTTTCTCTAGCAATCTCTGGGTCCCTGTGGTGTGCTTGAGGACTGGAAGACTCACATCTCCCAAATCCACTCCAAATTTATTTATTTTATTTATTTATACTTAATTTATATTCCACCCTCCCCACATCAGCAGGCTCAGGGCAGATCACAACCAAGATTAAAAACATATTTCACCATATATACAGTTTAAAATCATAAAACATCCCAATACATAGATTAAAATACATGTAAACAAAGAAAACCATATGCTCCTCCTGCTGCTGCTGCTGTCACAACAGCTAGAGGAGGGGGATTCTCAACAGGAGGCCCCTGCCCAGCATCAGCTCCTGCCTCAGGCACTTGTGGGGGTGCCCCTGCTGCAGCCTCAGCAAAGAAGACCTTGTGAGGCCTCTTATCACCAGCCAAGCCAGAGGCTGAGCTGACGGAAGACAGCTTCATGGCAGGCCTCCACACAGCTGTGGGGAAAGCAGCTGTTCTCCATCTTCCATCTAATCTGCTAATCTTCTGCTTCACCTTTCCCCCAGGGACCCACTGGACTCCTCTCCTATCACTCATTATGTCCCCACCAGTCCTGGCACTTTTGGTAGGCCTAACTGAGCTGAGATCCACTCACTAACACTGCACTAACTCACAGAGCTTTTCCAAACCATCACCATCCCATGGGGGGGGGGGGGTTTCAAACAAAACCAAACAGAAAAAAATAAGTCTGACTACCTACTATAAAAGATGACCAATTATTGTGGAGATGGAAATATGTACTCTCATTAAAAATCAGTATTTAGTTAATGTTACTATTCATATTGCACTATCAATAAGCTTAATTCCTCTTAGAGAATCAAGCAACTCCCATCCTGAAACCCACTAGTAAAGGTCAGCATACAGCTAAAAACACTACTTTTCTAAACTACCTGGCCTGGATTCACTGAAGCCAAGAGATCAAAAGCAAGATGAGCAATTTACTTAATTTTTTTACTATGAGTCTTTTTATCTATTTGGCAACAACAACACCCGTAATCTTCTTAATGCCTACACATTTAATGCCTACACAACCCTATTTAGGGGCCTCACCTACATTAAAACCTTATTCAAACCTAGCAACAAAAACAACTCAGAATAACCCAACAAGAGCACCCCAAACATCACTACAAAGGTAACAATAACACCTGCAGTGAAGAACAACAGCAAAATATATACCAACAACACACAACTCTTTAAATGTTAAACTATAACCCAACACCAATAAGCAAAAAAATACTCTGCTCCCCCTCCCCACAACAGCAACAAGTATTGCTGTAGCATAGTGGTTAACAGGCTGTATTTTGAGGATAAAATTAACACTGACTTTGTTCACAGCTCTGAGTGGGGTACTAATCTATCTAGAAGAGCAATATGTAAGTGCAGTTGTTGTTGTTACTATTATTATTACTCAGAGGAGTTAGCCGTGTTAGTCTGTAGTAGCAAAATCAAAAAGAGTCCAGTAGCACCTTTAAGACTAACCAATTTTATTATAGCATAAGCTTTCGAGAATCAAGTTCTCTTCGTCAGATGCCTGATCAAAACTGGGCAGATACAGAAGAGGAGGGGGAAAGAGAGGGAAGGAGGGGAGCATAATTGGTAGATTGAAATGTTCTCCCACTGGTTTTTGGACGTTTCCATTTCTAATGTCAGATTTGTGTCCATTTATTCTTTTGCGTAGAGGTTGGCTGGTTTTTCCGATACTCATATCTACATGCCTCCAGCTTCCACCCTAAACATACCACTCAGTCTATTGTCTACAGCCAAGCCTTACGTTACAACCGTATCTGCTCCAATGCTCTCTACCGAGACTCACACTTAAGAGATTTACAACAAGCATTTTTGGGACTACAGTATGCTCCAGGACAAACCTAAAGGAACTAACAACAGAACACCACTGGTTGTCACCTATAGCTCCCAGCTCAAACCCATCCAACGTATCATCAGTGAGCTACAACCCATCCTGGAAAATGATACCTCTCTCTCAGAAGCCCTGGGTGGAAGACCTTTCCTTGCCTACAGACAGCCCCCCAATCTTAAACGACTTCTCACTTACAATCATGAATCGGCCAGCAGAGTCACCAGCACAGGTACCAAGCCCTGCAACAGACCCAGATGCCAGCTCTGCCCCTATATCTACCCAGGGAATACAATTACAGGACCCAATGGCATCAACTACACTGTCTCTGGCTCTTACAGCTGCTCATCCTCCAATCTGATATATGCCCTCATGTGCCAACAATGTCCCTCTGCTCTGTACATTGGACAAACCAGCCAACCTCTACGCAAAAGAATAAATGGACACAAATCTGACATTAGAAATGGAAACGTCCAAAAACCAGTGGGAGAACATTTCAATCTACCAGGACATTCCACCAAAGACTTAAAGGTCGCTGTGGTTCAACAGAAACCTTTCAAAAACAAAATCCAACGGGAGGCTGCTGAATTGGAATTCATATGCAAATTTGACTCTGTCAAGCGGGGACTGAATAGAGACTATGAATGGTTATCACATTACCACAGGTAACAGATTCTCTTTACAGAGGCGTGATCTGGGGGAGCCCAGTGACGCCTGGTGTGAGCTTTCGGGGACCACAGTTCTCTTTGTCAGATGCAACTGGCAGGGAGAGCTGTGGTTACCGAAGGCTTATACTACATAGGAATTGGATACCTTCACTGCTACAAACTGACTGCACACCAAAAGGAAATGTTTACATTTCCAAGCAAAGGAATGTTTTGATTGCCTCTATGCTAATTGCATTCTGCCTTCTCGTGATTTATGCTCCCCTCCTTCCCTCTCTTTCCCCCTCCTCTTCTGTATCTGCCCAGTTTTGATCTGGGGGAGCCCAGTGACGCCTGGTGTGAGCTTTCGGGGACCACAGTTCTCTTTGTCAGATGCAACTGGCAGGGAGAGCTGTGGTTACCGAAGGCTTATACTACATAGGAATTGGATACCTTCACTGCTACAAACTGACTGCACACCAAAAGGAAATGTTTACATTTCCAAGCAAAGGAATGTTTTGATTGCCTCTATGCTAATTGCATTCTGCCTTCTTGTGATTTATGCTCCCCTCCTTCCCTCTCTTTCCCCCTCCTCTTCTGTATCTGCCCAGTTTTGATCAGGCATCTGACGAAGAGAACTTGATTCTCGAAAGCTTATGCTATAATAAAATTGGTTAGTCTTAAAGGTGCTACTGGACTCTTTTTGATTATTATTACTATTACACATCCGCCAAACACAGAAAACAAACAAAACGCATTCCAACCCAAACAGCAAAAGCAATTAAACAGATGAAAACACAGAACACAAGCAAAAAAAAATCTTCAGTGAATCCTCCCCCGCCCCCCCCCCCAAGAACCCTTAAAATATTAATCTTCAAAAACAAAAAAATCCAACACTCTTCTTCAGGGAACATAAATGGTTCTAGCAAGATGTTGGATATATTATTGAGGATTGGCAAACTCATCATTTTCAAATTTCATTAATTTTTTCTCTTCTGCTACGTTACAATAACTGTATTAAGAAATGGGTCTGTTCAGGTCAGAATCTGATTAATTAGTTTTTATCTAAATACACATCTCCAGTTAGCAGAGGTGGATAAGCTAATAGATGTTGATGCATTCAAACAAAGCTGGAGTTCAGTTTATATGATATTCAGATTTGAGTTAATTACTGTTTGCAGTAATTTTTCAACCTAAGCAGGAAATTGAACATCCTAGGGACTCCTATGTCATAATTTTTGTAAGCTATTCCATTAAGAAAATGAAAAGAAAATATAAAATACTTTGGAGAACTTTTTCTGTCATCAGCTGAGTATTCCCTCTCCTTCAAATTAGCCTTGGGAGACTCAGAATCAGACAGTTTAAAACTCAGAAGAATCTTTTCTATAATCTAGAAGGATTGTTCATTTTTCTTCTAGTCAAGCTGACAAAACAAAGGCATATTCATATTTAATAAATTCTTAAGAGACTTTGTCATTCTCAGAAAACCATTTTCAATGTGGTAAAATCACAGCATATTAATGCCCCTTTGTGCCATCTATGAATGCCATTATAAAGAGTGAAGGATTCATTAGCCAAAGAGAAAACATTAAGATTGGTATTATCAATAGAAGGAATTTTCTTCACCACTCACAAACAATGAGATCACAAGATCTCCAGCTGTAAAGCAAGCTTAATTAAAACAGCAAGAATAACCCTATTCAAATGTTCACATGAAGACTCAAGGATTTTTTTTTAAAAAAATGGCACTTAGTGATTGCCAGATTTCTACCTAAAATAAAAACACACTTCAGAAACAGGTGAAGTAGATAATTTTGGATTAATAAAATGTAGATTTTGCAACCAGAATAAGCCTTAAAAAATCTTAAAATATATAATAGACATTCAGAAATAAATAAAAAACAAGATTACAAAGAATTCAAAACCGAAGAAGACTCCATGAGAGAATTTAAAATGGCTGACATGCTAAGGTAATTCACTTTAAGAAAATTCAACCAAAAAATCTAAAATGAGAAAACTACTGCATCAGTTATGTATTGGCATGGTGGAGAATTTTCTAAAGATCTGAGAAGAGCTAGAAGGGAGTTCTGAGTTTGGGAAACTACAGAGTGACTGAAGCTGGTAGAGCAGGCTGCAGCTGCTCAGTGATGTCCAAGCCTGCAGTACTCATTAAACCAGAATCCTGACAGGTAGTTTCAAAAACTAACTAAACTCAAAGCAGGAATAAGTAAGAATGCCTTAACCCTGTGGGGATGAGAGGAGGTGCTGGACTCTGAGAGTTCACATTCAAAGATACTTAATGATACTTAGCATTTTTGAGTGGACAGATATTTCAATGGCATTATCTTACCAATCCATTTGGCAATACTACCAAGTAGCATAGTATTTTCTAATTGTCTGTGAAGTAGTTAGGATCTCAAGGCCAAATGTCTTGCAGATGACATGATATGTCCATCATGGCAGCAATCAAGTGCGAACACAAAGCTATTCTGAAGTGCGTACTGGATTGAAGTCTGCCGTATAGGTCTATACAGCAATAGGTGACTGAGTGGTATCCTCAGGGCCAATTCCAGGGTTTTTTTTGGGGGGGGGAGTGCAGAGACTGTCAAAAGACCCCCTCAGCCTTCCACCAGCCCCTGCTCATTTCTTCCTTTCCCACTCACGACCCACATGCCCACACCTGCCTGTGCATCCTACCCACCACCCACTTTCACAGCCCCCACACCCCTGCACACCTTTTCCCCAATGGTCCTGGACAGTACATGCAGCCATGCCTGCTGGTAGCATACAGCTAGCAAATGAATGGGCAGAGGAAGGGCTCACAGGCAGATGGTCAGGAAAAGTGTGCAGGCATGGAGTTGATGGCAGTGGGCCCTACCAGAAGCTCTGGGCCCCAACATCTGCCCCACCTCAGAGTAAGATGATGCCAGTATCGTGTCCACAAGGCTGTAAATCACCTTTTTCTCATGAATAGAATCAGGTCCAAATGGTTGGGGGAGTGCTGTAGCTCTAGAAAGCATGTTTGCCACTAGCATGTTTTTCCTTCTGGTGTTGTGAACTGAGATCTGAACGGGAAGGGTACACTAGAAAGTTTCAGTTTCAGTTTTGGTTCCAGTTTACAGAACAATCGTGTCTCATTACCAGTTTTTTCCCTTGCATGCATGTTGACCACACATGTGCAAATGCACGCTCTTTTTTTCAAAGGGGCAAGGCTCTAGGGCAGCTGTTTTGGATGCAAAATCACCCTGAAAACACAGTCCTCCCTCTAAACCATAGACTCACCAAGTTTGGAAGCACGCAACAATGGAGTTCTGTGTTTATGGACCCCAAGGAATGGTGAGTATTGGGCAACTGCATGCGTGCGCGCGCGCACACACACACACACATTGTATCATCCCAAAATCTGTTGATCCAGGGTACTGGCTGCCAGTCTCCCTTTCTGACTAAAATGGTTAACCCAGAGCTGAATAAAAAGGAAAAAGGAGAAAATGGGATCACAGTAGAAACTGAACAAGAGTCCTGTTGTTATGCCCCAAAATAAAAAATCTGACCAGATCGATCCTTCCATGTGGAATACTGATCTGGAAAGACTTGGAGGAGGGTGCATGTGCAAGTATGCAATACACACTTGTTACCTTCCTGTCATTAGCTCTGGGTTAACAATTTTAATCAGTAAAGTCTCCAAATCCAGAAGACTTTCTGGGCAAGATGGAATTGCTCCTGGTGCTCCTCAACCCACTATCTTTGGAGGACTTCTTAAGTCACAGTAGTGGCCCTGGGAGTCATGGCATCTAAGGAGGACAGCAGCAGCAGAGGGCCACTGGATGGGCAAGAACCAGCTCCACATGCCTGGGACCTCTGACCCTCCTTTAATAATTGCTTTTTCTTTCCAATTTTCACTTTAATCTGCATAACTTGAACCTTTGAGGCAGCCAGGGGCTCAGAAGCTGCAGGAGACTCCTCCCTCCTCAAACTCACATGTGCACACCTGTGTGGATATTGCTAGGCCAGCCTTTCTTTGCATTGTTTGTAAAAGGGCAAAGAAAGGGATGCCAATGGCAATTGGCAACTCTAGCACTGATGGCACCATGCCATCTGCTGCTCCCTTTGCAAAGCAAACCTTTATCCCTATGAACCACCCCTAATCCTATTGCCTAGGAAGCACTGAAAAAATGCATTTATGTGCCACACACATTCCTTTCCTGCCAACAGAGTTAAGCTAAGGGTTCAGTCTCTCCCTTTTGGAGCCAACTGGTTCCATTTGCAGACAGACTTGCCATTAAGGAAAACAAGATGCTGCCAGATGACACACACACCCCTCCCCGACTACCTGGCCTGCCTGAGTGGCCTCTCTGCAGTATGTACCAAAATGAAACATTTCAGCAAAGAAGGAGTTGTTACAGCCTCCATTTCTGAATTTGGTTCAGCATTCTAGAAACCACTTTAACAAGCTGAACAAGAGAGTTATCTGTGTATTTTTGGCTCTTTTTTTCGATATGTACGCCCCTAATCTAAATGTCATACTTTTGAAATCATAGCAGCATCCTTTGTAGGCATATAGAACCTTTTCCAGGAAGCTTGGCAAAAATTGCTTCTCAGGGTTTATAGTCACACCACCACAGCTTGCACCAGAATCGGCTTGAGCCACTATCTCAAGCACCATGGCTCAGTTGGCTAGTGGCGCCATGCTCCCACAGCATGATGGTAGCACTGCATGGCCAGAAGGTAAAGCACCAGCAGCAGGGGAGAGGAGGAAATCCCATGAGGCAATCCTGTCCCATAATAACAAAAGATGGAGGCAGGCCCTTGAAGGCTATTTAAACCCTCACAGCCACAGGACAAGAAAGCAGTGGTTAGGGCTGCTCCTTTCTCCAGCATGTACTTGTGGTGGTGGTGGTGGTGGTGGGGAGACAGCAGGGACCATCTGGACAGGAGGAGAATTCAACTCCATTCCCTTCTGTTTTAATGGTTCATTCAAGGAGTAACAAAAGACTATAAAATTGTAATTCTACTTCACTGTACCTTAGAAGTTTATATAAAGATATGAAAGTTTTAAAAAAAATTATAGCACCATAGCAGAAGTTTTAATAGCATTTAAATCCTGATGTCAACACATGAATATCTCCTAGCTTGAGATATATCTCTGAGTTTGAGTTATATGAATTTTGGTAGTTAAAATATAATGCGGCTGTAGGAATAGACAATTTACAAAGCTAAGCAAAAAAAAATACAACATCACATGCTTGGATCTTCTGAGGATGTTATATTTAGGTACAAGGTTGTCTTCAGAGGTACAGCAAACTCAAGAAAAGGCTTTTAGAAAACCCTGCCCCTACCCTGGCATGGGCTGTTGTAGGTGAAGAGCAAAAGCTCTTATGAGTGCCTAGGCTCAAGTTATGTCCTCATAAGCAATATTGCAAACAATTGAGCAAATACAATAAAAGTATTCAAGTTGCCTGCAAAAGCAGTGTAAGCTTCCAGCAAAATATCCATCACAAGTGAGTGTTCAACCAAACAAAAGCAAGATTTGCAATAGATGGAATTGCGCATAAAACCCCCCACAGAGTGTTAAGCCTTTGGGGCAATCTATCTCAGCTTCTCCAGTATAAATCACTTTGCAAAAATGTTCAGATCTAAAGGAGAAAATCCAGAGCTGGCAAAGAACATGACATGTTTATGGGGCCTAGGACTGCTCTGCAGCCTTCAGAGGACATGGATCATGCCAATCGTGGTGCAGCACAATGATAATAACCAGCCTGTCAGTCACTTTAAACTAGACAGTGGATCAGAAGCCAACACTATTCCATTAACAATAACCAAAACTCTGTAGGGAAACGTGTGAAACATGCAGGTGCAGGTCACACTAGTTGCTTTTATGCATCTGCATATTAAGTTGAACAGAGCAATTAACATGCACTGCATAGGTGGTTCTAATGAAGCCAAACTGGCCTTTCAAGTGAGTATAATGATCATCATTAATTGCTCATGCATTGCTTCAGATCTACTTAGACAGATCCATGCATTACCTCTGATAGTACCTGAATCGAAAGATCTTCTCACAGAGTATATAAATATTTTTGAAAACCTGGGACAATTTTCTGGCACTCACCATATCTATTTAGACCAAGGAATGCTCTTGATCACCTATGATTCCTTATTCTACACTGGGAAAATTAAAATCTGTGCTTAAACAACTGGGAATTCAAGGGATCACCACTAACTCTGTTCCATTGGTAAGCAGCCTAGTTATCCACTTTTCTTCTTCATCCTAGTCACTGTGATTTTGTCTTGCTGCATGTGACATCAACAAAGTTGTTATGAAGCTGCATTTCATCATCCCCACTGTTGATGATGTAAGAAGGAATTTCGTCAGGAAGTGCATTATCCTTGATGAAAGGAATTCCTGTTGATGGATAATATTGGACAAGGAATCTACAGAGGATGGTACCTTTAATGTCCCATGGAGGAGATACCTGTTAAACAAACTTCCTTACAGACCCAGAGGAGTTAGCCATGTTAATCTGTAGTAGCAAAATAGAAAAGAGTCCAGTAGCTCCTTTAAGACTAACCAACTTTACTGTAGCATAAGCTTTGGAGAATCACAGTTCTCTTTGTCAGATGCATGGAGGGTAAGAAGAAATGGTCAGATATATAGGTGGAGAGGAGAGGGGGGAGTAGATGCAATCCGTAGCTTCTGATAATGGGATAAGTTTGCTTCTGATAATGAGATAACCATTCATAGTCCCTATTCAATCCAAGCCTGACAGAGTCAAATTTACATATGAATTCCAATTCAGCAGTTTCCCGTTGGATTCTGTTTTTGAAAGGTTTCTGTTGAACTACAGTGACCTTTTAGTCCTTGATGGAATGTCCTGATAGATTGAAGTGTTCTCCCACTGGTTTCTGGATGTTGCCATTTTAATGTCAGATTTGTGTCCATTTATTCTTTTGCACAGAGGTTGGCTGGTTTGTCCAATGGACAGAGCAGATGGACATTGTTGGCACATGAGGGCATATATCACATTGGAGGATAAGCAGCTGTAAGAGCCAGAGATAGTGTAGTTAACGCCATTGGGTCCTGTAATTGTATTTCCTGGGTAGATATGAGGGCAGAGCTGGCATCTGGATCTGTTGCAGGGCCTGGTACCTGTGCTGGTGACTCTGCTGGCCGATTCATGATTGTAAGTGAGAAGTCGTTTAAGATTGGGGGGCTGTCTGTAGGCAAGGAAAGGTCTTCCACCCAGGGCTTGTGAGAGAGAGGCATCATTTTCCAGGATGGGTTGTAACTTCCTTACAATATTTTGTTGGCAAATGAAGAATTCCAAAAAAGGAATCACAAATGCTCTGATGACATACAGGCTCTCAACTTCATTGTAGAGGGCAAGATAATCAAGCTAGCAACCAATGTAGAACATGATGCTATTGTAAAATACATCCTGGACAGAGCATGAAAAAAGTTGCCAGGTTTAACAAGGCCACAGTTTTTGAAGGTCGGTTTAAACTCTAAAGACAAGAAAGTGGAAGCTATAAACATATACCAACAAAAGAGTACAGTGAAGGCGTTCAGAGATTCTAAGGTACCATTCAGTATCTAATGCAATACATTCCACATGAGTTGACCCTGACTGCACCTCTGTGGGCACAGCTGAGAACTGATACCCATTAGTAGTGAGAACATGTAAAGCTGGAAGTCCTAGACAAATTCAAAGAGGCTATAATCACAGCTCCAGTGGTGTGATACTTTGATCTAAAGGAACAGCTGTAAGTACGAGCAGATCCATCCCAAGATGATATGGGAGCTGTGTGATGCTACAAAAACAACCCTTTACTTACAATTTGAGGATGCTGACAGATGGTATGCATGTGTGCAGAGAGCAATGCATTGGCCTGCCTGAGTGAAGGCTGGGTGTATAGTTTCAGCCAGGGCTTTTTTTCTGGGGAAAGAGGTGGGGGGAACTCTCACCTGGGGCAACTCCCAGGAGGAGGTGGTACGGCTCTCACTGTATGTGCATGCGCAAAGCGAGGAAAAGGCCCAAGCTCTGGTCAATGCCAGGCGGGCCACCCTAAGAAGTGGGCTCTTTGATGTAAATATATGTTATATATATCATACTGATTATGCTATATATAACATTATTATTACTATTATTATTATTGAAAAAATGATTGATGCATAAATGACATAGGCAAGTGTGCACAGTGTGAGAAAATGGAAAAAGGCACACAAATAATAACATGTTTCATTTGCACAATTGAAATGAGGATTTTCTGGTCAAAAAAAATGACAAATTTGAAATCATCCCAGCTTTAAAAATTAAAGTAACAGGTATGAGCTCTCTAGTGAATTAAATACTTTTAAGCAGAAGTAAAATATAAAGAAAAAAATAAATGGATACTTTCACATATAAATGGTAAATCAGCTCTTGCTTAAATTGGTTTATGAATGAAAAAATCCATTGTCTAGTATCTAAATTTCATTTATTTATAGCCAACTCAAAAATGTAAACAAACTAAGGTAAGGTAAGGCTGTTTTCCTGGATAGTTGCCCATTCACTGAAGAACTACCCAAGTAGGATGAATGTCTACACTAGGGAGGGGAGAGCAGTGACCACTTTGTAGGAGGATAGCTTTAGCTTGTCTAAACTCAGCATTTGTCACATAGCTTGGGCTCCATGTAAGTGCTGCAGGAAGTCTATTTTGCCAGTGCCCTTGTTTCAGCTTTACAATTGCACTTGTCCATCGAATATAACCTCTTTAAACAGTGAATTACTTCCTCCAGTGTCTAGAAGCTAAGGATGCAATTTGCCTGTAAACTGTTTTCAGAAAAGACATGCCCCATTTTAAGATTGCTTCAGCTTTTCCAGTTTCATAGGCCTTGTTTGGACCCTCTATTCAAATAATATGCAGAAAGGGCAACCTCCAGAACTCAACCTGCTAACCACTATCAAGGGCAACCCCTCTCTGGGGTTGTATTTCTTGTATTTATGAATGTGTGTGTGTGCGCGTGTGTGCGTGTGTGTGTGTGTGCGTGTGTGTGAGTGTGTGCGTGTGTGAAATGCTCCAAGTGCTCTTATAATAAATAATTATAATAAATACTTTTCAATAAATACAGTACAAAATACATCCAGAGTCCTTCCTAACAACAGATATTGAACAATTCTTGTACAATAATACATTTTCAACACTATATTCAGAAAACCAACTGGTGAGGAAATATCCAGCAAGTAATGTCCAACAGGTAAGTAGCACAATTTGATGAAAATTTCTCACTAACTGTGTTCTTTGTCTTCTAGGTTTGATTCCTACTTGGAAACGTGGATTCTCCAAAGTGCTGTTAATGAGATCACTTACTGACCAGAATGAGGATAGCAGCATTTCTCTGTTCAAGTTTGGTGCCAGTAAGGAAAACAAAGTGGTCTGGAACTGCCAAGCTTGAAGCCAGGAACAGATTGCCCAAGTGCTGGCAAACCCAACTGGCCAGTGCTTTAGGGAATCCACTCTAATGAGAGGAATGAACTTAATAAGTTAGATGCTAATTAATAAACCATAGTTCAACCCATTCATTGTGTCCAGTTTGCTTGAGCTGAGATCAAAGTTGGTTAGACATTACAAATATTAATTATATCATACAGTGTCATGAAAACAGCACCAGACTTCAGAGGTTGCGTGTGCTACATCCCTGGGCTACATTCATCCCCTGGTGATCGGATATGGTTATTTTCAACTGATTGAGGCATTTCTGCTATATATAACCATAATCTTCAATGTTCACACGTCACCATGCATTCATCAAAATACTTTCTTGCCTGTGTATATTTCATGCCTGTGTATATTTCATGCCACAAGACTTGTTTTTGCTGCAAGAAGGTTTGCTGTAAAGTGTAACACAGTTGGTTACCCTTTTAGTATCTACAGGGAGAATATGCAGAAAGTGCTAAGACTAAAATTTTCCCTGACAATATTTATTCTCATAACTATAGGGAACAGTCTCTCTTTCTTTCTCTGCACAAAGTTGACTAAATAGAAACATAATTATCTCTGTACTGTTTTTGGTACTGATTTTGTAGGAAGTAGTTGTACTCTGAATGCTGGTTGTTTTTACATGGATCTCTACCCCATAAGAGATTAAAGAAAAGGGTTGTACACTGCAGAAAGAACAAGCCGATAACCAGATAAGCAACAGCACTGCTGTTACATGGTATCACAGCTGGCAAATCATATTATTCTTTAATTATTTGATTTGTTAAATATTTATGAAGAGTGTCTAGTTAACAAAAAGAAAAACCTACCACCCAGATGTTTGGAGACCTTGTAGATGAATTTTAATTCATAGCAGGGTGCCCAGTGGCACAGCTATTTCCATTCAGCAGAAAGCAAATCATCCTAACAAAAGATAGTAATTCAATTAGTCTAACAGAAGTGGCAAGCTATCAGGATTATTTGGGTTTAGGATTGTATGTACAATGGTTTGTTTCAAGTATACAAGGTCAAACACGTGCTTTGGGCAAGATTTACATTCATATCATACCTTTTTGCTCCCCTAGTTTTTATTCTACTGTAATATGCTAACCCTATTGGTCCATTTTTATCAAAATGGTACGGCAATGAATAGTGCTGCAAATAAGTTGTACAAGGAACATAAACACCATGGCTAATTCAATTAAATGATGAACGGCTTTCCCAAAATTGAAAAATAGTCTAGGTTTCTACCATATAGAGGGATATCGCAGCTTTAGGTGATGATGGGGAAACCATCTGCTTTACCAATCTAATGAGTCAACGAGATGGCTTGTGCAACTGTAAGTGAACAATGAGTTTATTGGGAATCCACCAGTGAATATGTTTTATTCTCCTTTCCCAGAATACTTACCTTTCTCCCTCTCCCTCCCCTCCTAATATTTTTACTTCTTGCTCCCTTTCTCTTATCCTCTGCTGCATGGGGCCAACTATTGGATATGTACTAAATTCAGTTACTGGTGTTGATGGTTTGTGGTAGAGTTTTTGTGCTGAAAAGTACTAAAGTATTGCTCTGACTGCTTGATTGTGACTCTAATTTTCCTCAATAAACTATCTCTGATTATGAGAATTTGCAAGTAGGGGACCTACAAGGACTTGCAGAGGGGCATCTCATTCTCTAATGATTCTAGGAGTGGAGTAGTCCTCCCAAGTGGGATATAACTTCTCCAATGGCAGGGTCAGTCAGCTGATTTTGATTCCAGAGGGGAGGGGCTTGTCCCAGGGATTGCCAGTTTTTTTGGCCGTCTTCTGAGCTGGATGTCTTCGGCAGTGCTCTATAGAGAGCAGCAATCCTGAGTGAAGAACAATGTTGAGCTTGCATGAGAAGGAAAGGGCTCTTAAACCCCCACTCCTCTCCCCCGTATCGCTTCAGAGCAATGGCGAGCAATAGAGCCAATGGTCCTAGGTACTCCTAGGTTCCATGGCTGCTGCAGACTCCTGCTGAGATCTCCAACCTTTGGGCTGGGAGGAACCTCCCCTTCAGATGACCAGAAAGTGTAGATTTGAGTCCACAGTAGCCTGTTATGGAGACTCACAATCTCGGCAAATCCGACAAGCTTGGAAGGAGCAGGCCTTAGCCGCCCCAGCTGCCCCAGCTGATCCTGCAGGGGATGGGGAAAACAAAACCTACAGCCTAGATTTGCCAAACTCCCTAGCCTCAGACTCCAGCCAGGCCTTTCAACAGGTTACTGAAAGGGGAAAGATTAAGGGCCTGGGCCTGTCAGGCATGGATACCAAAAAAACAAAAGAGAGAGAGAGTACTACTGTAACATAGTGGTTAAGTGGCTGGGCCACAAATCAGTTCTCTGCTGATTCAAATCCCATAATTGCCATGAGCTCAGTAGGTGGCTTTGGGTAAGCCTCAGCTCCACAGCAGTATTGGAGGGATAATGATAATACTGGCCTTGTTCACAGCTCTGATTGGCTGGCACTATTATGCCTAGAAGAGAAGTATATAAACACAGTTGTTGTTGTTATAATAAATCTACTGGTGGAGCTTGGGATAGAAATATGAAGGAATTCAAAAAGGTCCTGAAGGAGCACAGACATGTTGCCTAGAGGCTGGACCCTCAGATGTACAAAAGGGACAATGCAATCGGAGGTCTAGCTCCAAGAAAAGAAAAAGGGGCAGGATCTCCCGCTCAGATCAAAGAGGAGGCAAGTGCAATAGAGAGCACAGCCCTGTTAAGCCTCCAGCCTGATGACTCTGAGCTATCTTATTATTCCTCAGCCAAGGAGGAAGGGGAACTATTGGAAGCAGGGAAATACCCTATTACAACACAGTCACCCCAGTGTAAACAAGACATTTTCCCCCATGAGCCATATAGAGATCAGCAGGTGGTGGGACCATGTCTGGTTTCATGATGGCATCCACTCAGGGAAAAGGTGATGATCATGAATGCTAATCTATGGCACTGGGGAACACATGCTCAGGCAAGAATGACATATGACACCTAGTCAGAGAGAAGATCAACAGTATAAACCTTGTAACCATCAGACTGAGTCTGGTCAAATTCCAGGATCTTCTCACAGATCACTATGTGGTAATACAGATGGATAATAAGGCAGCCAAGGAATATGTGAACAGGCAAGGAGGCACCAGATTCAAGTCACTACATGAAGAAGTGTGCATCATGCTGAAATGGGCAGAAAATCACCTCAAATCTCTAAATGCAGTATATGGAGCAAGTCAGGACAACTCTCTGGTGGAGTAGCTAAGCTGATGGATGCTTTCAGATTTTCCAACTGATCTGCCAGAGACTCAGCAAGTTGGAGGTGGTCCTATTCACAAACGATCAAAACTGTCAGGTCCTGAGATTCATTTCAAGAAGAAGAAACCCTCAAGCCATAGGGGTAGATGCCTTGAACTGCGAGTGGCCTCCACAACTCCTGTACACTTCCCCCACCCCCAATACAACTATTGCATAGAGGTGTTCAGAAGATCATAGAGCAACATATAGAAGTGGTTCTCATAGCACACTTCTGGCCAAGAAGGACATGGTTTCATGACCTGAAAAAGCTATCGAGCATGGCTCCCTGGCACCTCCCACTGAAGGAAGACCTGTTAATGCAGGGAATAATACCACACCCTTGACCAACTCTGTTAAACCTCATACTCTGGAGGTTGAGGGTGAACAACTAATAAGGTTAAGTATTACTAAAAAAAGAAGTTAAGGCAGCAGCAAAAAATGCTTACTACAGCCTTACTCTAGCCTGGAAGATGGCTTCTTATCTTGACATGGCTGACCTGGCCACTCAGATCCATGCTATGGTACCATCAAGGCCTGACTATTGTAATGCTCTATATACTGGCCTCTCATCTAAGTTAACTAGGAGGCTCCAATTAGTGCAAAATGCTGCAGCTCAACTGTTATCAGGAGCGAGCAGGAGCATGAACATCACTCCCATCCTACAGTCGTTCCATTGGCTACCCATCAGTTACCATGCTCAGTTCAAGATATTAGTTATTACATACAAAGTTCTTCATGGCTTTGGTCCGGAATACTACGGGACTGCCTCCCTTCCTATGTTCCTCCACGGCAGCTTCACTCATCTGAACAGGGTCACCTGCAGGAGCCAGGCTGCACACAGGTGAAGTCAGCAGCAGCCCGTACATGGGCTTTCTCTGTGGTGGCCCCTATCCTGTGGAATGACCTGCCGGAGGAAATCAGAAGAGCCACCACTCTCCTGGCTTTTCGTAAATGATGCAAACCTGAACTATTCAAAAAGGCTTTTTACTAAAATGGGAGGGCTATATTGTAGGGAAGATGCTTCGTTAATGAGTAGGGGTATGCACTTCGGGTTCCCGGTTCGGAAAAAAAATCCAAACCAGGCCTGATGCGTAAAGATTCGGTATTTCCAAATCAGAGCCAGTACGATGGCCCTGATTCGGAAATACCAAATCAAAGCTTCCTGAAGCAATTTGGATTGCTTCAAGAAGCTTTGGGGCCTTTTTAAAGGGTGCCCTCCCACACTACCACACTACTTACCTGAGATATCCTGGTGGCAGTGTAAGCAGCGGCCTTCCCTGCCACCTTACCGGCCGCTGCAGAGTTCAAAGCAGCAGTGCAGGCAGTGGAGGAGCCACCTGCGGCCTTCCCTGCTACACTGCTGGCCACCACAAAGGCCAAAGCAGCAGCATGGGTGGTGCAGGCACAGGCACCGGCATTTGCTGTTGCCCTGACGGCAGCTGTGGAGGATGAAGCAGTGGCACGGGCAGCACAGGCATCAGCACTGGCATTCACTGCTGCCCTGCTGGCTGCCGCGGAGGCTCAAGCAGCAGCACGGGCAGCCAAGGCACTGGCTACAGCCTTCCTTGCTGCCCTTCTGGCCACGGAAGCAGCAGAGGCACCTGCTCCAGCCTTCAGGAAAGGTACATGGGGTTGGGGTTGGGGAAAGGGGGACTCAGGGGGGAGATTCAGTATGCTCTGAATCATTTAGAAGCATACCGAAGCGATTCCGATAACCTGAACCCAAAGTGGCTTGCTGCTTCGGATTTTGGGTTATTCTGAATCATTCTGAATATTGCCCCAGTTCACAGCCCTATTAATGAGTTAGGGACCATAGACTTCATCACTATATTGCCTTACATATTATCTGCTGCTTTAAATCTGTATTCCTATGTACCACCAGTGCTCCATGTTGTCTAATGTTAGTCTTAGAATTGATCATGTTCTGCTTCAGTATTTTTTCTACTCTGTATTGGATTCTTGCTAATATTATGTCTTTTAAACTTGTATCTATTTACCCTATGGTATTGTTTATGAAATGTCCTTGATACTGTATTGAAATGTACTTGATATGGATTGTACTAATCTTATACTTTGTAATCTGCCTTGAGTCTCAGTGAGAAAGGCAGATTACAAATGACTAAATAAACAAATAAATAAAATAAGTTATGCTGAGGGTATAATTAGTACCATGTTAGCCTCCAGGAAGAGTTCCACAGTCTATAACAATGACTGGCAAGTTTTTCAGACATGGTGCATTGAGGCATAGAACCCTTATCAGTACCAGTAAAGAAGATAATATCCTTCCTTCAAGAAGGGCTGGATAAAAGTTTTACCACCAGCACCCCTAGATGGCAGATGGCAGCCATCTAGATAAGTAGAGATTCTAGAAAGGGAAATTCCCTAGTACATCACCCTCATATTAAGAGTTTCTAAAGGGGGACCTCATTGTTGAATCCTCCACAGGTTCACCAGTTTCCCATGTAGAATCTTAACTGGGTACTGAACCAAACCAGCCTTCATTACGAAGGTGAACTCCACCTTTCATAGAGTGAGAGAGATAGGGCTGCCCTCCTTCTGCCCTAATCTGAAGCACGAGAAGAAAAGGAAGTGACACTGACTTCATGTGTGAAGAGCTATGAGCTTCTACTTGGACAGGACTAAACAGTTCTTCAAGTCTGAGACACTATTTGTGTCTTTCAGGAGGTCCTCCTTTGGACAGAGAGTGTCCATTTCCACATTAAGCAGGTGGATCGGAGATACATAATTCTGGTATACAAAGCCAGAGTTCTGGAAATGCCTCAAGGTGTCACAGCACACTCACTAAGGGGGGCAGTGACATCAGCAGCCCATAGAACTTTTCAGTCATTAGAGATTATCTGTAAGGCAGCCACATGGAAATCAGTTCATTCACTCACCAGGCACTACAGTATATATACGTAGACGTCCGCAAAGGCAGTTTTCGGCAGGAGGGTACTACAACACACCCTCTAGGCCTGGAAGCCAGATGACCCAGGCACACTGCTTTTTTATGTCCCATTCATGAAGACTGTCCCACTCCTAGGACCACTGGAGAATAGAAGATTTGTTTTCACTTACTGTGAAGCTTCCTTTCTCGGTAGTCCAAGAGTGGAGCAGTCCCACCCACCCAAGTTTCTTAGGGGAGGTTTCTAGGATTGGCTGGAGAGTTTGGACAGTAGTTTTCCTCCCACTGATATCAGGGGAGGGATCTTAGAATGTAAAAAAAAAAGTTGAGGGGAGTTGTTTCTCTCTTGGTATCATTATGCAGAGTCAAGGCTTGGCGATCTCTGGGACAAGCCTCTCCCTTCTGGCATCAAAACTAGCTGACTGGAGTGTGGTTTTGGAGCTGAGGAGAATGGTCACCTGTGAGTAGCATTCTGTCTCTTGCCACCCGAATACCTCGGCAAACATCACCACAACACCTCAAAAACGCTTTGGAAACTTGGCAAACAAAATACAGAAAGGGGAAAACTGCATTCCAAGGTGGTAAAAAGAATACAGGATTTTTTCCGCCTTCACAAATACTGACAGCATCAAACAGAGACAAAACTCTCAAAATGGCCAACAGAGAAACTTTGGCAGCCCTCTCTAGATCCTGCACTCACCAACATGCTTGTAAACATGGAACAAAACATCCTAACCAAAATGGCAGGACTTTTGCAGCTACTTACTGAACAATTTATGGAACTTAAAATCATACTGAATAAAGCAGCCCAAAACATAGACTGTACTTTGGAACTTGGCACAACTATACAAAGTGAAGTCCAACTTCTGCAAAAAGAAAGAAAATGAAGTGCTTCAGGACAGAATACTCACCCTGGAATCCACAGCACAACAAATGAACCATGAAGTTCAGAGGGATTGAAGAATGCTCATCTAACAGGGAGGACCTAGCTATTTCTCTGGTGAACTGGCTAGCACAATCCCTTCGTCTGGAACAAGGAAGAGTACCAAGAATTTTAAAAGCATACTGGGTGGGGTTGCAAAAACACCTACAGGGAAGAAACCCCAGGGACATATTAGCAACCTTCGTGGACTGGAGATAATGAAAAAAGATCCTTGACACAGCAAGAAATCAAGGCTCCCTCGTGTACAAAGGCTCAGCTGTCTTAGTTCTGACTGATTTACCCCTGGTTGTTTTAAGTAAGCATAGAGAATTAAAACAAACTACTGATGCCCCCAAAAATATGCATGTGAGATACAGATGGATTAACCTCATAAAGCTACAAGTGAAACTTCATGTGCAACTGATCCAGAATTGGGGGTCAATTCTTCTGCAAGATCTAAACATTGAAACTCCTGTGGACTTTGCCAGAACAGCCCACAAGAGAAAAATGCCCAACTCTCCATCTCCTCACAAAGGAAGTGAAATTCCAGTTAGACACTCCTGACAAGATAAGCCTTCTCTAAAAGCTTTCTGATCTTGTGTTGTGGCAATAAGCTTTTATGTTATACACTTGAATTGAGGTTTAAGTGGGAAGAGAGAGCGCTTATAGCAATAAGCTCCCTTAATTTTGACTAGTCCAGTTCTTCAATTTAGTACTTTAATCAATAACCTAAGGGTAACTTTCCCTAGGTTGCAGAGAGCTGTATAGGCAGCATGTAAAATAGTTAATTTTGATAGCTATAGAATAGGGGGAGGGAAATACACAGGGCATATCATCTAAATCTATAGCTAAAAGTTAATATAAATTTAATAGTTCATAAAGTTTTAAAAAGTTAAAATTACATTGCATATTGTTAGAAATCAATTAGGGGAGGGGATGATAGGAGATGGGTGGAATAGAAGGGGGAAAGGTTTGGGAATAAGGGGAGATAGAGGGAAATTTATTAAGCCTTAAAAAGGGAAAGACACAAGGAAACTGTGGGCCAAGCTACAAGTGACGAATGACACTTGAACGGCAAGTATATTTGCCACCCCAGCCGGAAGGAAGAGACAGACACAGGCTTGGAATTAAAGGGCCGTTTATTAAATGACCATAACATAAACAAGGCAAGGGCCAACTAAGCAGTACAGGTCAAGCCCTGGGGTCAACTCCGGACCTCCGCCTTGACCTGTCTGGGCGAGCCCCATGCCCCCGGGTGTAGGCCATCCTTTGAATGGCTGCAACCCGGGCTGCCAGGCCATGGATCCCCATTGAAGCACCTGTTACGCCTCAGCCGCAAGGCATGAGGGGAGGCCTTGTATTGAGGATCCCCGCAGGTTTCTGCCAGCGTACGGTAGCCGCAACCATGCATACCGCCCTTAATGGTAGCCCTGTCCCCACTCACGGGGAAGTGCCACAGGGTGCTCACCAGCCCACACCCTATTCCCTAAATCTCCTGCCAATGACAGAACAAACCCCTACGGCACCACCTCAAATACCTCACACACTGCCATTAGTGCAAGGTAGGCGAAAAAACCTTCCTTTCCCGTAGCCAATCTGGGAAAAAAGGTAAAAATTCCTACCCGGCTCTGGAACAGCAGCCAGCTAGTCCTGCACTAAAACAGGGAGAGGTGGGTGGGCCGAGCTCTTTCAAAACTGCGGCCAGGGGAAGACGGAGCCGCCAAAAAACGGCACTTGGCTCCGCCCCCTGGCCAATGCCCGGATGCCCGGGAAGGAAGGGAGCCTGCCTCCTTTCCACCGGGCAGGGCGGCAAACGGAGACTCCCTGCCGAGGCTGTGAGCAGCCGCAGGGTGAGTCTTCTTCTCCCTGTTCACTTGCCCTCCACTCAATCCACTTGTCGTTCAAGTGTCATTCGTCACTTGTAGCTTGGCCCTCTGTTAAAGTTAATTGTTAAAGATCACTGTGAATTGGTGTCAAAGCTAATTGTTGTAATTGCATTACCTCTTGGTTGTTCCTTTCACTGTTAAAACTTATAAGCTTTGTTTATCACTGCTCTTATTTTATGTTCTATATATCAAAAGTTTCAAAAGTTAAAATAATATCATATACTGTTAGACATCAATAAGTGGAGGGGAGAAATAAAAAGGAGGTTGGGGATAAAGGGAGATAATGGGGAACACATAAAGCCTTAAAAAGGGATAGGTACAGGGAAATATTGTTAAAGATTACTATCTATGGTAATCAGAAGTTCATTGTTATAATTGTAATATCACTTGTTCATTCACTTCTCTGTTCAAATTCACAAGCTATTTCATATCACTGTTCCCACATTAACTGTTAAATTTTGACATTACGATAACTTGAGCAAAACACATGAACAAATTCAAAACAGCCAGTTGTTAAACCTTTATTAAGTTATCCCAACAAAGGAAAAATTATTTCATATGGCACTACATATTAGACAAGTAAACATGTTCAGACCTTACAACCATGTATTTAGTTCACTGTAATGATGTGCCTTAATTTCATATAAATCTTTAAATACTGTATTTTCTTCTGCATTAGTGTTTATGTTATCAATGTACTGACATAGCTATGGAATAAATAACCTTTTAAAAGACTATCTGGCTTTCAATTCTCAAGGAAGGAAAAAACTAATGTCAATGTTATTTAGCTTACTGCTATAAGCATGTATCAGTGCAACACACAAAATATGTTGTGTTGTGTGAATAGAACAGACAGAAAGTTCATCTTAGATATCTTTTTTTAGCAGTTAGTCTTGAATTTTTTTAAATGTATGAAACCCCTCTGTGTGCAATTATACAAACATTTATCCAAAAGAAAAGTTTGCTTCCACTACAGGGAAATATGAGAGTTTCTATCTTGTCATATGACAAGAATTATTATACCTTTCTAAATCCATTTAAGCTAATGGCACTTAGAAAGATGTTACTTAATTTAGAATTACACTGTATGTCTCCATGATGTCAGTATTTTCTCTACGTTTGTTAGATCAACAATCTTGTTTATTGCCTCTCTCTTCATTATCAGCATTTTGTTCTATCAAGCCAAAGAAGGCCTGCTTAGGATGGTCCTGTCAGTGATTCTTTCCAAGGACAGTTTCAGGTGGATAGCCATGTTGATCCATAGTAGAAGAGTAAGATTGCACCTCAAAGATCAACAAGATTTTTGAGAGTCAAACACCACAACATGCCAACGTTTTCATGGCTGACTTGGAGCAATGTTTCCTCAGCTCCCACTCATTAGCACCACCCTTTGCTTGAAATTTATTGATGACATTTTTATCATCTGGACACATGGGAAAGAAGCATGGAAGAAATTTCACCAGACCTTCAGCAACTTCCACCCCACTATCAACCTGACCATGAATCAATCCACAGAAGAAGTACATTTTCTAGATACCACTGTACAAATACATGACAGAAGGATAAAAACCACCTTATACCAGAAACCCACTGATCTCCAAACATATCTATACACTTTCAGTTACCATCCTAACCACACCACATCATCTACAGCCAAGCTCCATGCTATAGCCCAATCTGTTCCAATCCCTCTGAAAATGATTCTCACCTTCAGGATCTACAACAGGCCAAAACAGCAGTTGCCCATTGATAAGAAGCCCTTTGTTACCTGTAGGGACACGGCTGGGCTCACCCCTCCTTACTCACCGCAATGGAGGAAGAGGCACTTCAGCCCGGTGGTGGGGCGCACGGTGGGCACAGCGGATGCTCGGCGCCGCAGCGCGAGCAGCTCCAGTGGGCAGGGCCAGCCAGCCCCTCACTTCACCCAGGAGGAGTAGGGCGGGGCGGGGCAGGGCGGGAGTGCGAGCCATGCACTGCACCCAGAGGAAGAGAGAGATGCCCGTCAGCAGAGGAGCCGAGGGAAGGATAAGGGGAGGAACCGGAAAGAGAGAATAAAAGGGCAGAATGCCAAGAGCATGGTGTGGGTGCAGGTGTGCATGCGGGGGTGGATGGAAAGGGAAGGGGAGATTCGGGATCTTTTGAGAGAAACAGGGTGAGTGAAAAGGGAAAGGTAGAGAAGGAGCGGATACAAGCCCCGGCGAGAGAAACAGGGCGAGTGAAAAGGGAAAGATAGAGAAGGAGCTGATACAAGCCCAGGCGAGAGAAAGAGGGCGAGTGACAAAGGGAGGGAAGAACGGGTTACACAGGTGGAGGGAGGTTCAGGGAGGTTCAGGGAGGGGCTGCTTGGTGCAGGAGCGGGGGGGACTGAGGGGTAGAGGTGGGGCATTGGTGGTAAGCAGGTGGGTAGCGAGAGAGAGAGAGAGGGAAGCAGGTGCAGCAGACCCCCCTCCTCTTTAGGACAGCAGGGTAGGGCCGCACGGGCACAAAAGGGGGGGTGCTGCTTAACCCCGTTCCCCGCCGTAAGGAGGCAGCCCTAGGCCCAGGCCCTGCGGCATCAGCCAGCCGGGAGGGACCATGCTGGCGACAGCACCCCCTGTAGGCCCCAGTTGCCCCAGAGGAGATCCCCACATACCCTTGAATCATTGTGATAATTAGTGATACATCAAAACTGAAATTTGCAGATGTGAAGTACAAATTATGCAAGATTTCTCCAAAGTGCAAAGTGCAAAGACACCTTGTAATTTGTTTTTTAACCCTTTTCACTGATACAATTATAAGCAGCAACCATCATGAAAAGATCCACTATTGCAGTCTTCATTGTTTATTCATTAGAATATCTAAAAGCCTACCTTTCCTTTGTGGGGAAATTAAAATCAGTCATAATAGAATAAAACCCTATTAACCCCTTGCAGGAAAATTGTGCATGATGATATTGGTGGGTCTTGTAGCTTCTCAGAGCTTCTTGATTTTTATGAACTTAGCAGCACCTCAGGTGCCTGAACTGTTGCTACATGGGGATCATGGGTCTTTATTATAGAAACTACAGTTCTTACTATAGTAAAATGGATAGTAAAGAGTTAATTGGAACTTGATTATGGGATAGAGGAAAACCCCACCCCATACTGTTCTCTTACTTACTTACCTTTTTGATGTTAATTCATTGTTGGTTGAGAATAAAGCAGAGTGTTATATTCATCAACTCCTGTGAGTACAGCAATTTATTAATAATAATAACAACAACATTCAATTTATATATTGCCCTTTAGGACAACTTAGCACCCATTTGGAGCATTTTACAAAGTATGTTATTATTATCCCCACAACAATCACCCTGTGAGATGGGTGGGGCTGAGGGAGCTCCAGAGAGCTGTGATTGACCTAAGGTCCCCCAGCTGGCTTCAAATGGAGGAGTGGGAAATCAAACCCAGGTCTCCAGATTAGAATCCTGCCACTTTTAACCACTACACAAAACTGTCTATGTTGTAGCAAAACCAATGCTCTCTTTGAGGCCTGTTGCATCCTGAGAAGCTTTTGAAAAAAGTTGAACAGATTTGCAAAAGGTTTTTCCTGAACATTACACTCCTAATCCAAATGCCATTGTGGAACATTTTAAATACCATAATGGAATGAGGAAAGAAGGAGAATCTATAGTAGACTATATAGCAGAACTTTAAAAACTTAGAGAACACTGTTCATTTGGAAATGTTTTGGAGGCTTTGTTAAGAGATAGATTTGTGTGTGGAGTGCAACATGAAAAAATTCAAAGGCAGTTATTGTCAGAAGGAAACCTAACTTGGGCCAAAACTATAGAACTGGAGGCAGCAGTGAAAAATGTTAAGGATTTACATCTAGATTTTGCAGGACCTTTTCTCAGGAAGATGTTCTTGATTATAGTAGATGCCCATTCCAAGTGGATGGAAGTTCACCCAATGAATTCCTCATCCTCAACTCTGTGACAAACTTTGACAGACCTTGGCCTGTCATGGACTTCCAGTAGTAGAGGTCACAGATAATGGACCAAATTTTACCAGCCAGAAATTTAAGGAGTTCCTGTGGAAGAATGGAATTAAACATATCTAAAAATCCCCTATCATCCAGCTTCAAATGGCTTAGTAGAGAGAGCAGTCAGAACTTTCAAAGAAGGAATGAGAAAAATGACTTCTGGGACTTTGGAAAGCAGGCTGGCTCGATTTCACTTGAAATATAGGATCACCCCCCAGATCACCACAGGGATGAGTCCAGCCCAGTTGTTGATGGGAAGGCAGGTACAGACCCACCTGGATTTAATGTGTCCCAAAATAGAAGAGGAAGTGCAAAGATTATTCCAAAAGGTAAATATGATTACCATGCTAAAGATAGAGACTTAGAAGTACAAGATCATGTCTATACCAAGAGTTTTCGTACCTCCCAACCTAACTGGATCCCAGGCAGGATTCAAGTACAGACGGGGCCTCTATATTTTAAGATTAGTTTACCTGATGGCTGAGTCATCAGGCAGCATCAAGAGAATTGATGTGCAAGGGTTGGAAAAAGAGAGAGAGGAACAGGAATGCCTGGAAAACCAGAATCCCTGTGGCATTTCAGAGACAGATGCTCACTGTAATTTGATCCAGAGGAGTTAGCCGTGTTAGTCTGTAGTAGCAAAATCAAAAAGAGTCCAGTAGCACCTTTAAGACTAAGCGCGAACGCCTGACTTACCAGGCGTGGAGTTTGCGGCCGCGGGGGGAAGAGGAGGGCCGGCGCGGCCGCGGCTCTGCTGGCCGGCCCGGCATGCCCTGGGCCGGCCGGCAGCCAATGGGTTCAAACGGCGGGCGGCCAATCCCAGGGCCGCCCGGCCGGCTGCGGGGGGGCGGGGCTTCTGCCGGACCTGGGAAGAGCAGTTTTCCCTCAGGTCCGGCAGGCTGGCATAAATTCCGGCCTCCGACCCCGCCCCCGCCATTCCGGTTCGGCAGCGACGGCGGAGACACGAGGAGCAGCTTGGCAGCGGCACGAGGAGCAGCAAGCGGAGGGAAAGGTTTAGCTGAGCCTTCCCCCTCGTGTTCCCGCTCGCAGCCCAGCTCCCCGGCTCGGACAAGGCAGCCGGGTGGGAGCAAGAAGCCAGCAGGGAAGTCCAGCTCCCCAGCCCGTGCTTGCACGCGTCGGGTGGGTGCGCGGCGTTCGGGGACGAGGCTGAACCTGAGCCCCCGTTCCCCCGCCGCGGCGAGGACGAGCCAGGGCCGAGCACCGAGCCGCATCAGACGACGACCACGGAAGCCCCCCCACTCTTGCACGGGCTTAGCACGCACGCACACACACATAGGCAGCTGCCAGGCATGGCCCCGGCAAAAGAGTCCAGGCGGGCCAAGGCTGCAGCCAGGGAGCCCTCAGGCTCCTCCACACGGGCCAGGTGGAGACCTGCGGCAGGGGCCGCCAAGGGGCCGGGGGTGGGGCAGCATTCAAAGGGAGGGCCACCAGAGGCACGTAAGGCCAGGCAACCTCGGCGCGCCGGGGCAAAAGGGCACCCCTCGGTGGGGGGCAAGGGGAAGATTGCCAAGGCACCCCCTGTGCCACGTGCTGGGGGAAGGAGCGGGGAGAAGGTTAAAAAAGGGGCCCAGACCACATCTGTCGGGGGCAGGGCCAACCGGCAACAGCCAGGCTGCAGCCGGGACCCTTCCCCAAGCTCCCTGCAAAGTATTGCCAGGGCACTGGAGGAGCTAAGTGCCCGGGTGGACCTCCTGGGGAACTCCGGGCCTGCGGGGGGTTCGCCTCCCTCGGAGCCTGTCGAGGTCCCCAGGCTGTCCCGCGCCCAGAAGAAGGGATCCAGAGCATCCAGAGGACACTGGGAGCCGCAGTCCCCGGATTCCAGCAGCTCCAGCGGGGAGAGGCGACCTGCCTCCAAGCGCAGGAGAACCTCGCACAAGAAAGCGCGGCGGCGCAGGAAGCAGGAGGACACAAGCAGCGACGGATCCTCGGGTGAGTCTTCCTCTTCGCGGGACGGGGCCCATTGGGAGGAATACTGGGGGGAGGGGGCCTCCGCCCCGGGCATCCCCGGGTGGGCCCGGCAGCGCAGGGCTGCACAGTCCAAACGTATGGACCCCGGGGGGGGTGTGGGACTCGGACCCCAGGGAGGCCCCTCCCCCCCAGCGGACCCCAGGGATGACGAGGATACCCCGGGCAGCCATCTGGCGCGCAAAGTGCGGGAGAGAATTTTGGATGGGTATTATGTAGACCTCTTTAGCCTCCTTAAACCCGAGGCAGAGGATGGCAGGAGTGCCCCCACCTCTTCCAGGAGGGACAAGAAAGGGGGCAAAAAGGATACTGCGGACCACACCTTTGGGAATTGGCTGGAGGGTTTCACCGTATACATGGGGGTGGTCCAGATTGCCTACCCAGAGCGGGGCTGGCACCTCTCCAACCACTTAAGCAACGTCCTTAGGGCAAGGGCGCTGGCAGGGGAGGGGGCAGCAATGGACTATGACGAGGCCTTCCGCAAGAGGGCTTCCCACAGCCCCCAGGCGCGCTGGGACCTCATCAGCCAAAAGTTATGGCTTCTCCTGGTGGGTCCTCACATGCGGGGTAACGGCGACGGCGCTCGGGCGGGGCGCTGGCCGGGCAGGAGAGAAAAACCACGGGGTCTGTGCTGGGAATACAACCAGGGCAGGTGCCAGAGGCTCAAGTGCCGTTATGAGCACATCTGTGACACTTGCGGGGGCTCCCATCCGCGCCAGTCATGCCCCCGGGGCCCCCAGCCCCCCGCGCCCTTTCGGGGGGGCCGGTCCACCAGTGGCGGGACTCACAAGGATGGGGGGACCGGCTCCAGCTCTGCCTCAACCGCCGCCGGCGGGAAATAGTCCCGCCTGCCATGAGCTCACCCTCGCCCACTCCCCAGTCCAGGTCTCCGCCCTCCGCCCACTGCTGGCCCTATACCCTAACAGGCTCGCGGCAGCCTTCCTGCTAGAAGGCTTTACTAAGGGTTTCCGGATCCCCTTCACCGGGCCGCGGGTGCCCACCACCTCGGGCAACCTGAAGTCAGCAAGGGAGATGCCAGAGGTGGTGGCCAGCAAGATAGCCAAAGAGGTGGCCCTGGGCCGGGTGGCGGGCCCCTTTCCCTCTCCTCCCATTCCCAATTTGAGGGTCTCTCCCTTGGGCCTTGTACCCAAGAAGGCCCCGGGCGAATTCAGGTTAATCCACCATCTCTCGTACCCCCGCGGGTCGTCCGTTAATGACAACATCCCCCGGGAGCTGTGCTCCGTGAAGTACGCATCCTTTGACCAGGCAGTCCGCCTCGTGCGGTCCTGCGGTCCAGGGGCCCTTATGGCCAAATGCGACGTGGAGTCCGCTTTCAGGCTATTACTGGTTCACCCGCTTGATTTCTGCCTCTTGGGGTTCAAATTCAACGGGGAATGGTACGTTGATCGGGCCATGCCCATGGGGTGTTCCGTGGCATGCGCCGCCTTCGAAGCATTCAGTACCTTCCTGGAATGGGTGGCCAAGGGCCGCATGGGGTCCCCGCACATCAGCCATTACCTCGATGATTTCCTGGTGATGGCGCCCCCTGGGGATAGCACCTGTGAATCCCGGCTCCAGGCCTTTCGGTCCCTTGCGGCCGAGCTGGGGGTCCCCCTCGCTCAGGATAAAACAGAGGGCCCCACCACCCGGCTCACCTACCTCGGCATAGAGCTGGACTCCGTGGCCGGGGTATCGCGCCTCCCCCGCGACAAGCTGGGGCGACTGCGAGACATCATCTCGCTGGCCCTTGCCCGGGAGAAGTGCACGCTCCGTGAACTTCAGGCCATCATCGGGCACCTAAATTTCGCCTGCAGGGTGGTCACGCCAGGTCGCGCCTTCTGCGCTCGCCTCTCCAGGGCCTGCAGGGGGGCCTCCGCGCCCCACCACCACATTCGCTTAACGGCAGGCATCAAGGAGGATCTTCGGGTGTGGCTGGAATTTTTGTCCCAGTTCAACGGGGTTTCACTGTGGCAGACCCCCTTATCCCTGGGGCCCGGGCTGCAGGTTCACTCGGACGCGGCTGGCAGCCTGGGTTTTGGGGTCTACTTCAATGGCAGGTGGTGCGCCCAGCAGTGGCCCCCCTCTTGGGTAGGCTCGGGGATCTTGAGGGATCTCACCTTCCTCGAGTTCTTCCCCATCCTGGTGGCGGTGACCGTTTGGTGCGAGCAGTTCAGGGACAAGCGCATCCTCTTCTGGTGCGACAATCAAGCCACGGTGCAGGTTATCAACAAACAGTCTTCTCGCTCTGAGCGGGTTATGCGTCTCGTTCGCCGTTTTGTATTATGCTGTCTTGCGTTTAGCATATCCTTTTCTGCCCGCCACATAGCAGGGTTGGATAACAGCATCGCGGATGCACTATCTCGCTTCCAGATGGAGAGGTTCTTTGCCTTGGCTCCCGAGGCCAGTCGCACACCCGACCCATTCCCAGCAGCCCTGTGGACGATTGGCGAAGCTCCGTGATGGAGGGGATCCTTCATTCTGTGGCACCATCTACCCGGCGAGCCTACAGCAAGGCAGTGACGCGCTTCCGGGCCTTCGCGGCGGGCCTCGGGGCCAGGGATCCATGGCCGGCCTCACACACAGCGGTGCTGCAGTACCTAGCACACATGCGGGGCCTGGGTCTCGCGCCCAGGACCATGCGGGCGGCCCTTGCTGGCATTTCCTTCTTTAGCAGGGCGGAAGGGCTTCCTGATCCTTGCGACTGCTTCGAGGCCCGCCGGGCCATAGAGGTGTGGGGGCGGCTTTCCCCTCACCCACCGGACCGGCGGAGACCCATTACCCTGGCCACCCTGGGGGCAATTTTCGAGGTGATCCCGAGCCTATGCTGGTCCGCCTTTGAGGCACAGCTTTTCCAGACTGCCTTCGGGCTGGCCTTTTTTGGGGCCTTCCGGGTGAGCGAGCTGGTGGCCGGTTCCCGCTGGGACTCTGCGGGGAGGGCCATCGCACTCGGCGATGTCTCCGCGTCCAGGCACACCGTCTCCATCGCGTTGCGGAATTCAAAGACAGACCAGAAGGGCCGGGGGGCCACTGTGCGCCTTCGGGCACTTCCCGGCCAGGCGCTATGCCCTGTCGCGGCCATGCGAACCTACATAGCCATTCGCCCCACCACACCCAGCCCCTTCCTGGCCCACCGCGACGGCTCCCCACTCACTCGCTACCAGTTCGTCTCCATCCTGCGAGCTGGGCTCCAGGCCTCCGGCCTCCCCCCGGGTGATTTCGCCTCTCACTCCTTTCGAATCGGGGCCGCCACGGCGCCGGCAGGCCTGGGCCTCCCCGACACGGTCATCCAGCGCCTCGGCCGCTGGCGGTCCAGGGCCTTCCTCTCCTACGTCCGCCCCTCACGGGTTCTTACTTGCTGACCTTGTTTTGTACTCCTCCCGCCTGCAGGTCATCGGAAGAAGGTGTGGATATGTGGTCACAGCATCGTCCACTGGGCCGGGAGGTACGCAGCGATGTCCGGTTGGGGAGTGCACCTGGGACTGGACGACTTCATCGAGATCCGCTGGATCGGTTCCCGTGGCATGCTGTGGGACGTGCTGGTCCCCACCTTGACTCACCAGGCCCGCCACCTGGGCCCACCTGATGCGCTGATCATCCAGCTGGGCGAGAACGATCTGGGACGGCGGGAAGGCCCGGAGCTGCAGCGGGCAATGTGCAGGGACCTGGACTACTTGCGGGGGCTGTTTCCCGGGACTTTCTTCATCTGGTCGGACTTGCTACAGAGGCGAGTTTGGCGCCATGCCCGGCTCCCGGACAAGGTTGATGGGGTGCGCCAGAGGGTGGCCCGGGCCATGGTGCGCTACATCACGGCAGCACAGGGCTTGCCCGTTAAACACCTGGACATTTCTTTCCGGCAGGAGGCGCTTTTCCGCCCAGATGGGGTTCACCTCTCTTCCTGGGGGCACGACTTATGGCTGCAGGACTTGAGGGATGGCTTGTTGGAGTGGTTGAAGTTGTAGGAGCGTTGGCGGGAGCCCCGCGGGGGGCTCTGGTGGCGGGGGGTCATGGGATCGGATCTCTTTGCGGGGATCAGGGCTCGCCCTGGTCCCCGGGAAGGGGATCCCCTTACGGGATCTTGGGAGTGAGGACGGAGGTACATGCCCTGGGCCGGCCGGCAGCCAATGGGTTCAAACGGCGGGCAGCCAATCCCGGGGCCACCCGGCCAGCTGCGGGGGGCGGGGCTTCTGCCGGACCTGGGAAGAGCAGTTTTCCCTCAGGTCCGGCAGGCCGGCATAAATTCCAGCCTCCGACCCCGACCCCGCCATTCCGGTTCGGCAGCGACATCCCACCCGCCGCGCCCTCTTTGTATGGTTTGCTACTGTTCATTTATTTAAAGGTTGGCGGGGGTCATGGGATCGGATCTCTTTGCGGGGATCAGGGCTCGCCCTGGTCCCCGGGAAGGGGATCCCCTTACGGGATCTTGGGAGTGAGGACGGAGGTACATGCCCAGCTCGGGGGCTGTCAGGGCGGACTCACTCCCAGGTGGCAGGGGGGGGGGGGTCATGCAGGGGTGTACACCCAGATGATCTCCCCGCTGAATGCCACTCCTGGAGGCTCCCCCTCAGCACGGGCCTGAGGGGGGAGGGGTCATCGGCTGGCAGGCGGGTCAGCCAATGCTTTTGTGGGATCCAATCCTCATGACTGCCAATGCTCCTGTTTGCTTTATGTTTGCTGTTCTTGTCAATAAAATTTGGCCAGTTTCCTCCACGCGCCTTGTCCGGGGTATTTCTTCCCGCGCCGCTACCCTCCTCGAAATCCTTAGCAATAGGCCGCAACCAATTTTATTATAGCATAAGCTTTCGAGAATCAAGTTCTCTTCATCAGATGCCTGATCAAAACTTTTTGATCTGATGAAGAGAACTTGATTCTCGAAAGCTTATGCTATAATAAAATTGGTTAGTCTTAAAGGTGCTACTGGACTCTTTTTGATTTTACTGTAATTTGATGCTCCCTCCCCAGTCACCAATGAGGGAAGCTTCCAAAGAAACTAACCTTTCCAGACTCAGAGATAATGATGCAGTGGGAGCACACCACTATCCAGTAAGAACAAGAAAACCTGGGTATTTGAAAGACTATATTCAGGTGATTTTTTTAAAAAAGGAAAATAATAAAAAAAACTAACCTAAAGGGGGAGGGATGTAGTAAAATGGATAAAAAATGGATAGAACTGGAACCTGATTATGAGATGAAGGAAAATTCTACTTCCTAGACAGTTCTCTTACTTTCATTTTCTATGTTTGTTTTCAATTGAGACTAAAGCAGAGTGTTACATTCAGCAGCTCCTATGAGTACAGCGATTTATTGCACTCCCACAGAGTGATCACAAAACTTACAAATTCTGGTGTCTAGAATATAGTTCTTGCAGCATTCCCCTGTATAGCCTAGGGCATAATCAAGATTATAGCAGCAGTTCTTGTCTTCACTGCCAATTAAATTTGGGGAAAGGGAAGAGGGCAGTGGGGGCAGTCTTGAAAGGGGGTTGGAGAGGGGACGCTTCAGGTCTTCTGTCATTTCTGATAAAACCATCATGAATCTGATGAGAACTGGAGCTCAGCATGTGGCCGAGATCCAAACAAATTTACGTCCAATAATAAGTGAGCCCACATTAGCTTGTTTTAAGTGGGCCTATTCCAAACTGACCCTGGGGATGCTCACTAACCACTTGTGCTAAATGACAAGTTTTTATAATTAAAACTATGCAACACTGAGTCGTTTTTAATTATAAAGTAATGATCAGTTCATTTAGCAGAACACTTTAGATTTCAATTTATACAACTCAACAACCTCCCAAGGATTCTAATGTTATGTCCTTTCATCAACAAAATAATATGTATGGTAGAATGAAAATGAAAATAGGGCATATTGTATTTCCAAAATTGCAGTCATATTATTTCAACATTAAATTTTAAAATAATTAATCAATTGGCATGAGTCATCAAGTTATTTAAGCAAGTTTTAAATGTGGATCTTTAATAAAGGATCTTAGGTGCTTTTATATGTTCAATGCTTGTTATGAACAATGTTGATTAAAGTGATCACTTTATTTCGAGCAGAGTATTTTCCTAACACTAGGAAATTATCTTCCTTAAATTACTCAAAATGTCACCTGTATTAAGACATGGCAATAGTTATTTTAGTTGAATAATTAATTAATTCATTAAATGGAAATCAATGAGTTATATTGACACACTTTAATTAGATTAAGGTTTACATTGTCCACAAGAAATAGTAATTCCATCGTTGAGATAATTGACTTTCAGAAAATTTGGGTTTATTGTCTTTTCTTTATTTGCTTCCTTGAGCACAGCTAATACAAGGCAGCACTCACAAGCTTATCTGATTGCCAAACAAATGGATTTCCCACATCCCAAAGTAAAATGATAGCCGTTTGCCCTCCAGTAGTGTTCCCATCCATCACAGGTAATTTAAAACTGCCAAAGGTCCACAATGACTCAAGAAGAGTGACAGGTAGGACTCAGAATAACATACATATCTGTGCCAGTCCAATCTTATCAACACGACATTTCCTCGCATATGATAGACACACTAACCATTAACCAACACCCCATGCATATCAGGATAGCCAGCAGAAGAAGAAAAGGTTTGACAGATAAGTTAATTTCTAAATTGCTTTGATCCTTGTAAGTGAAGCTTCGAAGAATATGGCAGAGAGGGTGAAGGCTTAAAGATACCAAAATAGATACTATTATCTAATGTTACCCTGGCCTATTGCTCAGAATGGGATGGACTATTTTCCCTGAGGTTGCCCTAGACTGGTGAGACAGCAAAAGAATCAATAATAGGAAGGCTGGGAACAGGCCTTATATATCACCAAGCTCTCCTCCACCTCAAACAGCCACTGATGTCAAGAGTTCTGAGAGCCAGGAGCCACTAACACCATCCACTTGGTGAGGCCTACAGGATTCTAAAAACTTCAAAGAAGAATTTTTAAAAAGAAACATTAGTGAAAACTTCAGAACTGAAATGTTTAAGGGTTAACTGTTGCCCAATTTAACTTTACATCAACTAAGGATGTACATTCAAATAGAAACTAATCAAAAATCCAACTCAACCCCTTGTTTTTCAGCATAGCTGTTTTCTAAACTTGAAAATTATTAGTATTCAAATATTATGAAGAAACATTGATACCGCTCCATATTCTGGAATTTCATTTACATTGTTTCAGTTCCAGGAGAGCAGCAGGAGTGGAAGAGAAAATAAGTGACAGAAGAAAATGTCACAGAAGCACCATGCCAGTTCAGAGAGAATTCGGCTTTCCCAGCGGCAGCAAAGCTGCTTAGGCTGGGAGCCGGCTTTGCAGCTGACAGGCTCCCTTCCTGGGCATCCAGGGCTTTGGATGGGGGCGGAGCCAAGAGCTGTTTGCAGCCGGCTCCGCTTCCCCAGCATCAGTTTCCTCGTGTGCTTGGAGGGAACAGGAGTGCCTTTTTGCTCTCGTTCTCCGAGCGACGAGGAGTGGGCCAGGATGGGCTGACTGAGAGCATCTCGGCTCTCAGAGCTCTCACCGGCGTTTTCAGCCGTAGCAGCATTTGTGACAGCGTCAGCATCGGCGTCAGCAGCATTTCGGCGGTGGCGGCAGCTTCCCTGAGGGCATTTACTCAAGCGCTGCTTTTGTTTCCAGGTGTGGTAGCCTGCTTTTAAAAGGGGCTATTGCTCTCAGGGGGCTTTTCTGCAGGCATTTACCCATGGCTCAGGCGCTGCTTTTGTGTGCAGCGTGGTAGCCTGCTTGTAGGAGGGGAGATTTGGCTCTCTCAGCAGGTGGGGTCCTTCCCTCTCTTGGGGAAGCGGGTGTTTAAGCGCCAGCATCTTTCACACATAAGCACGCCCCCCCCCCCTTTTTCCTGGGATTACAGGGGCCCTCCATTTGAGTCAGCAATTACAACCCCTGTCGTCATCTGACTCAGTAGACTTTTGACCTGGCTTTCCTGGGGCCTAGCTTATTTCTGCCTGGCAACCTAGCCTATTCTGCCTGGCAGCCAATTTTCTGTGTACTTTTGCAGGGTGGTGGTGCCACCTAGTGGCGGCTACATATTGCTTTATACTGGTTAAGTGGTCTGACTGTGAATCTGCTCCTTTGGGGATAGTTTGCGTACTTTACAGACATGCCTGCTAAAAAAGGAAGTGGAAAAGGGAGTGGACCATCCAAGGGTAAGTGGCCGGCTAAGCAGCCTGCACTGAGTGTGCCCCTTCCCCCACCAGCTCTTTCCTCTGATGAGGATGAGGGGGGTCCAACCAGACAGGAGCACTTGGATCGCATTATGGTGCTTGAGGGTGCTCAGAGGGCTGCATTACTGGCAGCACCTGCGTCAGTGGTAGCACCTGTTTGGGCAAACCTGCCTCCTACAAACCTGCCTCCTGCTAAAGTGTCTAGGGATGACTTTTAGAAGGACCTTGTTTCTCGTCTCTCTGCTCTTGAGGGCACTTCAAGAGAGATGGAGGGAGATGGCGGTGCTTGCCTGGAGCCCCTGGCATCGACTGAGTGCATGGCAGAGGGCGAGCAGGAGTGGCCTGTGGAGGGCGGTCAAGTTGCCATAGTGGTTGAACTGCCAATATTGGAAGGTAAGTCATCTGTGCGGCAAATGGCCAGCAACTGGCCTTGGGGGACTTTGGGACAAACAGCAGCCACGGGTGTGCCAGCTGCTTCTGCATATTCATCACCTATGCAGGGATGGCCCTCAGCGGGCTTGTCAGCTTGGCCGGCTTATGCCGGTGGGTCTTTTGGCCAGCAATATGCACAAGCCTTACCTGCGGCAGGTGGGGATAGTCAAGCCTATCCTCTTTCTTCAATGGCATGGCCTTATGGCTATGGCATGCAACCGGGCCTTGTCCCCTATGGATCTCCTGGGTATGGCATGGTTCCATATAGAGCTTTGCCCCCAGGTAACACGGCATTGCCTTTGGGGGATCACCTAACTCAGGTCACCAGGGATAAAATTATAAAGGGTGAATATGTCGACGACTTTACCCTTCTCTTCAGGGAGCTGGAGAAGAAGGATAAGGATCCGCCATAGGCGAATTGACAGGTCTTGGTCGCATTGGCTGCCCAGGTTCCTTGTCTATGCGGGTGTGCTGGCTAGGGCACAACCCTGGAGGGCTCTTCTGTTGTTCCAATATATGAATATTATATTTAGGGGCTACACGGATTTTGAGGGGATGGCTTGGCTGCGGTACGATGAAGAGTTCCGCATGCATGCAGCTTTAAATCCCAGCCTTCCTTGGGATCAGATATTAATGCAGCTGTGGGTGCAGGTGATGAGCCCTTCCAAATCGACCTTTGGAGATAGGACTGACAAAGGTCATCTTATATTTCAGCCCACTCAAGGGCCAGGTCTCCGCTCCTCTGCGGGGCAGCAGGTTCATTTCCGGCTGCTCTGTTGGGACTTCATGTCCAAAGGGGTGTGCAATAGGAAATCGTGCAAGTATAGGCATGAGTGTCCTGCCTGTGCTGGTGCCCACCCATATGGAGCATGCCCTAAAGCAAAGCAGGGCAGAAAACGCTTTGGGGGTGGCGTGGGGGCAGCAAGGGGCTGGCAAAGGGTCCCAGTCCAATAAATCTGAGGGTACTTGAACAATTGCTTCAAGTTTACCCTTGGCACCTGGATGCAGAGTATTTATTTAGGGGTTTTAAGTTTGGGTTTCGGATCCCGTTTCAGGGTCCATGGACACCTTTCATGGCAGCCAACCTTAAATCAGTGGCTGGCATGGAAGAGGTGGTCTGGCAAAAGATTGCTAAGGAATGTGCAGAGGGCAGGGTCGTGGGGCCATTTGATGCCCCTATGGTCCCTTCTTTGCGGGTTTCTCCTTTGGGGGTGGTGCCAAAAAAGGCACCGGGGGAGTTTCGCCTTATCCACCACTTGTCTTTTCCCAAAGGAGGATCCGTGAATGACGGCATTCCTGATGAGCTCTGCTCGGTGCGTTACACTTTCTTTGACCAAGTGGTCTAGGCTGTGCGCCAGTGTGGAGTGGGAGCTGAGATAGCTAAGTGCGACATTAAGTCTGCCTTTCTCCTGCTCCCTGTTCACCCAGAAGACTTTGATCTCCTGGGGTTCTCATCTGAAGGAAAGTTTTATATGGACAGGGCCCTTCCCATGGGGTGTTGTTCCATTTCTTGTTCGGCATTTGAGCGCTTCAGTTCCTTTTTGGAATGGGAGTTGTGTCACTGCTGTGCTAGGCCTGACATCGTTCATTATTTAGATGACTTTATGGTGTCTGGGCCAGCTGGCACTGGGCAGTGTGCCAGGCTATTGGCTGGGTTCATGGTAATGGCTGAAGAACTGGGTGTTCCTATAGCCCATGAAAAAACTGAGGGGACCAGCTGTTGTCCTCACATTTTTGGGCATAGAGTTGGACTCTGTGCAACAGACTTTTAGGTTGCCCTAGATCTGAGGGCTCAGGTGGGTGACTGAGTAAAGACAAGGTTTCCCTCCTCGAGCTGTAGCGATTGGTGGGCCATTTAAATTTTGCCTGTAGGCAGTGGCTCTTGGGAGAGCTTTTCTCAGGTGGCTGTGCAATGCTATGGGGACCTTGCGGTTGCCCCATCATCGCTTACAAATTAGCAAAGGTATGCGGGAGGACTTGCTGGTTTGGCAGGACTTCTTGGATTCCTTTAATGGGGTGACTTTTTGGAGGGAGGATCTTTTGTTAGAAGCTGAACTTCAAGTCACCTCTGATGCCTCTGGGTCCACAGGCTTTGAAGTGTTTTATCAGGGCCACTGGTGTGCTGGCCAATGGCCAGCAGATTGGGTAGCACAGGGATTGTCCAAAGACCTTACATTTTTGGAGTTCTTTCCCTTGTTGGTAGCCGTTTGGCTTTGGGGTCCGCAGCTAGCTAACCAGGCAGTCCACTTTTGGTGTGATAACTTGGCTGTGGTGCATGTGGTGAATGCTCTGACGTCTAAATCCCCCAGGGTGATGAGGCTGGTCAGGGCATTTACGTTGAAATGTCTGCAATTAAACACTTTGTTCAGGGACAGACACGTTCCGGGTGTTAATAATGGTCTGGCAGATGCTTTGTCTCGCCAACAGATGAAACGATCCTGGCAGCTTGCCCCGTAGGCCGACAGGCAACCAGCAAGGATGCCCCAAGAGCTGTGGCAGCTTAAAGGCAGAAGCGTGCAGAGCAATCCAACTGTCCATTGCCCCAGCTGCCCCAGCTTGTGGCCTTTGCCTTTGCCAGTAAGACACGTGGCTTTCCTGAATTCACAGGGACTTTTAGGCTATGCAAAGTGCTGGAGGGATGGTCTAGGGAAGTGAGGACACTTGGGGACTCCAGGCAGCCCATCTCCCCATTAGTTTTGAAGGGGTTGGGGGCTGTATGGGGGGAGGTATGCTCCTCTACGTATGAAGGGAAGCTCTTTCATGCTGCTTCCTTGGTTGCCTTCTTTGGGGCCCTGCGGGTCAGTGAGTTGGTCCCTCTGTCTCATAGGGATAACTCTGGCTGGGCCTCGTCAGCCCAAGATATTAAATTTGTCGGGGATACAGTCTCCTGTTGTATTCGGCTGTCCAAGACCGATCAGGGGCATAAAGGGAGTATGTTGCTTCTGGGCTCCTGTGGGGATTGGGAACTTTGCCCGGTTAAGGCCCTCAAAGAATATGTGAAACTTCGTGGGGAGGGCAAGGGTGTCTTATTCTGCCATGAAGATCGGACCCCCTTGACCAAGTACCAGTTCCAGGCGGTGACAGAGAGGGCTCTAAAGAGGATTGGAATGTCTGGGGTCAAATTTGGCACCTATTCCTTTGGGATTGGGGCTCCCTCTACGGCAGCAGCTATGGTGTACACTCACCAGGCAATCCAGCGTGTGGGCAGGTGGCGGTCATGAGCCTTTCAGACCTATATCTGCCCCCCACCTCAGTTTTAAAGGTTATTGTTACTTGCTCTTTCCTCAGGTGCTGTGTCGGGCCATGGGAGGAAGAGGATCCTGATTTGTGGCCACAGCATGGTGTTCTGGATGGTCTATCAAGCTAGGAGAACACCGATTGGATCACAGTTGGGTTTGAGTGCTGTGGCCACAGTTGAGCGGCAGGGACAGTGTGGCCTTAGATGGCCGGGCCTACTGCCTCTCTTGTTTCGGGGAAGGACAGGTCCTCCCCCACACATTTTGGTCATTCACCTGGGAGGTGATGCAGGGCAAGGCCCTGTCAATGCAGGTAGCTGAAGACCTTGGGTTTATAAGCAGCCGATGGCCGGGCGTGCTTATATTTTGGTCAGAGATGCTACAGCGGTGGGTTTGGCGGGAGGCCTTAGTTCCTAGGGCAATCGAGGGGGCCCGGCACAAGGCTAATCACACCATTAAAAAATCCTTGGGGAATGGCTTGGGTATTTACTTACCACACACCAGAATTAGGGCTGAATTTGCCCACCTCTACCGAGGCGATGGTGTACACCTGTCGACAGAGGGCAATGACATCTTTTTGGATTACCTGTGGCAAGGGCTTCATTTGGCTTTAAGCCATATGTGGGGTGCGAGGGTCTAAGCAGAGGCTTGACCCTTGTGGTGGCAGGAGAGTTTTGGGAATAGGGTGCGGGCCGGTGAGCACCCAGTGGTGCTTCCCCATGGGTGGGGAACAGGGTCTGCCATCAGTGTGGTATGCTTGCAGCGGCTACCATTGCACAGGCAGACGCCTGCTGGGGATCCCCAAGTACAAGGCCTTCCTTCATGCTAGACAGCTGGGACATTAGGTGCTTGATGGGGGGATCCCTTGCCTGGCTGGCCGGGTTGCAGCCATTCAAGGGATGGCTACACTCAGGGTTTTGGGGCTCACCCAGGCAGGTCAAGGTGGAGGTCCAGAGTTAATCCTGTGGCTTGACCTGTACCACTTAGTTGGCCCTTGCCTTGTTTATGTTAATGGTCATTTTAATAAATGGCCCTTTAATACCAAGCCTGTGTCTGTCTCTTCATTCCGACTGGGGTTGCAATTCAGCTTTCTCAGCTACAGCAAAGCTGCTTAGGCTGGGAGCCAGCTTTCCAGCCCCACCCAGAGGAAGCTGACAGGCTCCCTTCCTGGGCATCCAGGGCTTTGGCTGGGGGCAGAGCCAAGAGCTGCTTGCAGGCGGCTCCGCTTCCCCAGCGTCAGTTTTCTCGTGTGCTCAGCCCACCCACCTCACCCTGTTTTAGTGCAGGATTAGCTGGCTGCTGTGTCAGAGCCAGTTAGGATTTTTTTCCCTCTTTGCCCTGATTGGCTTTGCGAGAAGGGTTTTTTTTGCCTACCTTGCAGTAATGGCAGTGTTCTGAGGTATTCTTTGGGTGGTGCTGTTTGATCTGTCATTGGCAGGAGAGTTTTGGGTATATGGTCAGGCCGGTGAGCACCCAGTGGCGCTTCCCCATGGGTGGGGAACAGGGTCTGCCATCAGTGTGGTATGCTTGCAGCGGCTACCATTGCACAGGCAGATGCCTGCTGGGGATCCCCAAGTACAAGGCCTTCCTTCATGCTAGATGGCTGGGGCGTTAGGTGCTTGATGGGGGGATCCCTTGCCTGACTGGCCGGGTTGCAGCCATTCAAGGGATGGCCTACACCCGGGGCTTTGGGGCTCGCCCATGCAGGTCAAGGTGGGGGTCTGGAGATGATCATGTGGCTTGACCTGTACTGCTTAGTTGGCCCTTGCCTATGTTAATGGTCATTTTAATAAACGGCCCTTTAATACCAAGCCTGTGTCTGTCTCTTCATTCCGACTTGGGTTGCAAACTTCCATTGGCTCAAGTCAAGAGCTCCAGAAAGTGCAGAAACACAGCCACACAACGTGCTCAGTTTTTTATTCACATGGGTCCGCCAGTCTTTGGCATTTACATCCCACAGGGCTGATGGAGGTCCTGTTTATAAAATCCAGCCAAGTATAATAACTAAATATTAAGAAACATTTCAAGCACCAAAAAACCCAAAAAACAACCCCCCAACCCAAACTGGCACTACTGTGAGAGGCTTCTTAGTTAATTCACAGAGGAGAAAAAGTCAAAAGTCTATAGTATACATGTGCAATATTCCTCATGGCCAGATAACAAATTCAAATGCAACTATATTTCCAAAGAGGCAAAATAAATATCCAGTAAAGAAAGAGATACATATTTTATTTTCATTTTTACTTTGTATCATAATTGCTTATATTTAATTTTATTTGGTTTGGTTATATTTTCATTTCTTTCAGCAAAAAATATTGCAAGCTGTAATCTTTTCATCCAGTTTGGATGCAATTTTCAAGAACATTCTGTATGGTCTTTCATTTTAGAACATTCACTGCCCAAGGACGGTGTTGTTGCATCATATGAGTTCATGTTACTCAGCTTATTAATATATACCATTTACTTGATCTGTCAAATGCTAGTAAGTGACAAGTGAAACTTACTCACTGAAGATTGTGTCTTTCCACTTCAGCTTTTCCCCTGGCCATTAGTGACCACCTGCCAAGATTGACTATGATTGGCTACCTTCTCTCAAAAAAAGAGAAGCACCAAATTAGTCATACTATAATAATATAGTAGCTTACTAGAGCAGTTATGTTACTGGCAGAAAATAGTGAAGACTTGAAATGACTACAGATGAAGGTTAAAGGAGAAAGTGCTGAGGAATAACACAATTTTAAAGCTGACAATGAGGAAACTGAAATTGTTCAAGATTTTCTATTCCTTGGCTCAATCATCAACCAAAAAGGAGACTGCAATGAAGAAATCAGAAGAAGACTGAGACTCAGAACAGTAGCTCTGAGGGAGCTTAAAGATTCCTAAAAATAAAGATGTCTCTTTGGGAACCAAGATCAAGATAATCCAAACTATGGTATTTTCCATTACTATGTATGGATGTGAAAGTTGGATATTGGAGAAAACTGACAGGAAGAACATTGATTCATTTGAAATATGGTGCTGGAGGAGTTTTGTGGATACCGTGGCTGGACAAAAAGACAAATTAGTGGGTACTAGATCAAATCAAGCCTAACCTCTTGCTTGAAGCTAAAATGACAAGACTAAGGCTATCGTATTTTGTTTACATAATGAGAAGACAAGATTCTCTGGGAAAGTCAATAATGCTAGGAAAAGTGGAAGGCAGTAAGAAAAGAGGAAGACCCAAAAATAGATGGCTTGACTCAATAAAAGAAGCCACATTTGTAGTCTGAGCAAGTCTGTTAATGATAGGACATTTTGGAGGTATGTCATTCATAAGATCATCATAGGTTGGAGGCGACTTGATGGCACATAACACACACACACTAGAGAAATTTATTTTAACCCAGTTATGTGACTGAAGACTAGGAATAGAGTAAAAAGGGGAAGGACGTTGCTTAGAGACCGACTATATGATTTGTGTGCAGAAGGCCTTGGGTCCAATCCCTGGCATATTTTGGCACTCAGCTAGAAGGGGTTGGGAAAGACTCTTCTCTGTCTGAGACTGAAAGTGGAAAGTACTGAGCTAGAGGGACATAGTATAAGGTAGCTTCATATGGAGAGCCAATGTAGCATAGTGGTTAGAGTGTCAGACTAGGGTCTCGGAGACCTAAGTTCGAATTCCCCTTCTTCATGGAAGCTCACTGGGTGAACTTGGGCCCATCACACTTCTCGGCTTAACTGACCTCACAGAGTTGTTATAAGGATAAAATGGAGGAGAAAATGATGTTAGTCACTTCGGGTCCCTGCTAGACATGGGCACGAACATCATTACGAATGGAAAAAACCCACAAACAAGCCGTGAGTCTTTGCAAACGGCCCGTTCATGAGGCACCGTTCCAGATGAACAAGTGGCTGTCGTAAGCCTCGTTCATTGCAGTCGTCCGCTGTTCAGGAAGCCAGACACTCAGGCACCTTCAATCAATTGCCTCGGCAATGGAGAGAGGGATTGCCTGAACTCTATCTGCACTCCCTCTGGTGCCCTGGAAACGCCAATCAAAGCCCAACTTAGCTTGATGGGCAGGTCTTCCTTCCAAGTGTGAAGCTGCAAACTGGTTACAATTGGTAACATGGGAGCAGACACCGGGGTAGGGAGGGAGGAGGGGAGTGTTCTATGGCCATGGGAACTCCAATCTCATCCCTGCAAACCCTGTTAGGCATTTCTGACTGCCAACCACAGACCTCCTGCTTTTCTCAATGAGACCTTTGCTTATAAAAGGGCACTGCACTCCCAGTTCTGGCTTTCAGTTTCAGCAAGCAGTAGAGCAGGAGAGAGCTGTTGCTAGCCTTTTGGGAGAGAGACAGAGAGAGTGCATTGGAGCTGGGATTTTTTCTGTGTGTGGTGGGTGGGATAGGGATCTATCCCCTCTGGTTCCAGGGCTGCTTCCAGGCCCTGGTGCCAAGCTCAGTGGGCACCTCAGCTGAGGGCTCACCCTGATTATTACTGCTTGATCTGATCAGGCTTCTGGGAGTGCTGGGCTAGGGCTCTAGCTCCAGTCTCTGGTTCCAGGGCTGCTGACAGGCCTTGGTGCCAAGCTCAGTGGGCACCTCAGCTGAGGGCTCACATTTTTATTAGTGCATGATCTGGTCAGGTATCTGGGAGTGCTGAGCTAGGGCTCTACCCCCTCCCTCTGGTTCCAGGGCTGCTGCCAGGCCCTGGGGCCAAGCTCAGTGGGCACCTCAGCTGAGAGCTCACAGTGTTGTCTCCTTTTCTTTCCTCCTTCTTGTTTGCTGGCACAATGAGGCTTCAGGCTGGGGCAAAGGGTGGCCGTGAGGAGAAGTGCAAAGATTGTCCTGGTTGCCCCATGGGAAGCAGTACTGGACAGGGTTCTGTGGCAGCAGAGACTCCTGCTCCCCATCACCTGTGGGGGCTGTGGAGGAGGCCAAAGTGCTCTTGCCGCCGGGGGGAAAGGAACTCTTTAAAACGTTTGAATAGGAGGAGGCTGAGGGATCCATGGAGGAATGGTTTGGGTTCGATGAAACATCCATCCCGTCCCCATCCCAAACTCCTGGTGCTGTCCCTGCCTGCAGTCCACCCCTCACTCCGTCTTCCATTGCCAGCTCCGCAGCACAGCCAGTAACCCTTCGTCCTCCTTTCCCAGGAAGTGTTAGTGGGCAACGGTTCAAATTGGCTGTATGGAGGCCCTTCCGAATGACCCCCATGTGGTGTGGTGCCGTGTCTGTGATGGCCTGGTGCACAGGAGCAATGACCAGAAGCACCTGTCATACATGGTCCTGACCAGGCACCTGACGATGCACCACCTGAGCCTGCGGTCTCTGTCCTCAGCCAGTGAAGCATCAGGCGGGGGCGACAGAGGGTTACCAGCTCCTCTGAACCAGGATCAGTGGGAGGGTCACTGGAATCTACCCCAAGGAAGAAGCCTCAGGAGGTGGGTATTCCTGTGGTGGTGGAGACAATTGCCCTGCAAAGATTCCCCCTATCCGTCATGGAGGGTGTGAGTTTCCAAAGGCTGCTTCAGCACTTTGCCCCATGGTTCTCCATGCTGTCACGGCACACTGTTGGGCATCGAGTCCTGCCTGCCCTCTACCAGTCTGTGTGAGACATGTTGCTTAGGGAGCTCTCGGCCACCAAAGGCCGTACCATACACTTCATGGCCAACCTCTGGAGCGGCTGCCATCATGGGTGTCATCACCGCCCACTAGTGGCAACCAGAGGACCTCCGCCGCTCCAGGTCAATAACTGGTCCCCAGGAAAAGGCACCGTGCTTGACACCGGGCTACAGGGTAGTTCTTCTCTAAGCCCGGGGAATGGATGAGGTCCATACTGGAAAGAACATCGCCACCACCATGAAGGCGACTCTTAGGGACTGGATGGTGTGGGCGGAAGGGTTTGTCCGTGGCTTCATGGTGAAGGATGCGGGAAGCAACCTGTTGGCCACCCTGAAAGTAAATGAACTGCAGCGTTTGACAGGAGAGCTATGTAGAGTGTATTACAGCAGTCTAGTCTCAATGTTAACATGGCATGAATCCAGGTGGTGAGATCAGCTGTGTCGAGAGGACCGATATCTGTTAAATTAGTTCATGGAGCAGTTCTTGGGGCTGAAAAAACGTGAAGTGGATAGTCTACTGTGCATGTAAACTTATTGGATATTAAATATGATATTGAATACACTGTAAGGCTACCTCAAACAAGCTCAGAAATATGCACCTTTTCAGATGCACAAAGCATGCCTGCAGATCTAGAAAGTATACAGTTTTATAAGATTTCTTTATCCTTATGTACAAACCTGCAAATATTGGAATTGGGAGGGGGGCTTTATTTTTGAGCACTCTTGCTTCATCCCTCCATGCATTCTTTTCGCAAAAATCTGAAATCCGGTAATTCTTTCATGTTATTAAGATGCTTTTTATCCATTTTAACAAAATGTTGGGTGTAAGATGTCTTTTTAAAAAAGCAATTAACATACATTTATTTATGTGATTCTTTTAAAAGAAATTACCAAGAATTGTTAACAGGCTGTCATAACGTTATATTGTTTTGTTTTCTTTCCTGTGGTAAACAAGAAGACATGTTAACGTCTTATTTCTACATCTATGGGACTTTAAAAGATATAGCCTTTCCTTTTATTTAGACACCAATGGATTATTTTCCCACATATCCTTAAGAAATGTTTGTGTACTGTTCTTCTCTCTTTAAGCAATCAACTCATCAATAAATTTATGCAGATATAATTAAATTGATCAATGTGACTGTCAGACCATGGGTCCATCTCCCCCATTATTATCTAATCTGCCTGGCAGCAGATTTCCAGTATCTAGGTAGAGGTCTTGCACATTATTTGCTTCCTGATTCATATATATGAAGAATCCAGGAACTGAACACAATTACTCATCAGAACCACCCAGGGTCTATCACTGAAAAATTAGCAACTATATCAGCCAACCATTCTAACCATTAGGGACTGAGGAAATTCCTCATACTTCTGCCATTCCACAGAATGTGCAAAATATAAGAATGCTTTTTATAAGAAAAGCCATTCTTATAAAAGAATTTAAACCATGGTATACTGGAACAACTCCGGAGGTCACTTCTATAAGGGATAGTATTGTAGTCTATTGCAATGTTTATTGTACATATCTCCTCCTTTTTTATTACAATGTCTTCTACCTTTGTAACTCCTTTTCTTCATTATGGCACATCAGGTTTGAGATAGGCTTTGTTGCCTTAGACAGTTTTTTGTTTGTATTGTTTTCTTAGTCCTATTGTTTACTAGAGGTTTTTGCTCTCTGACTGAATTGCTTTTCATATTTTGTAATCCCACCATGAATATCTCTGAGAAAGATGAGCTATAACAACAACAAAAATACCAAAAATAGACAACATTTGTAGCAATACTATTGCAGATTGTGGCGGGGCATTTGGGAAGAGCCCTTGAGGGAGCACACTGAGCAGGAGACCATGATGGCATCCGAAAGAAAAAAAAGAGGAAATAGAGGATAAAAAGCCAGAATGAACTTGGCTTTGACAGAAGATTCAACAAGTGTTTTTTTGTGCTTTTTCCATATGTGCCATCAAGGTGCAACCAGCTTATGACGATGACCTCATAGGGTCTTCCTGGCAAGAGACATAACAGAGATGGTTTGCTGTTGTCTGCCCTTATGTAGCAACCCTGTATTTCCTTTGTGATTTCCCATTCAAATACTGACCAGAGACAATCCTGCTCAGTTTCCAAAATTTGATAAGATCTAACTAGCCTGGGCCATCCAGGTTAGTACCAAACTGTGGTACAAAAATAAACCTATTGAAAACATTGTGGTTTGAACTGAAGCCATGAACATGAGAATTTCTTTTGCATCATTATTCCTAACAAAATCCTATTTATTTCCAGATTCTAGTCTTTGCATGCCCAGCATGAGCTCCCTCACAGAGCTACAGTCCCTCCCAAATGGATTCAGTGTAACACTCACATATCAGAAGGTACACTCAAAGCACCAACTACTGGTTTGCTAAGAGAATGCATTCTTAAGTATGACTATTAAGAAAATTCTTCATTTTGAAATTTCATGCCAAAAAGAAAGGCAAGGCAGGCTAAAGGAAACCCTGCTTGTATTTTGAAGAAAACTAAGAAGTTGAGACAAGGTAGCCAAAGGTAGAGGGAGGTGGGAAATCTATTAGCATTTGACTATCTAGTAGCAATCAAAAAATTAGAATCATTTTTTCTTTTTCTGGGGTGCTTAAAAATGCATTTCTAAACAATAAAAAGCTTCCTAAATGAGCTACATAATGCTCCTTGCCATAATCACCACTGCAACGAGAAAATTGCTAAAATCGTTCCCAAGCCAGATTTGTCAGTCATGCTGCTCTGTGCTCTGAGTAACAATGTTCTGTGCAATTAATATCAAGCCTTCCAAGGCAGCTCTGCCTTGTGATATTCAGTGTGCTTCTTCCATCACCAGAAACAGCAGTGATGTTATACAAGAGAGAGAGACAGCAAGAGGGAGGGAGAGCAATGGGGTGGAGGAGGAGGAGAGAAGAAACAGCTTTGTAGCAAACTGGGCTAGGAATAGGAAGATAATTAGGGTGCATTTTGCACAAAATTGCAGCAGTTTGAAATGTCTCCCCACTCCCCCTACCCCACCCATTTTCTGTTTAATTATAGTTATTATTGCACTCTTAAGAAATTCAGCTGGTGAAGAACAATTCCCTTTTTTTCCCCTTTTCAAATACATCCATCCCAGTCATTATGTGCTTTTCACTGTGACCTGAGATGAAACCAAGTGCTACTGGATTCTTATTTACACTGGGGTCCTTAGATGCAATCATTATTTTTGAGTCTGCATGAACATCTTACAAGAGGGAAATGGACAAGGGAGAGACAGGGAAGTAAACAGAACTATTTTTCTCGGCCTCTTGCTGTGCTTTTGTACTACAGCATTTCTAGTAATATCAAGAAAATGCATTATCAGGCCATAATGAATAAGTAAAGGCCCAGTAGAAAGGAAAGCACCATTTCAGGTATGCGTGAGGCAATCTGGAATCGCTAACCCCCACATGTGTTTAAACAGATACATGCCTAATGGTGCTGTTTGCAAAGAAACAGTCACAGCCTAAGCATCGAAAAAGGAGGTGGGTGGAAGCACATCAAGGCATTTCTTCAAAGCTGTGCAATTCAGGCCTATAAATGACTGGTTAAATATAGCTTGCTCATCAAACCTTTAAGCATAATGTTAAAAAGCAAATACAAATTTGGGAGCTGCTACTTTTTGTGACTGTATTATAAAAGAAAAGCCTGCAGCAAGCAGCTGTAAGAAGCAAAGCAGGATGGAAATAAACAGGGAGTCCACAGGATACAATCTGGGGCTCGTTTATACATTGTTACACAAGAAAGACCTGCCAAACAACTCAGTGCTCAATCCAAAGGGCAGTCTTGCATAAATCAAGAGAGCCACTTGTATGAGTAAGTTATGCAGGCTACGTCCCCTGCTCAATAAAGGAAGGAAAAGAATACAGAATACTGGAATAAAAATACGAAAAAGAACAAACCCAAAACCAGTTGATAGATTGATGGACAGAGAGATTTCCCCAATTTAACATGATATTTATTTGTGGGACTCTATATTAACAAAAGTGTGGGTCATCAATCATAGCTCCATGGTACAGCATGTTGTTCTGGATGACATTTAGGGTTGCCAGATCCCCTTACCTTCCCAGTGGGGGTGGGACCTGGCACTTATCTGTTTGAAAATCTTTGTGCATTCACTCCTAACACCGGCATGCCCTGCCAAGAGAGCGCCCACCGTGGACTTTCCCAGGAGGTATTTTGCCTCCTGGGCTTGTTCCCCATGCTCCTCTCCCCTCCAGCCTGGTGGGTGGTGGCAGGAGGCAGAGGCTGGGAGAAGGAGATCCCCACCCTCACTTGGGAACTGGCAGCCCAAATGATTCTAGTCAGGCCTGATTCAGATATAGGTGTGCATTTAAAGAAGCCTTGAGAATCTAGTTAGCTTTCTTATATCAAATCATTTACCTCCTGGCTAGAGGTACACCCGATAACTTCTTAGATTCTTTATCAGGTAATGTACACAAATAATACAATTACGGAATCTCTGCTTCCATTTTAAGCCTTCATTATTATAAAATAGTTATTTAGCATTCTTAATATCAACTCAAACAGAAAATCATACCATCCATTATAACTATATAGATCATTAAAGGAGGGCAATTACATGAGTCAAAAAAGTATCTTACCCAAAGATACAAAAGTCACAGGCAAGAAGCCCCTTCTACGAAGAAGCTCTCAATCAGTTTAGCCTATCATATTTAAAGGGTTTCAGAACCTTCTCTTAACAATATCTGTCTATTCTTGGCTAACTTATTATCTTGTGACTTCATACATCAAACAAGGTTATTCATATTTGAAACATCTTGAAACATAACAAAAACTAGTTCATTCTTGCAGCTTTTTGTATCAACAAAGTCTATATAGAGTTAGTGATTACAAGTTTCTCATACATCTGAATATCTTTTGGCTCTCCATCAACGCAACTATCCTTGAATATTGCCAGCCTCTATGAAGTTAGACATTCTTGCCATTCTCAGATACTTCCTGTACCTAAGCCTTGGAACGTTGTATATAATATGAGTTAGACATCTCTTCTAATCTACATATGGCAATACAACTGTGTAACTTCAATGCTTTATGCCCCTCTTCAAGGTTGTTTTATTCCAGGCATGTAGACTCCCTTTGTGGCCTATTTAGTTATGGGGCCAGGCTAACACTGTTTCTTTTGCATAGGTGTCTTGAATAACTTTCTTGGTCATATCCAGCATTTGTCTCCCTATAGTTCTAGCCATATCCATGACAATGTGTTTTGCCTGCATCAGCTCCCAGATTCAACTGAAAAACCCTTTACACAGAAGGGCTGGAGAAGTCTTCTAAGTGAGTGTCAGGGATCAGTATCATCAGGCAATTATCACCACCACCAACAACAACAATAACATTTGATTTATACACTTCAGGATGACTTAACACCCACTCAGAGTGGTCATTATTATCCCCACAACAACAAACACCTTGTGAGGTTGGTAGGGCTGAGAGAGCTCCTAGAAGCTGTGATTGACCCAAGGTCACCCAGCTGGCTTCAAGTGGAAGAGTGGGGAATCAAACCCGGTTCTCCAGATTAGAGTCCTGCACTCTTAACCACTACACCAAACTGGCTCTCAGGGCCCATTTCAAACCCCTGACCCACCACAGCACAGCTGCAGAAATTATCTCTACTGCCATTTTGGATAGCAGCATCAACAGTAAGATGCCATTCTTCTTTTCTTCTCCACCCTCCTTAACACAGGACAGCTCCTCCTTTTCACCTCCTCCACTAGTTAGAAAGCAAACTGCAGGGACCAAAAACTGCTATACAAGTGTCCAGTGGCTGCTGGGAACTGACAGATGTTGCTTCTGCTCCAAAAAAGACAGCAAAGTTGGAGAGATAAAGGCAGTTTCCCAACATTTGCCCACTTTCTGGCTAGCAAACCTGCCCACACGGCCCTGCCTATTCCTCATCTAAAGTTTCATTTCTCCAGTGCCTAGGGGAAAAATAGAGCCAACTCTATCTGGGATAAAGTGAAACAAGGCAATAGTCTCCTGTGTCAGATTTTGAGGGCAGCCACCTTCTCCACCACTCTGTCTTCCCTTTGCCTATGATGCCTTCCCCCTACATGTCTCTATACCCAAGAATGCTGCCTCCCTCCTTGTTTCCCAGCTATTTTGAAATGCTAGAGATGCCAGGTGCCCAACACTGATGGGTAATATCCCATTAATCCCTGCCTCTTCCTGCCAATCACCAGCTGATTGGTGGGAGGAAGAAGGCCTGGGAAATAGGAGGGCACATACTCCGTGGCGCCTCATGATGATGTTGCTTCTGGTGGAATCCAGAGCAATGACATCTCCAAAACATAGTGAAACTCATCTGCCTGCTACTTAAAAAAAAACCCTTAACAAAAATGGCATGGCCAATTATTGCCCAATGTCTAATCTGCCCTTTCTGGATAAAGTGATTGAGAGAGCTGCAGTGGAACAACTCCAGGTCTTCTTAGATAACTCTTGTGCTCTGGACCCTACTCAGTCTGGTTTCAGGCTGGACTAAGGGATGGAGACAGCCCTGGTGACTAAGTTTGATTGGGCAGGGGTTAAGGGCTTCTCCATATATATGTTCTGAGGAACCTACTACATCTTAATTAAAGTGTACTTAACTGAGTTAGATCAACTTTATTGCTTTTATTTTAAAGTCGCTATGCTGTAAGATAGTGTACTCTTTGTATTGTCGAAGGCTTTCACGGCCGGAGAACGATGGTTGTTGTGGGTTTTCTGGGCTGCATTGCTGTGGTCTTGGCATTGTAGTTCCTGACGTTTCGCCAGCAGCTGTGGCTGGCATCTTCAGAGGTGTAGCACCAAAAGACAGAGATCTCTCAGTTTTGGTGCTACACCTCTGAAGATGCCAGCCACAGCTGCTGGCGAAACGTCAGGAACTACAATGCCAAGACCACGGCAATACAGCCCGGAAAACCCACAACAACCAGTGTACTCTTTCCTGGATTTGTGTTTTGTCCCCCTTCCTACCCTTTTTTAAATTAACCCCCTTTCACTCTCCATTTTCTATAATAAACCTTCCTTTTATAAAGCCATTTTTGGGGCTTCATTAAACATAATATATTTCTCTGGGATATTAATGATGACTGAAATAATGCAAATCAGGAGGACAAGGCAGCATCAGAGCTAAAGAGGGCCCACTAATGATGTCTAGCTTTAGTAATAATAATAACATTTGATTTATATACCACCCCTCAGGACAACTTAATGCCCACTCAGAGTGGTTTACAAAGTATGTTATTATTACCCCCACAACAAATACCTTGTTAGATGGGTGGGGCTGAGAGAGCTCCTAGAAGCTGTGACTCACCCAAGGTCAGCCAGCTGTTGCCTGGAACCCCCTCCCCAGAGTCTGGATGTGGACTTTATGTATGAATTGGGCTTAACTTGGTACTGAGGCCAATATGATACATGAAGAAGGGAGTGCCATGGGACTGGCAGGGCAACCCTCTGATCAGCAGCACCCACAAGCCACCCTCTCTCCAAACACTCTGGAGTGGCCACATTGCACCTAGATAAATGGACCTGCTTCCCAAGATGCCTGCCCCTGCTGAGATCCCTATAGGAACCAGGACCAGCAGTGAGAGATGAAGAAGAGAAGCCATGTTCCAGAAAGCAGTTTTAAAAGAACAAATTCTTCCTGTGGATGCCATAGCCAGCCAATGCTGCTGTCACAAACTGTTTACATGTTGCACCTTTGATGTGCAGATACCCGAAGTGGAGTCCAGGAAGCAAGGTGCCTCAGACTCTTTGAATCCCACATCAAGATGATCGCCTCCGACTATCAAAACAACTGATCGCAATAAAATGCAGATGACGCCCTATTTGCATCTTTTCTTCTTCATGGAAGTGTCACCAAGTACTATCAATAAACTCAATCGCTTCCTTCCCGCTCTTTCCTCCTCCCTCCTGTTCTCTCAAAGTGTCACCAAGAAAAACATTAGATTCCAAATTATCCATCCTGGATATCTAGTGTCCTGTTAAAAGTGACACATTAATTGCTTTTATTAAATTTCCTGAGAACTATCAACGGGGTATAGATCATTTCACTGGTCTTGCCCCATGATAGGAATTGGCTATATAAGGGAGATGCTCAGCCCCCTCAGCCCCCTCCCCTCCCCATCTCTCCCTCCATCTCACTCCTACTCTGCTCTACCTAGTGTAGTGCTGGCCGTTACACTAAGCACCCTCGCTGCTAAAATCTCTGCTTCTCGCCAGAACGGGTGCGCATTGCCCATCAACGATACTCTTGCTAATGCAACAGTCTCTATATTTTTCCTATCTGTATTTCCTAGCCTTGTAGTGAATGTGCATGTGTTTCTTGCACTCCGTATACTCAAGATTATTAAGTAAAAGCTTTGATTCATTGAAATATTAGTCTCCTCTTTTATTGGATGGGATCCAGGATTTCTGACCCTGCTATACATTGGTCATGATCCCTTGATAATAGCCCGTTGCTTATTAATTCCTCATATTAGGGCAGTTTGGCTAACACATCTGGCTTCAAGTGGAGGAGTGGGAAATCAAACTTTGATCTCCAGATTAGAGTCCCACACTCTTAACTACTACACCAAACTGGCTCTCATGAGGGCTCAAAATCATTCACCTGGCACTCATGTAGTGAGCAGAGCAGAGATGTTGACCAGTAGCCTGTGAGTGAGATCTAGACTGAAGAAAGTTTTAAAGGGGCTCAACAAGACTAAAACACATGCCTTGTCTGCAGAAGGGTTTGAGCTCAATCCTCGTCATTCCTTGCCCAAAAGTCCCACAGGCAGCTGGCCTTTAAAGTGCCTGTAAAGCAGTTTCCAATAGAATAGATAGCTCCAGGGCTTTTTTCCAGCTGGAACGCAGGGGAACAGAGTTCCAGAACCTCTTGAAAATGGTCATGTGACTGGTGGCCCTGCCCCCTGATCTCCAGACAGAGGGGAGTTGAGATTGCCCTCCGTGCCACCGAGAGGCATGGAGGGCAATCTCAACTCCCCTCTGTCTGGAGATCAGGGGGCGGAGCCACCAGCCACATGACAATTTTTGTCGAGGGCAACCCACTCTGTTCCACCACCTCTTTTCCCAGAAAAAAAGCCCTGGATAGCTCAGTGCTGTGGTGGGAAGCAGTGGTCTGATAACACCCCTGCATGTTTATATTGCCACCATAGGGAGAAAATTCTTTGGCTAACCTTGTCACCAAATAAAATGTGACAGCTTTGATCTTCATCTCTTCTTAGTGTGGAGGTGAATGATCTCCTGTACAAATTGTGTTCCAAATTCCTCTCTCTCCCTTGTTTCATAGGAGCAGAGTAAGGAAAGTAGAAGCAGTTGAAGGAAGACTCATCCTAGTGAGTGAAATTCTTTGCTCATTAAGTTCATGTTCTATTGTGTCTGAACCTCTTATTCTGTTGTAACTGCTCCTGCTCTGTGTGCATATGCATGCATTACAGAGTCATCCGAGTCAAAAGGGTCCAAAACAAAGAAATAATGGTGTTTTGTTGATGAAAAGATCTCCTTGTTAGGGTAATCCCAAATGGAATGATATATCCAAATGGAATGTGGCTAGTGTTTGTGGGTGAAATAGATCTTCTCCTTAAGTGCGGACGGCATCCAAACTGGTTAGGTCACGCTTCCTCTCGCTCCAAGCAGGATTATGCAAATTTTTATGAGTATGCCTTCTGGGACTGTGCACGTGCTTCCCTCCAGTTCGAATAGCCCTGACACTCCAGGAGGACTCTAGAGCTTAGCTCTAGCGATCTTGTGATAAAATGTAAAAAAACTCAGCTACACAGAGGGACAATGATGGAAAGTAATCCCCCCCCAAAGGCCCTAGGTATATGGGGAAGAATGATGGTGTGAAGGAAAAACCCTCCCTGGTTGAGGCCTCAGGCAAAGGGGATAGGCAAAGGGGACGCTGGCTCCACAGCCATACAAGCTGACCGATCAGGAGCTTCGGAGGCCTCTAATCTCCCCTTGATCAAATCTACCTTACCGTTGCCGGCAGCACAGCAGCATGAAAAAGGTGAGGAGGATCAGCTTCTCTACGACACGGAGGTCACCGAGCCAAGCCATAATTCTTTCACACTGACCATTAACAGCCCCATGGGTGGTGAGTCGATGCTTCAGATGATGGCTCAAGCCCCCCTTGGTTCCCTCCTGGTTGGTCAAGATCCCAGAATTGGGACTTCCCTGGCAAGTTTCTTTCCCTAACGGGGCAGATCAGACAGAGCTAGATCCCCATCCCCTCTTCAGCTTGCAAAGCATCACAGACACACTCAGACAGGGAGCTCTCTCTCCCCAAGACAGGACTCCAGCACAGAGGATTCAGTGTCAGTTAACCCTTCAGCTACCATGACATCAGACCGAGAGGAGGGAGAGTGGTCAGGGGAGGAGTCAGATACGAAGCAGAATTCAGCCCGGCTTTTCCAGCCAGAGCACTTTCAGAGGCTGCTTAAAAAGGTGGTTACCACTTTAAATTTTCTCATCCAATAAAACTCTTCAGAAACTGCCCCACCCACCCTGGACACTAGAGGTTTTAAGAAACCACCCAAAAAGATGTCCAGCTGTCCCTTTCCTGAGAACTTTGATGAAGTCATACGTTTGGAATGGTCTGTTCCTGGCTATGGGTCTACTCTGCATTCAATTGCAAAGAGGTTTTATACCTTGCCTGATGAGGCCATGGAAAATCTCAAAGTCCCCCTGTGCTCCTGTGGTAGCACTGCACTCGAGTGCAGTTCTGTCAAAAGATAGGGATAATGTATTGAAGGATAAAGTGGACAAAAAAAAAAGAATCTGTCCTCAAAAAATCTCATGAGGTTGCTTTGTTAGTAATAAGAGCTTCAGCAGTCCTCTCCAATTTCACCCGCGCAATTGTAATATGGATGGATGACTTGTTACAACAGCCTGAACCAGATCCACTGGCTGTAAAAAGGTCTCTGCTAAAAATAAAGAGAGCTGCCAAGTTTGCTTCAGATGCATCACAGGACAGCATCCAATTTAGTACCAGAGCCCAAGGAGCAAACATTGTGGTAAGAAGGAACCTCTGGCAAAACACTGGAAAGTAGACACCCTTTCTAAGTCTAACCTATCCACTGGAAAATATTCTGGTCGTGTGCTCTTCGGAGAACAAGAGTTCTTCCATTGAAGAACAAGAGTTCTTCCTCTGCACTGGGAAGCTGTACAGATCGTCCAATGGGAAGAAAAACACCTACAAAGTCTTCGGGCTCAACATATCCAGGGAATGTTAAACACTCAGGCCGATTGGTTGAGTCAGCAGGTCGTGGACCAGGCAGAGAGGTTTCTGAATGACCAAGTTTTTCAGGACATCACCAAACATTATGGAACACCAGTAATGGACCTGTTTGTGACTGCCAAGAACAGGAAAGTACTAAGATTCCTGTCCAGGTTCACCGAGAGAGAGGCAGAAGGGATAGATGCCCTGCACTGGACTTGGACAAAAGGCCTACTTTACGCCTTTCCACCACTGCCAATTATCACCAGAGTACTAACAAAGATAAGGCAGGAAAAAGCAGACATCATTCTACTGGCCCTGTATTGGCTGGGGAGAACAAGTTTTTCCAAACTGATTCAGATGTCCACCAGAAGACCATGGAGACTTCCAGTCAGTCATGACCTGCTGTCACAGGGACCAATCTATCATCTGGATTCATATGAGATAAAATTGATGGCAAGAAGACTGAACAGAATGACCTTGAACTAGAAGGACTACCTAGAGAAATCAGAGACATTATGTTCCAGGCCAGATGACCAGTCATCAGGAAAATATACATGGGCAACCTTCTATTCCTGGTCTGTTATCCAAAATAAGGACCCGTGGAACCCGTCTAGACAGGAAATTATTTCCTTTCTACATATGGGTTGGATAAAAGGTCTAAGGCCCAATACATTAAAATGACAAGTAGCAGCTATTGCTGCTGTGCTTAGCAACAGGGGATTAGGGCACCCCCTCGTCCAGCTGGTGTGAAGTTTTCGGCTTGGGTGTTATCAGTATGCTGATGACACCCAGCTATATCTGCTGATGGATGGCCAACCTGGATCAGCCCCGGATGCCCTGGAGCATGCCTTTGAAGCCATGGCTGGATGGCTGCGGCAGAGTCAGCTGAAGTTAAACCCTTTGAAGACGGAGATCCTGTACTTGAGTCACGGGAACGTGAATTTGGAACTCCGACTCCCTGTACTTGATGGGGCAGTGCTTACACCAGCCCCAAGAGTTAGGAGCCTGGGGGTGATTCTGGATGCCTCCTTGAAAATGGAGGCCCAGATCATGGCAGTTACCAGGTCATCATTCTTCCATCTTTGACAGACCAGGCAACTCTCCCCCTATCTCTCGACTCGTGACTTAACTACAATGATCCAGGCAATGGTCACCTCTAGGCTAGACTACTGTAACATGCTCTATGCAGGGCTTCCCTCGAACCTGATCCGGCAGTTGCAACTGGTCCAAAATATGGCGGTGCAAGTCATCACCTGAGTGCCTTGCACTGCACACATAACACCGGTACTGTGCCAGCTGCATTGGTTACCGGTGGAGTACTGGATCAGGACCGAGAAGGCCCTGGCTCTGGTCGATGCTAAACGGGCCTCCCTGGGGCCAGGGACAAGTAATAGCTGTTTATCGCTGGATTGACAGTATGAATTTTTGACAGTATGGATTGACAGTATGAATTTTTGCACAGAAATAAGTCTCTTCAGTGGGTCTCACATAAGTGTGCAAAGGTTTGCAGTTTTAATAATACCAACATATACAATATTTTTGTAAACAACGGGCAGGGGGGATCCAGGCTCCTATTTTCTGTTACTTGTAGCATCACAGTTTTCTGACCTTTAGTTGCAAACTGTCATTGATAAGCATCAACTTTTTCTCCTTCCTCCTTTGCTATACAGAACTACAGCTAGCAAGATTGGTAACCTCACGTCTATTTCTCTGTTGTCAGAACATGTTCTGTAAAAATCAGTAAGATGGTGACATCATATTTTCAGGGCCTGCTTCCACTGAAAGTGCTGTAGAAGATCTGAGTCAAGGGACTGGGAGAAAGGAAAGCAATGTGAATATACTAAAAATCATCTCTGAATTTCAAGGCAGAGAAGACTGGCGGTAAGCAAAACAGGATTGGCTAATCCTAGGGTTGCCAGGTCACTTGGGGGGAGGGGGAGTTGACACTGACATCACAGCATCACCAGAGACATGCTGATGTCACTCCCTGTGTGCCCAGAAGTGATGTCAGTATGTCACCAGGGATGTGCTGTCATTTGCAAACTACAAGTGTCCCTTGTCATTTGTGGTTAAACTGGAAGTGGTGCTAGTGTGCTGGCACAATGCTGGTATACCAGTACCACCCCCTCAATTTCTCCATTCAAAGGAATTACCAGGAGGTCTCCTGGTATAGCAAGAGGCCTGGCATCCCTAATTAATCCTCACATGCTATGTTTGTACAATTTTGTGTGTGTTATATGCTGTCAAGTGGCCTCCAACCTATGGCGATCCTATGAATAAAAGCCCTCAAAAATGTCCTGTCATTAACAGACTTGTTCAGATCCTGCAAACTGGAAGAAGTGGCTTCTTTTACTGAGTCGAGCCATCTCATTTTAGGTCTTCCTCTTTTCCTACTGCCTTCCACTTTTCCAAGCATTATTGACTTTGCCAGAGAATCCACACCACAGTAGAGTAGGTTTAGCTGGTCACTGGTTACCAGGGCCAGGTAGTAATTTTTTCTACTTTCTCCAATTGGCTTACAGACCATGGAGTTTTTCGCCTACCTTGCACTTCTTGCATGGGTTGTGGTAGTTGGCTTTGTAGTGGAGCCATAAATGGCTTCTCCTTGGCTGGATAGGGTTTGGGAGAAATGAGCAGGCTGGTGAGTACTCTTGGCACATTGGGGTCTGTCAGTATCACTGATATTGTTTGATGGCTGCCAGCTGAGAGAATAGACTGCTGCGTGGGACCCCCTGTACAAGTATGGCCCCCAAGTTTGACGGATGGGTTCCTATAGGCTTGGTGGAGGTTCCATTCGCCTGGCCGTCCGGGTCCCAACAAAGCACATTGAATGGCTCGCACCAAGGGCAGTGCGGCTCACTCAGACAGGTCAGGGCAGAGATCCAGAGGTGATCCCAGGGCCTGACCTGTACTGCTAGCTAGGTCCTTGCCATATTATGTTTACTGTTATATTGTTGCCAAAATAAAATGGCCCATTAGTTTCCAACACTTGTGTCTGCCTTGTCATTCTGTCTGAGTGGGGGGCAATTGTCTTTTTGGCTGTCCATGGTATCCACAAAACTTTCCTCCAGCACCATATTTCAAATGAATAAATTTTCTTCCTGTCAGCTTTCTTCACTGTCTAACTTTCACATCACTAATTTGGATTATCTTGGTTCCCAGAGAGACATCTTTATCTTTAAGGATCTTTTTTAGCTCTCTCACAGCTGTTCTTCCAAGTCTCAATCTTCTTCTGATTTCTGGTTCTTCATCAAAAGACTCTTCATCAGAAGTATCTGTCATCCTTCCATCTCATTTTTCTTTTTCTTTGTACAAGTACTGTTTTTTTTTTAAAAAAAAACTGTAAGACCAGACCACCTTTCTCCCAGGCAACTGAGTCCCAGGGTGGGAACAAGTTAAATGTGCTGGTCATGCTATTGTTCGCATTTGTATCCTACACTTCCTCCAAAAGTTCAAGGCAGCAAACACTAGGTTTGATCCTATCTAAATTCTGTGTATGTCTCCCCCCACCTCTGCAGCCTAAAATGCCTCCTGAAATGCTGCTTGTGGGGACAGCCTCCAGTTGGGGCAGCCTTTGGGATAAGGAGTACCTGAACAGAATGTAGCAGGTAGAATATATGCCTGATAATCAAATGGGTAGTGCACATAATAAAGTCAGTAAGAGCAGCTGTAGGGTATTACTTGGTTTAAAATGTCCCAAGTGACAGTCTGGGCTGTCTTGTACCAAGCCCATCAGCAGTTCAGAGGGGGCAACAGAACTCTTGAGGAGGATAGGCCAGATTCGTCTGTATTCTCCCTCTTGTCTGCTCTGTTGCTGTCTCTTTATTTACCCAGATTGCTGCTGTTAGGGATTTCCTTCCTTGCAGATGTCTCCTTCTCTTCCTGCTTCTTTGTTTAACTCCCATGAGGGCAAGAATGTGTTCTCGGTATCTCTTTTCATCCTAGTTTAGTCAGATAGTTGGAGTACATATTCTTCCTTTTCTATTATAATACAGAGTTCCTTAACAATAAAGTACATCCATTTTTTTCTAAAGCACAATCCTTGTGTAGACTTTATTCCTAAAACAGCACTTCTCCTTCCACTGTGCAAACAAAGCAAACAAAAACAAAACAAAAACCTCATAACTGAATGAAAGGTATGAAGCACAGGTGAGAATGCTTATGGAAAAGAATGACAACAGTCACTGTGCACTTCCACAGTCAATTATTCTGAATGCTTCTGTTCATGCTTCTTTAGGCTGGTGTAATCCTTCCAAATTGGCTCCAAGTCCAATCATATTACACAGGTGTATTCTGAATTATGAGGACATAATTATCCTTCCCCTCTCTAACTGAGTAATACAAATGGTCCTTTTGCAGGCCTCTTGGTGAAAAGTTGGGGTGGCTTACATGGCCTTGGGCCTGGGTATTCAAAGTCCTCTTGCTCCTATTTAAAACCTGTTCAGAGGCACAGTTCTGTGAGCCCCATTATCTGAAGTAAGGAGGGTGACCAAAACAGAGATACCCTTCTCTAGGGCTGCCAGGTCCCCAATGGGTGTGGAGGATTCCCTACTCCCCCGCCACCACCCACTACCACTCACAGGGCCAGCAGGACGAAAAAGCAGGGGGACAGTCCTCCTGAGCATGATCCCAACATAACATGACAACACCATTCATTGTGCAGGCCCCAGGAGCACTCCTGCACTTTGCACCTGGCTGAATTGGGCCCCAAATTGGCCCCAAATTGGCCCATTGCGAAGTGCAGGAGTACTCCTGGGGCCTGTGTGATGATGTCACTCCCAGAAGTGATATCATAATGCCACACTGGGAACATACATGCACAAGGATAGAAGAAAAGTAAGTGCTGGATCCCCACCTGGCAACCCTACCCTTCTCTGTTGTGGTGCCTTAGTTGTAGAACACTCTCCTTGCAGTTATTTGATTGGCACTGAACCTATTAAGTTTTTGGTGCCAGTTTAAAAACTTTTGTTTACTCAAACTTTTTAAATGTTTTGTATATTTGTTGAGTCTTCTTTTTTAGCTACCTCTGTAAATGTTGCCTCTGAATGTTGAGCCTTTTAAGCATTTGCTGTAACTATCATGCTTGACTTTTTATTGCTAATGTTTTTAATGCTTCTCTATAAGAAAGAATTCATAGATGAATTAACACAATCATATAGATCAATTTCATTATTAAATGTGGATTATAAAATTTTCACAAAAATAATGGCTGAGAAATTAAGAAAAAAATTAATGTTCTTATTCTGTTTCATTCTGAAAGTCATCTTAGTAAAGTACTTGTATTCTTAACTGCATTATTGTAATTATTTTATATCCTTCTAAATTATTTTTGTAAGCCTTGTCGAGGGCACAAGTGAAAAGTTACTTAAATAATAATTTTAAAAGTATATATATATATATATATAACTTCTCCCACACATGCCAGGTCCCTGCGGCCAAAAGCAATATTGGGATAGTGACCATAGCCCAAGCAGCAGAGCAAATACAGCAGTATTCATCAGAACTGAACATGCATAATGGATTCTCTAATCTCCTATAGCAGAGGGAAGGCTTCAGATTGCAAAACCATAATCTTTTGAGCTCAGGGATATTTGTTTAAGAACTCGCTGATAGTTTGGATGGGTTAAAATGCCATTTTCTGTCAAAGAGAAGCATGAGCTTTCTGTCAATTTTGGTTTACCTGGGGTAGTATAGTCAGCTTTGGAGAGTATTCTAAGGCATATGCTTGAGTACAGTTGATGCAAAGCTGCCCTTTCATTATAATCACTGTAGCACTGAACAGGAATCACCAAAGGAGCAGGGGTTGTCACTCCCAACCATACATTATAGAGAACATGACCTACATATCCCTGGTACTTTTATTTTATAAGTCTTCTTGGGCTGATTCCCTGGAGAGGCAGTATAGAAAACTTTAAAATAAATAAATCTTCTTAATAAATAAATATAATGGAGGGAGAGAGATGTGATATGAACATGTGATCGTCCCAGCCACCCCTCTCCTTCTGTAGCAAAAGCCAATGAAGCAAAACAAATTTTGAGGAAACAAGATAATGAGTATTTTACATTATTGGGAAATGTGTATAGAGGGAGACACAGGCCGACAAGCATCTCCTCTTTGGGCCTTAACACTGTCTATGCATGCTGAAGTACTAAATGCAAAATGAATTTATAATCTTTGTATCATTGCCTTTAGCACAACATAAATAAAATTACTAAAACTGTCCTGTTCCAGCGCACACAGGGGAAAAAATAATCAATATATTTTGTCTCTGTAAAGAGCATGTTGGATTCCCTTGTATATGAGAAATGAATCAAACTATTAAAGGAGCAATAGCAGACTATGGTGCAGAGTGACAGTGGTGTAGGTGTGAAGAGCTTTGTTTAATTGGCCTATTAAAATAAGTCTAATTAATAGAAAATACGCAATAGCAGCTGCAGAGAAGAAACAGCATATGGAGAGAGCCACATTCATTGTCAAGTCTTAAAAAACTGCAAGCAGGAACAAACATCTGCAAAATTCTTTCTTCCCTGCAGTGAGAAATTTCCCATCAATCTCCTTGTGATGTTTTTCTGCTAGGATGCAGGCATGTTTTCTCGCATATCTTTCTTTATGCTTCTGGGAGAAAAATATCAATGCATATATAGCCTAGAGTAGATTCAATTCTCAAGAAAAAAAACGGAAAAATATTTGTGTCAACTATTTTCATGCATCAATGAACCTACCCATTACTTTCAGGGATACTGTTTATATGACAACCCAAGAGTGATTAATTTTGGATTCTAGGAGCAATTAAAGTTGCAGTGTTAGTAGTTACAAAACTACAGTTCTAAGCATTAATTTGATCTGCTTACCAATATGAAACCCAATTTTGCTTAACTGTGAGCACAGAAATATTGATTTCTTGCTCATGAGTTATGTTGTTCCCATGAAATTTAAACTCATAGTTTTCAGTGTAGAACAAATTAAGACATTTATAGCAGCAATTAACCTTCTAGGCTAAGAATACGCTTTCTAGAACAGGGGTGATTTGCACATACATAGCATAGGAATTCCAGGTGCCTGCCAGTGGTGGGTAATCTCCTGGTGGTTTACCTGCTTGTCCACCAGTCGCTAGTGACTGGTGGGAAGTTTTTGGCCACCCAGAGATTGCCTGGCAGGCACTCTGGGAACATGCGAGGCATGGGGATGCAATGATGTCGCTTCCAGAAGTGACGTCATTGTGCTGGCTATGGGAGTGCTCCCACGCTTTGTTTGGGGCCAAAATTGGCCCCAAATGAGCTGATTCTCAAAGAATCAGCCCCTGCTTTTAAAAAGGCATGAGGTAAGTGCCAGGTCCCTGCCCTTCCCATCAGGAGGGTATAGAGTCCTGGCAGCATTAATACAGCAAGGGAAATGTTGAGTGCTGTTTTACCATATATACTACAGCTCTATCAAATGTGGCAAACCCACTGTTTTGGTGTGACAGTCCCTGTTCTACTTTTGTTTCTCTGTTATGTAGATCTAGGGTTGCCAATCTCCATGTGTGGCCTGGAGATTTCTCAGGAATACAACACAGATCACAGAGATCAGTTCTCCTGGAGAAAATGGCTGCTTTGGAAGGTGAACACCACAGCACAAAAAAAGGGGAACAGAATGATAAACAGCATATGCATACATCCCTACTTTTCTTTCTTACAACTTTCTTAAAAGCAGCATTAGATAGATATACATTAGTACAATCAATGGGCTATGTATGTGCGTACGCATTTGTTTGTTTTATATCAAACTATTTCTGATTGTCTGGCCTTTCTTTCTCTGGGGCTAACTATACATTACTCACTAATGTGTTAATGTGATCTGATGTTTTTTCTTCTAAAACCCAAGGGGAGACACTTGGAGCTGAAAAGCAATGGGGAATCACAGAATCACAGAGCTGGAAGGGGCCATACCTTCTAGTCCAACCTCCTGCCCAATGCAGGATGAGCCTAAAGCATCTCTGACAAATATTCATCCAGCCTCTTCTTGAAAACTGCCAGTGAAAGGGAGGTCACCACCTCCCTAGGCAGCTGATTCCACCTTTGAACTACTCTGACCATGAAAAAGTTTTTCCTAATATCCAACTGGTACCTTTGTGCATGTAATTTAAGCCCATTGCTTCAGGTCCCTCTGCTGCCAACTGGAACAGCTACTTGCCCTCCTCCAAATGACAGCCTTTCAAATATTTCAAGAGAGCAATCATGTCCCCCCTCAATCTCCTCTTCTCCAAACTAAACATTCCCAAGGCCCTCAGCCTTTCCTCGTAGGGCTCAGTCTCCAGACCCCTGATCATTCTCGTCACTCTCCTCTGCACCCTCTCAATTTTGTCCACATCCTTTCTGAAATGAGGCCTCCAGAACTGCACACCATACTCCAGGACCAGGTGCAGCCTGACCAAGGCAGTATAGAGAGGGACTATGACCTCCTGCGATTTCAATGCAATGACCCTTTTGATACAACCCAAGACTGAGTTTGCCTTTTTTTTGCCACCGCATCACACTGACTGCTCATATTTAGTTTACAGTCCACTCTGACTCCAAGATCTCTTTCACATACACTACTACCCAGAAGTGTACCGCCCATCCTGTATTTGTGCTTCACATTTTTGTGGCCCAGATGTAATACTGTGCACTTATCTTTGTTGAATTGCCCCCTGTTCACAACTGCCCACTTCTCCAGAGTATTCAGGTTTTGTTGAATTTTAATTCTATCTTTTTGGGTGTTTGATACTCCTCCCAATTTGGTATTATCAGCAAATTTAATGAGTAGCCCATTTTCCCCTTCATCCAGATCATTGATAAAAAAATATCGAGGGGGGCGTGGCGACGGAGCCGTTGGAGATAGATGCGCATTGACTGAGCTCCGTCTCCCCCTTTCCTAAACCCCTAACTAAAGCAACAAAATGACTCTTGCAGTCCCAATAGCATGGGCAAACAGGATAATAATAAAAAGAAAACCTCTTTGAAAGCTGCAAAGAAACTCCAGGACTACTTCTCTTCAACAGAAAAGTCAGCATTGCAGGAGAAGGAACACAGTGAGTTCAAAAAAATGGCAGCTGAACAAAACAATGACGCAACTTCAGCATCTATTGATTTAAACCCAGAACTGCCTGCTCATTTGGCTCTATTAGAATGCAATCTCCTGACACAAATGTCTCTATTAATGCAACCAATTAACACACAATTAGCCGAAATTAAACTGGAGCTTAATAAAACTAACCAGAGGGTGGAAAACGCTATTGAACTAAGCACTATAACTCAAAATGATGTGAAAGATCTACAGGATGGACATAATAATTTACAAGAAAGAATTTTACATTTGGAGGTGGCAGCAAGGCAAAGAAACCTTCAGTTTAGAGGTTTTGAAGAATCTACAACAAATAATACTTAAAAGCATTTATTGCAATGTGGCTAGCTAAAGCGTTTCATTTAGAGGATGGTGTGGCTCTGGTTGTAATTAAGGCATACCGTGTCAGCTTTAAAAAGCAGAGAGGCAAGCCAAGAGATATACTGGTGGAACTGCAAGACCAAAGGACCCGTAAAAATTTTTTTACTGGAAGCCAGAAGATCAGGGTCAGTTTTATATGACAATATACCTATTGCAGTCTTCACAGATCTGCCAAGTGAAGTACTAAATAAAAGAAAAGAATTAAGAGTGACAACTGAAACCTTAAGGCAAGAAGCTATTCCTTCAGATGGACAAGCCTGACAAAATTATCAGTAACCTTCCAAGGAAAAAAGTATACTGTCACTGATCCAGAGTCTGGAAAAAAAACTACTGCAAGACATCCACTTAGAAGCACCCATGGATATTGACAGAAGCTCACAAAAGAGGAAGATGGACAATGATCTTTCACCTCTCAAGGGAAGCAAAATCCCAGTGCGATTTACTTGAACAAAAAAAGAACTGAATCTTGTAAACTGCAAGGATTTCGTTTTTCATTAAGATTTTATAGTATATAAATACTAGGAGGAATGGTATAAGGGGGAGTACGGATTCTCTAGGTTAGCCTCCAATTAAAAATTTAGTGAGGTTTTTTTTATATACAGCTCGTCATTTTTGTTAGATACCGACAGCTGGAGTGTGAAGTTAACACTCCAGCCTTAGGGAGCTGTAATACCTTGTTATTTTATATAACTTCTAATTTGCAGTAGAGTGCTTTTTATTTTATTTTATTTGTATTTGATTTTTAGGTTAGATAGGGAACACAGGGAAAGATAAGAAAAGGATAAGACGATACAAAAGAGGATAAAAGGGCAAGATTAAAGGGGAGGGAAGGAGTTTACAGCTATAAACAGAAGCTTAGATTTAATCATAAATTATAATTTAGGGGGAATTTAAGGGGCAGTGGGATTAAGTTAGGGATACGGTTTAATACTTTAAATACAAACTTGGGCAATTGGAATTTATTATTATTTACAATTCATCTGTTTAAAATTCATAACTCTACGTTTGTAAAAATTGATACAGGAAGAAGATAATTTATACAGTTGTGTTGCCAAGTATAGACTTATTATAAATAACAAAATTTCATAGCATTTTCGTTGATAGGAATTCTTGCTTATTAGAGGGTTAACATTTGAATATATATATTTCTAATACGTAAATTAAGATAGATAGTGAAATTAGAAAACTTAAAATATATAATAATAATAATATTTAAAAAAAAAAGAAAAAGAAAAAAAAGAAAAAGAGAAGAGAGATAGGAGAAAGAAAAGGGAAAAGAGAATAGAAATTGGATAAAAAATTTGTATAAGACTGTATTCAAATAATAATTGGAAACTCATAGTTTTGGAGGAGGTATACAACATCTTACCCTAAGTTAGTAAAAAATTGCTAAGTTATATAGATACTATTTGTATACTTATTAGAATCATTATAAGGAAAAAAGTAATAAGAAATCTGATACTTGAGTTGTATCACTATTTATTATATATTTTAATTGAAGTTTGTAGAAGCAATCTGTTCTGCTCTTTTTGAAAATAACCACTCAGACAGTGTTACATGGCTTACTTGAAAATTAATATAATTTCTTACAATGTTAAAGGGCTTAACAGTACTATAAAAAGATGAAGAATATTGTCAAATTTGTATAACTTGAAGGCTGACATAACATTTCTTCGAGAAACACATCTTAAACCAAATAAATCTGATTTAAAAGCTAGATGGATTAGTCAACAATTTCATGCACATGGTACTTCTAAATTGAGGGGAGTTTCAATTATCATAGCAAAAACTATTGTCTACCAGCATATTGCAGCCTATAAAGACCCCCAAGGTAGGTATTTATTTATAAAGGGAAAAATAAAAAACCAAATAATTACTTTAGCCTCAATATATGCACCCAATCTAAATCAACTAAATTTTATAGAAGAGGTTCTCAATAAGCTAAATAATTTTCAAGAAGGAGAAACAGTAATAGGGGTGGATCTTAATTACATTAGCAATTATAAATTAGATAAATCCCATTACAACAATCAAAATAAAAAGAGCAACACTGGACTAGTACCACTACTGAAAAAAATTCACTTGATAGATATTTGGCATTTGATGCATTCACAAGAAAAGGATTACACTTACTTCTCCCCTCGTCACACTTACACTAGAATCGATTATATATTAATCACAGAAAAATTGAAGGACACAGTAACAAATGCACAAATTGGAAATATAACATGGTCAGACCATGCCTGGACTTCTTGTTCATATACCATAGAAACACAAACAACACCAGAGAAACACTGGACTCTAGATAAATCACTCTTATATAAAGAGTCAATAGTTAAATTAATAGAACAACACATCACCAATTATATCAAAGAGAACGATACTCCAGAAGTAAATTCACATATAAAATGGGATGCCTTTAAAGCAGTGCTGAGGGGCCATTTAATATCAATTTTGGCACATGAAAATAAAATTAAAAAAGAACAAAAATTACTGATCATGAATAACATCAAAGAGCTAGAACAAAAAAACAAAGAAACAGGTAGCAAAAAAATCTATAGTAAATTACTAAATGAACGCAAAATTTTAGACTCTTTAGAAATTAACCAAATACAAAAAAATATTTTATACTTGAAACAAAAGCACTGGCCCTATTCACCAAAACAATTAAAAATACTCTCTTGGATAATAAAAGCAATAAGAGCATCCAAAACGATACCTGCTCTTATAGATTCTAGAGGCAATATCCAAAACAAACCAAAAGAGATAATACACATAATGGAAGAATTCTACAAAACTTTATACACTTCTAAAAACCCTACTGAAGACAAAATAACACAATTTCTTAATAACAATAAGGATATTAAAAAATTAGAAGAAGAACACAAACAACTTTTAAATAACCCCATCACATCAAAGGAAATATTAGAGGCGAACAAAAGACAAAAGAACAACAAAACTGCAGGCCCTGATGGCTTTCCGATAGAGTTCTACAAAAAAATTGATATGAATATAACACCGTTATTAACAGAAACTTGCAACAATTTATTTGATCATGGCCTTCTCCCACCTACGTGGTGCAATGCTTCAATAATTGTTATTCCCAAACCAGGTAGAAATATCATGAATCCAGCCTCATACCGTCCCATTTCTCTACTAAACACTGATTATAAAATTTTTACTTCTATAATGACTAAACGACTGAACTCCTTTATAAGCAATTACATTCATCAGAACCAAACTGGTTTTATCCCTGGAAGAGACATCACAGATAACATCCATAAGACATTAACTTTACTTACTACCTGTAAACAACAAACCACATCAGAATCATTATTCCTTTTGCTGGATATGGAAAAAGCTTTCGATTCTTTGGAAATTCCTTATCTTTTATTTTTATTACATCATATGAACTTTGGCAACAAATTTATACAATCCATTAATACAATATATTCTCAAGCAAAAGCTCAGATTATAATAAACAATAATTCCTCTGAAACAATAAACATATCTAGGGGAACACGACAGGGATGTCCCCTTTCAAAGCTTTTATTTGCTTTCGCCATAGAACCCCTAGCAATTCAAATTTGGAAAGATACTAGCATACATGGTATAAAGATAGAAAATGAAGTTTTTAAACTTAGTATGTTCGCAGATGATATTCTTTTATATATCACAAAACCCATAGACTCTTTAAAACAATTGGAAAAAACGCTATATTTATTTGCCCAAATTTCTGGACTTAAAACCAACCTAGCTAAATCTATAATTCTTCCAATTAATATAACCCCGAAAACTAAAACTAGTCTTGCTGAATCATATAACTATCAATGGGTTGACAAATATCTCCCTTATTTGGGAGTTAATATCCCCAATAATGTAAATCACATCATTAAGTATAATCATATAAAGAAAGTCAAAGAAATAAAACTAGATATCCTTCAATGGAACAAGCAACAATTGGCATGGCAAGATAGACTAAACTTAATTAAAGCTTGGGATTCTTCCAAAATTTATCTTTCTTTTTCGTACTATTCCCATTCTTCCAACCAAATCTACTCTTCAACAATGGCAATCTATTCTAAATAAGTTTCTATGGAATCATAAAAAATCTAGAATTTCTTTTCAAATCCTAAGACAACTTAAAATTAACGGAGGCCTTAAATATCCAGACATCACCATTTATGCTAACGCGATACATCTTACCAAAGTAATACAATCTATAAAAAAGAATAGTAATACTGAGTAGATTCAAGCATCAAGTCATTTTAACTCTGCTATGTCCTTTTATGAACTTCTTTGGTGCAAGCGTACTTACCAACCAAAACAACTTAACAACAATATATTTATAGCTCACTTACTCAATATATGGGACACATATAAAAGAAAACTACTCCCCAAAGTATCACGCTATTCTTCCTTTTTGTTTCAAGATTGGTACCCTCCAGGCAAACAACAAACCATACAGAACTTTTGGAGACACTTAAATGTAATAAAACTCTCAGATCTAACAACAAAAAAGGCCTTAAAACTAAAGAAGAAATTGAAAAGACAACACAGGTTTTGATACCATGGTTCATTTATTTTCAAATTTCATATATGGTTATACAAATAAAACTAAAAGACATTCTTCATGAACCTAAAACGGATTTTGAAAACCTATTAGATCCAAACTCCAAAGTGGAAAAGGGATTAATTTCCAAAATTTATAATATATTAATACAAAACACCAAACCAAAAAAATATGTTTACCAAGATAAATGGCAACTTGATTGTGATACGGCAATTACACAAGAACAATGGACACAAATTTGGTCCTTTTCTTTACTAAAATCCCACAAAATCAATATGCAAAGTTGTTATATACATCAAGTTGTCATTTGTATTAGAAAGTTGTTATTGTTTAATAAATTTTTTTAAAAAAAATTGATAAAAAATATTGAAAAGTACCGGGCTCAAAACCGAGCCCTGTGGCACCCCACTGGACACCTCCCTCCAATCTGATGAAACACCATTGACCACCACTTTTTCAGTGCGGTCCTCTAACCAGTTCCCTATCCACCGAACTGTCCTATAGTCCAGTCTGCAGTCTTCCAGTTTACCCATTAGAATGTCATGGGAAGGGAAGTGATCTTCAATTTAACCCTTTTCCTTTGCTGGTTCTCTTCCTAGTCCTCCCCAAACAGCTTTTCTTTTTGTGAGTTTCAACATGGTTCCAGGAAAGAAGCCCACAGGACGAAAGCTCACAGGAAAAAAGTCCACGATCATAAATGCTCACAAGAAAAAAGTCCACATATCAAAAAGCCCACACGAAAAAAAAGCCCATACAGAAAGAAACACACAGAAAAAAGCCCACATAGAAAGAAGCCCACATGGAAATAATATATTTTTATTAATTACACTTTTTAAGAGCTTTTGGGCTTTTTGTGGGCTTTTTTCCTGAGGGCTTTTCTCCCGTGGCTTTTTTCTGATCACCTTTCAACATACAAGTTAGTTAGCAATTACTGACATCTATACATTTGTACAAACTGATTTTTTCTCTGTAAATCTCCCTGTAGTCCAATCCCACTTGCCTGCATAGATCCAACAAGATTATTTAGCAAGAGGTTTTCTTAAAACCTGTCAGCAAATAACCAATAAAAGTACCAGATTTTAAACTCTACACATATTTTTTTCAGTAGTATGATGATAAACCTTAAAAAATACTTTGTGAAAGTATAATTCTTGAGAAGGAGTTGTATGGCAAAATAGTTACTGTAATTCTGAATCATAAATCACCAAATATTCACCAGCTTCAGAAGATGAATGTCCAGAAACTGAATTTTACATCTATAGTTTTGTGGCGTAAAAAGCCAGTAATGTTATATCTAGTATTCCCCACTTGCATGTTAGCGCAAAAACTGCCAAGGACAGACCATGAATGTTTTTTTTTTTACTCATTAGCTCATAGGATTAATACAGAGATTATAGTTGTTTGCCTCAAGGCCCAGAATTCAAATCCAAGCAAGTTCAATGGGACAAAGAATCTAATGAGCGGACTCATTGATTTGCAGTAGAAGAGGCCTACAGCAAACAAAATCCTATCACAGGTCAGACAGTACTACTTGGCACTCAAAGTAGAAATCCTTGCATAGAAGGGTTATGTATAGAGAAGTCAAAGACCATGTAATGGCCTGTTCTTAAAAGCCACTGCATAGACACACTGGCTCAAAGCATCATCAGAGAAGACTCTTAGCATAACAGGATTTTGTCGAGGAAACATTGCTCTCAATTGGGGGAAAGATGCCAGTGATGAAAAAGCTGCTTGAGGGGTATTTTTATCTGTCCCCCACCTGACCACCTACCCATGGCAGGGTTTGTCCTCTGGGTGGCTGGTAGGGAGCTGACTCCCCTTTCATGCCTCTCTTGGGGGGCAGCATTCCCAGCCCTTTTTCTACTTTCCTTAGTCCTACCATGGTAGGAGAGGGCAAGATGAGTCCTGGGAGGAGAGGGTGGTACTTGTCCTCCTAGGGAGTGACTAGCAGCCAATCTTAGTCCCAGCCCCTGCCAGCATTCCTCCGTGATTTAGGAATTGGAGATATGTCCTGAGATCACAGCATATTGGTGCTGACAACACTCACCCCCCTCTCTCTTTTCCAGTGCAGCTGGACATGTTACATGTGAGGTACTGCCCAGTGGGGCAATACCTCACAGTCCCAGTGCTCAGTGCAGTTCCCCCGTTTCCAACAACATAATAACAACTATGACATTTTTGTGAACAAAACTTTTGCTACAAAACATTTTTTGTTTCTTGTACTATATCGAATTGCTGACAGTTATGAAGATTTGTCATTTGACTGAAGGTAAAAAGATTTTCTCTCTAATTGGCAAATACAAAATGTCTTTAATTACTCTCGAAACTGAGTTATTCTTTGACATAAATTATACACTTGAAATCCTCACTATTCTGACACTCGATGGCACTGAAATCAAAATATATTCTGGGCAGAAATAAGCATGCACATACAAAACACCCTCAAATACCTAACCGATCAATCATAAAAACACTACTTGACATTCATCATTGATAAAACTGAAATAGACCATTACACAGCTGCAAACAGAATTTAGCTATTGGTGTGCTTGAACAAACACAAATTGAAATTGTTAATTGTTCATGAAAACTTGAAAGCAAAGAGTGCAAAATGGTTTTTACAGAAAGTAGTGTTAAGCTGAAATGAAAGTCAAAGGGAGAAATTCTCAAGCAAATTCTCCAAATTCTAAACTGACTTGGAAAAATTCGAAAGCATATTTTTATTGTTTTCCTTGCAAAACATTTCCAGTTATAGCACAGTTGGATTAGAAGTCATATTAAAACATCAGGGGTACACTGACAGATAGACTTTAAGTTTTAAAATTTCTCTCTGGTTTGAATTTCAAAAAGAAACTTTGGAAAAATTCAAAAGTCAAAATTTGTTTAAGAAAGTTCTGAAAGTTAGCACACCTAGGGAAACTCCCCACTAATTCTATTAGCTCTCTTATCCCCCCTCATCTGCTTTCCTATATTTCATTGAACCAAGAGGCATTTATGTCCCAGTAGCAACAGACTTCTAAAAGATCTTAAGGGTAATGGAGTGGACCCTGTACCAGGGATCCTCAATCTTTTTGAGCCTGTGAGCTCCTATGGAATTCTGACACAGAGTGGTGGGTGCCACTACTAAAACAGCTGCCAGTAGAGGCAACACCAACCAGAAAATGTCAGGGAGTGAGGTAGGGTTGCCAGGTCCCCCTGGGTAACCAGTGAGGGGGGGGACTTACTGGGGGCATAGTGATAAAATCACAACACCACCAGAGATGCACTAACATCACTCCCATGCCCCCAAAAGGGACATCAGCACATCACTAGGGTGCCCAGGAAGTGATGTCCATGCACTGGAATCTGCTGACTCCCCTCATTTCTCATCATCACCACCACCCCCAGCCAGTTGAATGGCAGCAGGAAGCTCCTGCTGGCAGTGGAAGATTCCCCCATCCAGACTAAGGGAACTGTAAGCCTGGAGTGAGATGATGCATAACTCTAATAGTAATTCTTGAACATTTCATCTAGAAGTTCAGTTTAACAGGATGCTTTTTTAAATGAACATATTTTCTTGCATACACACAGGTTACTTTCAGCCACAGGGTGAAGATCCTTGTGCTTTGGTGATAACTTCTCCTGAAGCAACCTTTTAAAAATCTTCAAAGCTAATCAGATCTCCAGTTGTCAATTAGAAACTCGGCTGGGCAGAAACCCCACCTGACCCATATGCTTTCTGAAAATACTTGGCAGGCACCGGCAGTATTTTGGTGAGCACCACAGCACCCACAAACAGCACATTGGGGGCCCCAGCCCTATACTCAGCCCTATACACACAATGGATGACCCTCGCCATACAATGTGAAGGCAGTCCTCTATCGCTTGTGGAGCATGCTTTCTTCCGGCGATAGGAGCTTCCACTAGGGTTGTTAACCTCCAGGTGGGGCCTGGAGATCTAGAATTAAAACGGACTACAAAGATCAGTTCCCCTGCAGGAAATGGCTACTTAAAGTTTGGCCTCTGTGGCATTATACCTGCTGAGGTCTTTCCCCTCCTGAAACCCCACCCTCCCCAAATTTCCAGAAATGTCCCAATCCAGAGCTGGCAACTCTAACTTTCACTCATGCAAGACCAACAACTCTGAAGGAGCCAAAAAAGAGCCGTACGCAAGAGCTCCATGCTGGGCAGCAGAGGACTGCCTTCATATTAGACAAAGAAAACAGAAACAAAGTACAGGATTCAAGCTGATGTTTACAAGCTACGTTATAAATGTTGCTATCCAGCTCTACTCATTTAAATTTTTAGTCAGCCCTTCTTGTACGCCTGGAGAGAGAGGATGCATAACTCTAATAGTAATTCTTGTACATTTCATCTAGAATATCTGTTTAACAGAATGCCTTTTAAAATGAACATATTTTCTTGCATATAATTTCTGCTTCTTTCCTTTAAATAGTTCTCACAATTCCCTTAAACTTTTGATATTAACTACTAATCATGTAACTGATATCAAAGTCTGAGGACCCTCACCCCCACCTCCCAATATAGGAAATTATCAATTACTGCTAGCTGGCACATAGGATAATGCAGCTTATGGAGTGGAATATTTATTGTTCTTTCAATTTTTCAACTGTTAATAACTGAACTTTACTTTTACTGCCTTTTAGGCAAAAAGGTGGTTAACAAATTTTATAAATAATATAATAAACTATCCTTGTTCCAGAATACTGAAAACAATGAGAACAAATGTTTGCTAAGCAAATGGAAGAAGATACAGTTGGACTGTCTAACCAAACTACATTCAGTTTTTGCAGAGAATGCCATGCAACGCGCTAATTAATGTCAATACTGGAAAGAAACAGCTGGCTTTTCTGATATAATGGTCTTTAATTTTGTCTACCATGCTTCATCAGATGACAAGAACTGCATTCCAAAGAAGTGCTGTTTCTATTGTCAACACGTTTGTGATCAAAAAGTTTGCCTAATCTCTACTAAAAACCTTCTAATGAAGCAGAAAAAATCAAAGGAACTTTCAAACTTTCAGAGAGATTCTCTTCAAGGTTAGAGTGTGATTTGACACTCTCTGTATACAGTGCTTTAAATAGTATGGATTCAAAAGAGATTCCAAGCCAGATGCATTCTTAGTACTTTGTGGTTATAATTTCTTGGATGCAAAAAGGGTAATTGGAGGGTATAGATCCCTTGGTATTGAGGGTAATTAAATAGCATCAATCAAGACAGGACCTATTTGCTGAAACAATGGAAAGAAAGTATTCATCCACACAGGCTCTCATTGTCTACCAATCAATTGAACCTTACATTTCTGGACAAGGTGATGCCTCTCACACTGAGAGCTTGTTTTCTGGATGCCGTTTATTTTCATGATCCATTTCAGTGCACTTGAGGCCAAGATACACCTTTGTAATGTTCATAAACTATGTTTATAGAGAAGTTGATATGCAAGTGTATGAACTCAGAACTGGATGCTAACTATAACCAATGGAAGGGATATAGATATCTTCCAATAGCTTTTGAGCCCTGAAAGGTAGATTCCCAGGACTATGTTGCCTGCATTGATGTCCAGCAATGCCGTCCTCCTTTCCACCACCCCCATCAGTACTGCAACAGTAAGCAGCTTCTTCAGGCCCTGCACCAGCCCTTCTGTCAGCACCTTAGTTGCAGGTGCCTCCACAGAGCCACGAGTTGCTTTCTCCATCTCAATGGCAGCTGCCAACTAGGGATGCCAGGCCTCCCAGTGGGAGTAGAGGATCCCCCCACTTCCAGCCTCTGTCCCCCCCACCACCACTCACTGGCGGGGGGGGGAGCCCAAGGAATTGGCCCAAGAGGCAAAAATCTCCCTTTTTGTCTCTTCTGGCAGTGGGGTTACACTGACAGAAGAGGGAAGCAAGGGCAAATTCACACAAACACCCAACCCTTGTGGCTGTTAATCCATGTAGGTCCCATGACATGGGGAATCTATTTTCCAGGCATCAGAAGGGACTGCTAGGGAGAGGACACAGCAACGAGCCATGCTCCCCTGACAGAAGAACAGAGAGAATCACAGGAAAAAGCCAGGAAAAAACAAACAGAATGCCATGAAAAACTAACTAAACCACAAAAATGATGTAAAGAAATAAATTTAAATAGGATTTAAAGAGAGAGTAACAATCTCAACAATACATAGTACATTCATACAATATAAGCATAAACATATAGACTGCCAGAACAAACTCAGAGGCTATATAAAGAGTTACCTATATGACAGTAATGGGGTCACATGTTACTATCAATCCAGATAGGAGTAAAGTGCAAAATGTTAATATACAATAAATAGTATAAAAGTGACCAATGCAATAAATATAAAGTGACAGTGTCTCAAGTACAGGAAATTCTAAAAAAAGAATTAAGTGCAATAATGCTATCAATACAATATTTATAGGGAAATGTCCATCAAACCTAGCAAAAATGTAAACCAGCTGAAGAGTAACTGCAACGGGGTGCCAGTATTTCCATCCCATTTCTGTGATCCTTCTTCTGGGCAGTTACTGCAAATGGAAATCACAAATCAAAAGTAAAGCGCATTCCCAATCCATATGAAGCAAACATCTTGGCTGTTATGCAGTGTAACTCTAGCTTGAGTTGTCACTTCCCTCTTAAAAGGGGAAGTGAAACTGACAGAGCCTTTGGGAGGCAAAGAGGAAATTAAGGAACCCTCTGAGCAGTGATCTCCCTGGATCTGTAGAGAGGGGAAATTAACACAACCTTCCGATCTCTTTTAAAACTCAGCCTCCTGGCTAACATTGTGACTTCCTTCACGTGCTCCTCCTCGTGTAATTTGTCCCTTATAGCTTGGCTGTTGGTTAATTCTCTCACTAGGAAACAGGGTCTACTGTGCTTTTCCATCTTTTTGAGGGGATGATGAATTTCTACTTCACAACTGGCATGGGTGGGTATTTTAAGAGGAAAATCAGCAGGTTTACTACAAGGGAAAAATTACACTGATTCCTGATTAGAAGTTCTGCAAAATGTTTGCAAAGTTTAACAACAGCAGGAGGACCACAATACACCTGAAACTGACAGCTTTTAGGTGCAGTGTGTCCCTTGGATGACAGCTGGGTTGTGAAGTTCAGAATCCATTAAAACAAAAAAACAACATAACGTGGAGTTTGACATACCACCCCATGGATAAGGGCTTGCTTGATATTGGCAGAAATGATGCTGTATTCAGAGTTTTATTTGGGGCTCTGCCCCTAGAGAAACAGTGATAAACAAGGGGGGGTACTTCCAGGCAGCAGCTGCCTCAACTTTCCAAACTCTTCCAGCAGTTATATTTTATATTTCCTTCATTGCAGACAAGAGCAGGTGCGGCAGCTCCAGTTCTGATGGTGAGATTAAGAAAAGGAAGCTTTGACAGAGTGTAAACATTCAGATTTCCTTCCTATGGCAGCAGGATGACAGGGTCACTTCCTTTCCCATTGCCTCCTGTGCCAATGCAGATGGTGCTGCTATTACTACATTTGCTGGAGGGGGAGTAAGAGGGAGTGGGCAAATGTACCTTCCCGTTCATATCTGTTGTTTCCCCTGCATTGTATGAATGGAAATAAAATGTGACAACCTGACACTTGTAGTATCACTGCAGGCTGAACAGGACATCTTTTCAGAGTAATGCTTCGAGGCTTCAGAAGATTCTAGTTGACTGGCAGCTCCCAGTGGTCTTTTTATTTTCTTCTTGTTATTAATGAACCATAAGAAGTACAGGGTCTTTCTGGTGCTTTAGCCTATATCCCAAATCCTTTTCAGAAAGTCTAGAAACCATTGGAGCTGCACCAGTACTAAACTTTTGTGCGTGTGCACACACACACACACACACACACACACACACAATGTCTAATGAAGCAGACCTCATTGGTCCACTTTTCCCTTTCTTAGCAGTACCAATCATAGCCATCCACATTCTGGATGATTTCGGGGGTCAAAGGGATACTAATAGCTCGCAAGTTAATTCCACAGAAGTAATTTTCTTTGGTATAATTTATTCACTTGTAAACCCTTAAAGGATTTTATTTATTATTAGAATGTTTGTGTCCTGTTTTGCCCTGTATAGTGGGGTCCTGGCTCTGAAACTCTACTTTTTCATGAGAAATAATCTCTGGAGATGGTTGGTTGAGCATTTGCCTGGCAACAGGACAAAAGAAGAGAATGCAGACTCCAGGAGAGAAAAGAGGGAGCTGAGGTGTTTTTCTGAGGAGATGGAAGATTTCTATGGAAGAAAGAGTTCCAGAGAAGACAGTCTATGTAGCACTGAGAAGGGCTGTTGGCAAAATAGTGATCATCTTCTGGCATGGGCCTTTTGTTCTTCAAATTGCTTCTCAGAACTTGGTTAAAAAAAAAAACAGCACTTGCCAAGCACTCCCTTTGGGAGTTACAGACCAAAAAAAGAGACTTGCTTCTCCCCCTCACCCTAGCTTTGGTACTTACTGTTAACATTATTTTGTTCTGAATCAGCACCCCCTTGTTTTTCCTTAGCTTTCAATAAAAGCTGTACTTTTCTAGCAGCAGTTCAGGTTTTGAATGGGACCACTAACCCTGCCCTTTTAGGGCTAAAGGGTTAGAAGCTTTGGCCAAACTACATGATAAAAGTCCAGCCTTGTGCATGCACGCAGCACACGCGTGCTCCCAGTGCTGCGTGATGATGTCACTTCCATGATGTCATCACACACTGCCGAGCGTGCCACCCCATGTGGCAAGCCAGCTGCCCCGGCGCACCACAGAGCTTGCAGCGGCAGTGTAGGTGGCTGGGAGGCTGCCCGTGCTGTTCGCCTGCCCCACTAAGGGGGCCCCTGTCCTGTGGGGCAGGTGAATGGCACGGCCAGCCTCTCAGCCACTTCCGCTGCCGCCGCCAGCTCCGTGGTGCGCCATGGCAGCTGGCTTGCCATGTGGGTGGCACACTGACAGGGCAGCAGCCTTGCCATGCACCCCCTGCTCTCGCGGCAGGCGAATGGTGTGGGTGGGCTCCCACTGCCCTCTGCTCAGCCACTTGTGCACTCCCGGGGACTGGCGGCTGCAGCCGGCACCCCCTCTTTGATAGTGCCATGGGAAGACTACCCCCTGCCCCCTGTTGATCTGGCCCTGGTGCCACCACAGAAAATGCCCTGTCTCTACTTGCCACCCACTTCACCTCTGAAGGCAAGGGCATGGAGAGTAGGGCTTGAAAGGCTGATCTTAAATGGAGGGTGGATATTATTGGAGGTGACAGTCATTCAAGTACCCTGGCCCTGAGCTTTTTAGGGCCTTCAAGGTAAGAACCTGTACTTGTGCCTGCAACCAGATGAATAACCAGAGCAGATCTTTTAGCATGGGAATAGATGATCTCTGGGACTAACCACTGACAATACTGGACCAATTGAAGTTTCTGGACCATTTTCAAAGACAGACCCATAAAATGTGCATTACAGTAATATAACTTGGATGTGACTGGAGCATGGATCGCTGTAGCCAGATCACACTTTTTGAGGAATGTGGTTTTATTAAAATGCTGTTTTGTGGCAGATTTTAGAGCTTCCAGCACATTTACTGAACAAAATATTCATGTACAACCTGATGTACAACCAGCTACTAAGTTGTCTGGTTTGGCGATAACAAGTTTTGATATGGTTGGAGAGGCTGTGGAACTCTGTGCCTCTTCTTACCTTTTTACCCCAACTGCCCCTCCATTCTCTTCCCCAGCTATTGCAACCATCATAGCTGGAGTCAAGCCTGGTTGTGCTTATCACAACTAGAGGTGGGCACGATCCCAAAAAAATTACCAATCAAGCTGATCAGGGATAGGTGCTGGCAACGACCCCAAATCACCGATCCACACCGATCATCTCCCATTTCCAATCCATGGATTGGATCGGGGAGGCCAAAGCGGAGGGGCACCCCGCTGTTCCCAGCTATGTGGGAAGGTGGGTGGTGGCGGCGACTGCCGGGCCTGGCGGGCATGGGGAGGTGGCGACGAGCCATCTCCCCTCAGGGAGGGGACGTTCACGCACGCACACACACTTAGAGCAGAGAGGGGGGAGTTTTTAACCTGGCGATGAGCCACCTCCCCTCAGGGAGGGGACGTTCACGCACGCACACACACTTAGAGCAGAGAGGGGGGAGTTTTTAACCTGGCGATTAGCCACCTCCCCTCAGGGAGGGGACATTCACACACATTGAGAGCAGAGGGGGGGGAGTTTTTAACCCGGCAACAAGCCCCCTCCCCTCAGGGACGTTCACACACACACACACACACACACACACACACACACACTTAGAGCAGAGGGGGGGAGTTTTTAACCCGTCCCTGCCTCTCCAAATAGAGAGAGAGAGACACCCCATCAACATGTTTCAGCCAGCTTTTTAAAAAAAAGCAGGGACAGAATCCTCCATTCCTCCCCACCCGATTTTAAAAGCAAGCAAGCAGCCAGTCTTCCAAAAGTATATTTTAAACACACACACAGAGCCGTGAATGAGGTTTTCCCACAAAATACAGTGTTTTAAAAGCAGGTTAAAAACAGAGAGTGACAGACAGAAAAACAGCCATTCCTCCTACAAAGCCCCATTTTTTAAAAAAGCAAAAAACGTTTGGAGTACCCATGGCTACAGAACACCCCCTTCCCCCTCCCTCCTCTGGGTCTCTTCTCCCAACTGGTGAGTGCATTGCTGCTCCATGGTTGGAAGGAAGCCCTGCTAATCAAGGAAAGCTGGGCTTCCATTCGGGTTTCCAGGGCAACAGAAGGAGGGCAAACACAGCTCAGGCATTCCCCTGGCTCCGTTGCCCCGGGAATAGATTATTGGTGCCTGATTGTCTGCATCCCCGATCAGATCCTGATGGCCCGAATCAAGCCCCGATGAAGCCCCCCCCCACGAACACTGGATCGGTCGCCGTGGACAGCACCTATCCGCCAGGTCCCAATTGCGCAAACGCCATTATCGTGGGTAATTTTCTATCGTAATGCCGATCGTGCCCATCTCTAATCACAACCTCATCAGTTCTTTTGTAATTAAAGTATTTCTCCTTACTCCAGCTCATATATGCCTTTTTAAAAAAGTCACTCTTCTCATAATAATGCTGAATAATTTGAATATCTAATTTTGCAAGAGTGACTTCCTTTTCTTTCTCTCTGTTCCTTCATATCCTGGTGATGAGGAACAAGTGCAAAAGATCACCAGTTGCTCAGCTTAATCTACAGATTGTCTAATGAATGATGATTACACAGGGTGTTTCTAAACTTCTGAATAAATGACTAAAGACTTGTAAAAAGTATACAGGAATTCTGCTGATTTTTAAATCTATGGAATATTTCATGACACTTTCCCAGATGCCTTTACTTTCTTTCCTTTCTAAAAGTCACCAGGCAGACAGAACTTGCATCTATACTCTGCTTCATATTATAATTTTTTTCTGGTTTTGGTGCTTTACACAGCCCTATACTTTACTATTAAAGAGAATATATGATCATGTGAATAATGGCAGCGTTGTTACCTCTGGTAATGGAAGTGCTGTAAAGAAGCATGGTGACCTTTGAATGACCCGAGACCCATCAGCAATAGTTTGTGGTTTAGTTACCCTAGAATTTCTCCTGAAGAGGGAGCTAACAGGTGAAGAAAATCTGTGTCCCTAAAACTTTTGGGGAACAAGCTATGAGGGCCTGATTAAAGTTTCAAGTGTGTTGGAATCTAAAATAGAATTGGTTCCCTCCAAAGGTGAGTGAGCCATCAAGCAAACATGATCCTTTACTGTTCAGAGAAAACGTCGCTACATAACCTGGATATGGGCAGGGATATGGTTGGCTGGACATTTTAAAGTCTCAAGATGGGCTATTCCAGATCTAATTCTGAAAGCAAAACAAAGAGACAATCCACTTCACATTCGGTTTTTGTTAGGAAAATTACACTTTAACTTATTAGCTGACTCAACTCCATTTCATGTGAAAGACTGAGAAGGATAGCCTCCAGCATTCGTCCTCTTTATTCTAATTATCAAGTGTGTACCAGATTAAATTCAGAATGAAGTAGCCGGGTCAGGAAATCTACTTAAAGTTTAATGGAAGTTAATGATTCATTGATCAAACTCATTTATGTCTAATTAAAGCTTTCCTGCATTGGAAAAGACAAGGGGTAAATTTTATAATGCACCTCTTCCTGCACATGGCAGATTTGAACTGAATAGAAAATTCATGGCATCTGGATTGTGTGTTTCGATAGCACATGGCTTGGCAGAAAGAGTGCATATTTAAAGCATAATTATTTTAGATGACTTTTCCAAGTGGATTCTTTTTGCATGACACTGTCAGATACAATGCTGCTATCCAGCTGCATGAAGCCAGATTGTCAACTAAGCTTGTATGCACCAGCATCAGCTCCCAATAATTAAGCTCTGAGAGAATTATAATAATTAGGCTGTGGAATGGTTTCGAGGCTGAATCTCAAAACACCTAGAAAACAGGAAACTGTGACAACTTGGAAATGAAAGGCAAGCTTCCATTTGTTCTTAGATGCATTTTATTTGCTGCTTTACATTGCTGAGTTACTAAAATGTAAACTGCATCTTAAGAAGAGAAAGAGAGGGGAACAAAGATGCTTGAATGAATCACATTGCCTGGAACACTGGTTCACCTCACCAAAGCCTTTTTTTAAAAAGGCTTTTTAGTTTGTGAGATGACAGCTTCCATTCATGAACAAGAGCTTGAATTTACTCTTATTAATATTATTGCATTTTCTATATATAATTACCATTAGTAGAGAAAAAAATCCAATATTACAAAAGTAAGGAGGAAAGTAAACCAAACCAAAACATTTAGCTTTGTTCTAATCAGGGCTGAGTCTTTGCTAACAAAAGTCTAAAAATGGTTACCGGTGTTTAAAGAGGGTTTTTCTCTTGCTTTCTTCTCTTCCTCAGTTGTATGATACCAGTAATCTTTGACATTTCTACTACTTTCCGTACATGATTCATGCATTTTTCTATGAATAGCACTTCAAGAAGAATGTCATTTTGAAACTACCATAATTCTTGGTGATGTTAGTAAATGATGGATTGACTTGTGTTGATCTTTATCTGTACATCTAAATAATGTACACATGGTTACACAGCAAAGATTTTCTTTTGTTAGTAATTTAATGATACAATTTTCTTCCAGAAAATTTTTCCCCATGTGGTGGTGTCGCCCTAAAGTTAAAGTTTACATCAAATGTATTGCTTCACCAGCATGCAATATGTCCATGGTATATTTTGTTCCGTTTATTTTATTTATTTACAGTGTTTATACCCCACTTCCTGCCTTCATCAGGAACACCCAGGGATCTAAGATTAAAAACACAGATAATAATAACACATATTAAAAACCATTAAAACTTAACAAAAACATATCATTCAAACAAGTACAAATATATATATAATACAATAAAATATGCAAGTTAAGTACAACTAAAAACAGAGCAGGAAGAAGGGATCATAGCATACCTATTCTCTTAAACTGATTTTTCCCCCCAGAAAATGAGGTGCATCTATTTTGTCACAACTCGGTGCTAGTGACATGTTTTTGTTTTATAGTTTTTAAAACCCCTTTAATTGCATGCCATATTACATTCCAAAACTTTAATTTTTTTAAAACAAATATTAGACTTTTCTCTCAAGCTGTTAGTAATTGATTTTCCTCTGCTTTAATATGCCATGCTTCAACAAATTTATATACTCTTTTTTATACAATATGATTGTTTATTGAAGGGAGTTGTTTATTATAATCAATTAATACCTGAATATTAAAATAACTAACCTTATTTCAGAAGGCACTAGCCTGTCTATTTTTTCATGATTTCCAATATTTTAGGTTCTGGATGTTTACTGTTCTTTACTGTTTACTACACTTTCCTCCTTCTCCCCCCTCCAAAAAAATCTAGGGGGGGGGGAGTTATTATTTGATCCAATTATAGTTAACTGTTCTATGCCTGTAATTATTAGCTTTTTGCATTTTTCCAATTGATTGCAATGTTTCCTGAATGACATCAAATGCTGCATGATCAATAACTAAATCCCTTCCTATAGTTCCCTTCCTGTAGTCTCGTATATGAATGTGTAAAGTGCTATCAAATTGCTTCCGACTTATGGTGACTCTGTATATTAATGACTTCCAAAATGTTCTATCATTAACTGCTTTCCTCAGGTCTTGCAAACTGAAGGCCATGGCTTCCTTTATTGAGTCAATCCATCTAATGTTGGGTTTTTCTCTTCTCCTACTGCCTTAAACTTTTCCTAGCAGTATTTTCTTTTCCAGTGAGTCTTATCTTCTCATGATGTGACCAAAGTATATGTGACCCCCCCTTACACACATAAACTTCCCTTTACAGGTTTAGGGCTGCACAGGGAGTTAAGGGCCGTCTCACCACCCCACCTGTCTATTTATCAGAAAAATAACCCTGACCCAAATCCATACAGGGTCCCCTCTTTCCTCTTCCCAGAGTCTCTGTTTTCTTGATGTTCAGCTGTAATTCTGCTTTGGCACTTTTTCCTTTAACCTTCCTCAGTAGTCATTTCAAGTCTTCACTATTTTCTGCCAGTAATATGGTGACATCTGAGTATCACAAACTGTTCCTTCCACCAATTTTCTTTCCACCTTCATCTAAATCTAATCCAGCTTTCCTTATATGTCTGCATATAGATTGAACAGAAAGGGAAATAATAACAATTGAGTAAATATCGGCTGATCATTTTGTATCATCAGCAGGACAATCAACCAACAGGTTAGGAAAAAAGCTACTTTTTATCTACATATTTTCTGACTGAACAATTCTGAAAGGAAAATGAGAGTGAAGCAAAAATTCTCCCTATCAATGTAACATAAGAAAGCTTAGCAATTGTGGGATAAAATTCAGGTGAAACCACAAGGTAGCAAAGTTTGCCAAAAACTATTTTCGAGAACAGAAAATCGAAAGCTGACAGCATAAGCCTTTCCTTTAAACTAAACATTTCCAAATTATGGACCGAATCCCTTCCTTTCATGATACTTTTGAGTTCTTATCTGCTAATGTACAATTAAAGAAATATCAGTCTGGATCATCATTATAATGAAAGATCATTCAACAGAAGTGCAAGTTAGAATAAAACACAACAAATCCTCAAACCCTAAACAGGTTCCATATTAATGTTTATTTTTTCTGTTGAAGTTAGTCCATACATTGAACAAATATGACAGCTGCATTTTCATCCCCCATTTTAACCAGCAGTCTCAATTTTGTGCCTTTTAAAAGAATCCTCTTGACCATTCAAAGGTGAGTTAAGTCAGTAAATTTGCAAAGCTATTTTACACCCTTGTTTTTCAGTGTATATATTTGTGTGATGCTAACATTTTGTAGACACGAAAAACCTAAATATGCTTTGACAATAACAGGGTTATAGAATCTGTTGATTTTTCATTTATTTCTTTGATGACATATATAGAAATGGAGTATCTCCACATAAAGACAGAGGAGGCAGCCCATCATAGAGGGGCTTCCACTGCCCCTGAAAGAGCAGATTTGGAGCTTGGGGGAGCAGTTAGATCCTGGCCTATGGACGGAAGCTCAAGTCTCCTCCCTGGCATCTCATATTGATCTTCTTCTCAACCCCTGCTCTCTGTGCCTGCAGAAATCAGGTAGGTGGTGGTGACCAGATGCAGGGCTTTCCCCGTGCCTTTGGAACACCCTCTCCCTCAAGACTTGACTAGTACCTACTTTCCTTTGTGCACCAAACCAGAAATTCCTTTTTATCCAGGGATTCCATCTTTTTTTTTTAGTTCCTTTAAGGCCTACTTACTTACAGGCTTGGCACAATTTTCTTATTATTGTTTTAGGATGCTGATTGTTTGTTTTATGAAGTTTTTAATGGCTTGTTTTCTTTTGTTACATATCTTTAGTTGTGAGCTGCTTCAAGTGGGTCTCTGAAGAGGCAGCATATAATTTTTCTAAATAAATAAATAGAAAGTATGAAATAATGCGTGTTCTCTGAGCATACCTACTGGTGGGAAAAATCGTCCCCCCTCTAACTACACACATCAAGCTGTTAAAAGGCCTTATTAATTGGTTTTGTTTTATTGCTAATTATCTTGATCTTGGTCTGTGTTTGTTTTGATGCAGCAGTTAGACTGCTGGGTTTGGAAGCGGAAAGCCCAAGTTTAACTCCCTTATTAGCTATTAAGGTCCCTGGGAAAGTTAATAGCTTGCCCGTGTCCATTGGTAGCGGTGGGCAACTAGCCAAACATATCTGGTGCCCCTAGGTGCAGGTATGCATTCCTCCTTCCTAGATGGAGCCACTCAGTTCATTAGGACTTGGATGTGCATTGCAGTGTGGACACGATGTACATCCAGATCTGTAGCAGTATTGCACATGGAAGGTTCCTTATGCATGCACGTCTGTCTCCCTGAATAAAAACAACCATCTATTCATCTAAGCTATCTCATGGGCTGTTATTCTAAAATTAACATTATGTATGCTGACATGAACCCTTTGGGAAAAGAGCAGTATGCAGATCTAAGAAATGCAGTTGAGGCTGGAAATGGGCTGGTTCAGATGCAACTAAAGGCCATATTTAAGCCAGGGCAACTGTTTTCTAGCAACAAGAACCGGCTGTAGAAATCCAAAGAGACTTCTTCTATAAAATTCTTAATGCTTGGAACGCCCCATAACCTTGGTAGAGATGAATGATCCTCAAGCGCCCCCTAGTGCAACTTTGTTTCAATTTTCCTCATTGCTTTGAATTGAGAATGTAAATAGAAAAGAGGGATAATTTGCAAGTTTATTGACTGGAAGTCTGATCTTGTGAACTAAAAATATAGTGGAGATTTCAGATTCTGAAATCAGAAGATACTAGTACACTTGGATTCTCTCACTTATACTGTCCAAATGCAAACTCAGGCAGAGAACGAAGGCAAGCTCAACCAGAGTCTGAAAAAGGAAGTGATAACACCATCACCAAAAACTGCCAGGAGAAAGAGATAAATTATTCTTGCAATCTTTTGAAACTTAAGTGATAATTACCAAAGCATTGCTAGTAGAAATGTTCTCAATTTTCATTGTATTTCTTAAAACATTCTTCATGTAGTTAAAAATAATTCAAAGGCGTGTGTATATAAAAAAGAAGAAAACCTGCCATAATCAGAATATAGGCAGCCTTTGAGGATCACCAATGGCCTATCTAGTCTAGTTTCATATAGTGGCAAACAAGATGCTCCCTAAAATAGAAATGCTGCAAACTTTGCTCCCTACCCCAGGTGGAATAAAGAGGCAGACACAAAGCTTTGGGAACTAAGGGCCAATTTTATTTTGGAAACAACATTAATTGCAAACATAATGCAAACACGACAAGGGCCTAACTAACGGTACAGGTCAAGCTCTGGGGTCACCCTGGACATCCGCCTTGACCTGTTTGGGTGAGCCCGCTGTCCCAGGTGTGAGCCATCCATACACATGAGTGGGGCCTGGCTGGCCAGGCAAAACTGGTTCCATTCCTACAAGCTCCTGCAACCCCCAGCCATCAAACACGAGAGAAGGACTTGTACAGGGGGTCACACCAGGGAGTCTGCCATCACAGCCGGCAACCATCAAACATGTCAGCCAATTCTGACGGACTCCAATTGTGGATGGACAAGGATTTGCCTATTCCCCCCCCCCCAAATCCTTTAATAGGGCTCCATTGGCATAGCCTATCTAATTCTTTTTGTGTCTCAAGCTTCTTGCACACACCTGGCGGGGAAGCCTTGGGCCCAAAAGAACACCAAGATTCCAAGCTTCTTGCATACACCTGGCAGAGAAGCATTGGACTAAAGAGTAAGCACACCATGATCCCCAAGTTTCGTGGCACACCCAGTGGGGAAGCATTGTAGACCCATGGGAAAAAACACACCAACCATCACTTTCCTTGGCACTGCAAGTCTGTGTAAGCCTAAAACAAACAGTACATGCCGTGCAAACAAGGTCATTAACTCTAGTGAATGACCAGAACATCTGGCCCAACCTGCCAGCCTCTTGGCTTGATGAGCTGCCATCACATCACGCTGTGTTCACGGATGAGGATCCTCAGCATCCCAGAGCAAGACACAGTACCTAAGAGAAAACACAATAAGTAAAAGCTTTCTCTCCACCACCACAGGGCGCACACATCATTGGATCGATATATGGCTGACCTCAACCATCACATCCCTGGAAAAGATTGACCCAGTAAATTTAGAGGTAACTACCATGAAGTCTGCCTCACTACTAAGAGAAGGTGCTGAACTAACCCTACCATCAACATAAACAGGGTAACCTTGACCAAGTGGTCAACTGTAAACAGGAACATGATGTCATAAGACTCCCATAACTCTGGGCAAGTTAAAAAAAATGAAGGGAAGGTTAACCACCTGCACCACTGCCTGCAGCCACATCAGAATTGGACAGAGTGGTCCGCTGGATTCATAGATTCATAGAGTTGGAAGTGGCCATACAGACCATCTAGTCCAACCCCCTGCCCAGTGCAGGATCAGCCTAAAGCATCTCTGACAAGTATTCATCCAGCCTCTTCTTGAAAACTGCCAGTGAGGGGGAGCTCACCACCTCCCTAGGCAGCTGATTCCACCTTTGAACTACTCTGACCTTGAAAAGGTTTTTCCTAATATCCAGCCGGTACCTTTGTGCATGTTATTGTTTTGTATATTGATATTAGTATTGTTGTTTTTTGTTTTTATCCATTTTAAACTGTTCACCGCCCAGAGCCCCTGGGATGGACGATATATAAATTGAAATATAAATAAATATAAATAAATGTAATTTAAGCCCATTGCTTCGGGTCCTACCCTCTGCTGCCAACTGGAACAGCTCCTTGCCCTCCTCCAAATGACAGCCTTTCAAATGTTTAAAGAGAGGAATCCTGTCCCCCCTCAACCTCCTCTTCTCCAAACTAAACATTCCCAAGGCCCTCAGCCTTACCTCGTAGGGCTCAGTCTCCAGACCCCTGATCATTCTTGTCACTCTCCTCTGCACCCTCTCAATTTTGGCCACATCCTTTTTGAAGTGAGGCCTCCAGAACTGCACACAATACTCCAGGTGTGGCCTGATCAAGGCAGTATAGAGAGGGGCTATGACCTCCTGCGATTTTGACGCTATGGCCACTTTGATACAACCCAAGATTGAATTAGCCTTTTTTGCCACTGCATCACACTGACTGCTCATATTTAGTTTACAGTCCACTCTTACCCCAAGATCCCTTTCACATATACTACTGCCCAGAAGTATATCCCCCATCCAATATTTGTGCTTCCCATTTTTGTGGACCAGATGTAATACTGTACACTTGTCTTTGTTGAATTGCATCCTATTCACAGCTGTCCACTTCTCCAGAGTATTCAGGTCTTGTTGAATTTTAATTCTATCTTCTTGGGTGTTTGCTACCGCTCCCAATTTGGTATCATCAGCAAATTTAATGAGCAGCCCTTCCACTTCTTCATCCAGATCATTGATAAAAATATTGAAAAGTACCGGGCCCAAAACCAAGCCCTGTGGCACCCCACTGGACACCTCCCTCCAATCTGATGAAACGCCGTTGACCATCACTCTTTGAGTGCGGTCCTCTAACCAGTTCCATATCCACCGAACTGTCCTATAGTCCACTCCACAGTCTTCCAGTTTGCCCATCAGAATGTCATGGGGGACCTTATCAAAAGCTTTACTGAAATCCAGATAAATCACGTCAACAGAGTTCCCCCGATCCAGTAAGCTGGTCACTCGATCAAAGAAGGAAACCAGGTTGGTTTGGCAAGATCTGTTAGGAACAAAAACATGCTGACTTCTCCAGATCAGCGAGCGGTCCTTCAGATGCTTACAGATTGATGCCTTTAAAATCTGTTATAATATCTTCCCTGCAACAGAAGTCAGACTGACCGGCCTGTAGTTTCCCGGGTCATCCTTCTTCCTTTTCTTAAAGATTGGGATAACATTCACTCTTCTCCAATCTTGTGGCACATCCCCAGTCCTCCAGGAGGCCTTGAAGATGATGGACAGGGGTTCTGCAAGTTTTCTAGAAAGTTCTTTCAGCACTCTTGGGTGCACCCCATCCGGCCCAGGGGATTTGTATTCATTCAGTGCAGCCAAATGCCTCTCCACAACCTCTCTGTCAATGTCAATTAGCCACTCAGGTGTCCTGCCACATTTTCTACTATCTCTAGATGAGCCTGAGTTCTTCAGGGAGAAAACAGAGGCAAAAAAGTCATTAAGCCTGTCTGCTTTTTCTCTGTCCTGCATCAGAGTTTCTCCATCTACTCCCAACAGCGGTCCAATTGCCTCTTTTACCTTGTGTTTGCTTCTCACATATCTGTAGAAGTTTTTCTTATTGTAGCGAGCCCTCCTGGCCAGACCCAGCTCGTACTGAGCTGTGGCATCTCTGATGGCTGATCTGCAGTACCTAGTAACCCTCATATACTCCTCTTTAGAGGTCTGTCCTTCTCTCCATTTCCTGAACATTTCCTTTTTCTCCCTTAGCTTATTCTGGAGCTCTCTGTTCATCCACATTGGTTTCTTGGAGCCCTTACCATGTTTCCGTCTTGCTCGGATAGCGAGGGCTTGAGCTTGCAAAAGCTCGTGTTTGAGAAGGGCCCACCCTTCACTCGCGCCTTTCCCTTCCAGCACACTCCCCCACGGAATGACTCTCATTAAGCCTCTGAGTTCATCAAAGTTGGCCGTACGAAAATCTAACCTACGAGTCCCGCTATGAACTTCCTTGGCCCCCCACAGCAACTGTAATTCAAGAAGGACATGGTCACTTCCCCCTAAGGTCCCCACCACCTTCATCTCATCTACCAATTCTTCCCTGTTGGTTAATATCAAGTCTACTATGGCCGAGCCCCTTGTAGCTTCCTCCACCTTTTGAAAAAGGAAGTTATCGGCCAGGCAGGTCAGGAAATTGTGTGATTCATGACGCTTTGCTGAGCCTGTCTCCCAGCACACATCGGAGAAGTTGAAGTCACCCATAATTACAAGGTTCTGATGTCTGGATACTCTACCAATCTGTTCAAAGAGGGCAGCATCCGTTTCTTCTCGCTGGTCAGGTGGTCTGTAGCAGACTCCAACAATAATACCCTTTGTCCTTCCTCCCCTTATTTCTACCCATATGCTTTCCACTGGGCTGTCCGCCCCATTCTCCATAACTATTCCTTCAATAGTGAGGTCTGTGCAAGACCCATTCAGCCTTGGAATAGGACCACTTTACCACCCTGTTGCTGAGCCCCCCTAGCCCCACCTCCACCACACTGGCTGCCCTGTCTCTGATGCATACAAGCTGTGAAGGCATGGAAGATGGCACAGATTGGGCATTCATGTTGAAATTTACAGGTTTTCCTGGAACATACCCCTTGTGAGGTAAACTCCCAGCAAAGCACTCATGATTGGGCTGACAGCTCAGCTGGAGGGTGGGTGCCAGAAGTATTCACATTCCACTATACCAGGTGACCACTGTTGGAGTGGTCACCCATGCTGGGGACATCACCTGCAGCCAAAGCTGCTGGTGGATCTTCTTCCAAGGCAATCTGGGATTAATGGCAGCCCTCATTCAAAATTCTTCAGCCATGAAGCACTGGAGAAGTCAGTATAATCCTTATAAATTATGTCCATATATTAAAAGAAGGGGCTGATCTCCATGGCTGTGCACGGGCAATCACCCTGGCACAGATAAAAAATCCTGGCAGCCAATTGGTCCATGTACAATCCACCTATCTACACCTCAGCCTCTCCTTATCTCTCTCATTGAGGGCTTCCTTATCCTTCTTCTTTAGCTCCCTGAAGAGAAGGGTGAAGACATCAACACATTCTTCCTCGAGAATCTTATCCCTAGTGTCCTGCGTTAGATGGTTATCCAAAGGGAGAGCCACATCACCAAAAGGCAAGGCCCTGAAGAGGACAAATCCATAAGTTGGACCGTAAGCTGAGGCAACCCAAGGGGCACTGGGAAGATCTGACAAGGGAACATTAAGCTCATAAAGGACTGGACCTTGCTTCCCTGCCAAGGAAAGCTGGTCATAGTCATCTGCATGTTGTTGCCAAGTAGGCCCCCTCTCCTGCTTCAAGGCCGCCATGAACTGTGTTAAAGTTTCCTGCGTTACTATTTTATTGCTACACAAAGATTGCTTTCCACGTGTGTGCTCTGATACACGTGTCAGTTTCCTGCCTGCGTGTCAATTGCCTTGCTGCTGCTATGGACTGTGTAGTTTACTGACTCCATGTTTGGATAACTGCACAAAGGACTCTTTTTCTGGGCACCCCTGCCCTGACCTGTATCTGGACTTCCCAGTGTGTGTTTGGACTGTGTTACAAGTGTGCCCCGTGTCTGCATTGCCATCTGCCACGGACTGTGCCTGTTCCCTGCTTTGGACTATGTTTTAAGTGTTGTTCCCCCTGCCTCCATGGAAGCCTGCCTCATATGGGCCCAAGCCGCTGCTAGCAGCCAGGCGCCTGCCGGGGAAACCTCCAGCGAGCCTGGCTAGGCGCTCCCTGGTCAGTTCCCGCCTGGAGCCTCCCGCGAGCCTGTCGCCGAGCTTGCCCTCGCTACCGGGCAGCCTGCAAACCAGCCCCAGCCATGCCCAGCCGGCATCCATGTTCTTAGGCAGCCAGAAGACCCAGAGGAAAAGACTGCTTTGGGAAGCCATTTCGGCGAAGCGGGCACACCACGTCCGCAGCGAGAGTACCTCGCCCCGCTCTGCATATCTTAGGAGCCGCCCAGGAGAAGGAACTAAGTGCCGACCATCCCAAGCACTTAGAGAATGCATCTCAAAGAAACCTCCGCATTCCAGAGCTGATGACATCAGGACAAGCCCTGTCCGCTGGAACATCCTTTCAGCCCACTTGGATTTCCCCCTCCCTCTTTTGTCCCCTCTTCCTGAGGTGTCACTTATCACAATCTGATTACCAAAGTGGCCCATCCAAGCCATTCAGTAACCCATTAGAACCTTTGTTTTAATCTGTGAGAACCACCAAGTACAGCACCAGCCCCAGGGTACGTTTTGGGGTATTTAAGCTGGTCTCCCAGACCACTCGGTGCTCGTGCCATTCCCGTCCTGTCCCAGCCAGGCTCGTGCCATCCTATCCAGAACCCCTCGCTGTCCGTCTGTGGTCCCAGTGCTGGCATTGGGCCACCTCGCTGTTGTGTCTCTGCTTCGCTTCAGGATAAGTGAGTATTCCCCACCATCGTTGGGAACCAGCTAATGCGAACGTCTCTGTATTTCCTACTCTGTATTTCTTAGATCTCGTGTGCTCTTTGTATGCTTGTGCAAGTTTAGGCTTACGCCACACCAAATACACGTGTTTGGAACCTATTTGTAGTCTGCCTCTTTTTCACTAGAGTGTCTGGTATCGGGACCTCCGTAGACATAGGTTAAGATCCGCGCTAATTTTAAGTTACAGACTGCTATAGCTAATTCCCCATTATAATAAAAAGCAGTTCTGGTAACAATGTGCAACATGGCAACTGCCCCACCATATTGCCCCACCCATGTCAGCTGAGACCACGAAGGCCACACTCCCGACTGGCCCTGGCCTTGAGATGTACTGGCTTGGGTACTGGGAAGGTGCTTAGATCCAGGAAGTCTGGACGCAGTGACCTGACCCCAGGGTCCCCATGGCCAAGTATATATCTGCTGTGGGCTAACCTTTGCCTTCAACCATGTCCACAGCCACTGTTATCGGGCAAGACTCCAAAGACAAGCTTGGCTCTGCTGCCACCCCCTCGCCATCTGCCGCTGGGCCCTCAGCTGCCTGGATCCCACTTCCATCACTATAACCTGTGCTAGAGAGTCCCTCCAAAGTGAAAGATGAGTTAGCACTTCCTGCTGAAAAGCTGCAGCAGAGGTCAGCATGGCTGATCTCTGCCTCTTATTTCTATGCAACCCCACACAGGGCCTCTCCTGGATGCTCAAGTGCAGCAATGCACTCAAGGATCTTGCATCTACCTAAAACCTCTTCATTCTCCAAGGAGGACAGCACAAGTACTGTCCTTTTGGGATCTGGCCTCTTTGCCAGCTGCTTTCCCTTGGACTTTCTCCCTCCTTTTTTGGGTGGCATGACTAACATTACAATGAGAGACCAGCCAGAAAATGGTCAATAAAACTATGAAATGACCACCAAGAAACAAAATGGCCACCAAATTAAAAAACTACCAAAATGTTTGCCAAATTGCAAAATGGCTGCCAGGCTGTAAAACTACAAAAATGGCCACTGGCCACAAAATGGCCCCCCACCAACAAAACTACAAAATGGCTGTCTACCCCACTACTCTATAAAGGGGGGAAGTGAATGATAGGAGTAAATGCCTAGTGGTTGGGCATCCAAGCAACAGCCACAAAGGCAAGGGCCTATCTCGAATTAATAGGTTATGAGGGAAAAGGCCGGCAAGCAGACTGTGGGTCTAGGAAAGCAACCTCCGTAGTAGGGTAGCCAGGCCTTCTCAACCTCCTGGCGGGGGATTGGGGCCTGGCACTTACTTGTTTTGGTGGGGGAGTGCACGCATTTCCTGGAAGTGACATCATCATGCAGCCTGTGGCTGTGTGCCCACACTCCGCAGAGGCCCAAAACGCGCCCATTTTGTCCAAATTGGGCTGATTTCTGGCCCGTTTTGGCATGGATCTAGCCCATTTTGAGCCAATGCGGAGCATGGGAGGACTCCTATGCTCAACAGCTGCCCAAAACAAGCCTGACTCAAGCAAAAATGGGCACGTTTCAGGCTGCTGCGGAGTGCAGGAGCACTCCCGTGCTCCACAGCAGCTCAAAATGGGCCCAATCCACGCCAAAACAGGGCCAAAATGAACCTGATCTGTGCCAAAACAGGCGCGTTTTGGGCCCCTGCGGAGGGTAGGAGCGCTCCTGCACTCTGCAGCGCCCCAATCCAGGCCAAAATGGGCCTGATCCGGGCAGCAGCAGTGCATGGAAGACACGCTCCCCTTGCTGACCAGGTAAGCAGGGACAGGGTGTGGGGGGGCAGGGGCAGGGGATCCCCCGCCCCCAGCTGGGGTCTGGCATCCCTACTCTGTAGCCAGGTGGGGACCCCAATGCTAGTCAGAGTCCTCCAGCAAATGATGAATGGGTAGAAGTCACTGCCACCATCACTGTACAAGCTGGGCCTCAAAGCCAAACCTATTAAGGGCAAAGCTACACCCTGCTTCTGCCGCCCAAAGCCAGGCCCAAGGGAAAAGGCCTGCCATCAAATGTGGCTGCTGGGTGGGGGGAGGATGGCTCAATTAACAAAGGGGGGTGCAAAAGCAATAATACCACCACCGCACCCCTACACAAACTGCATGGCAATATCCCCAGGAAAAGGGGGGAAGGCTGCAGTTGCTTCTATTCCAGCCACCACCACCACCAAGCAAGCTATGCCCCGACAGGCCTGAGATGATGTAGGCAAGCAGCTGCAGGGCCGATAGCCACTGCTGCCCTCAAAATTCTGCCTCCCCCACCAGCTGGCTGCCACTGCCCAGCTACAACCACCCTTTCTACAGGACATGGAAATGCTCAGGGAGAGAGCTGCTGCATGTGCTTCTCTTCCACTGAATGCAAGTCACTTGCAGAACTAGGAGGACAGAGCCACCTTTTACAGTGCCTGGTTCCACTCCTACACTCAAGCCCAGAATGGAGGAGCAGCGTCCTGCCACTTTCTCCGCCAGGGTGTCAAAGACAGCCCCCAGCCTAAGCAGCTGCTCCGCGGGCCAGGAGGGGCTGAATTACTGCAAATGAGCTCTTCAAAAGAATTTACCGTATTCAGTGGCAGTAATTATGATAAGCAGATCCTGGAATTAATTCATCAGTATGGAAAATGTCCTGAACTCCTTACAAACTGATTGGTTCCTGCACAGTAGTTTTTTGCTATTTGGTTGATCTCTGTACATCTCTGGACATAATTAATAGTTGGGCCCAGTGTACTGGTGGGTGTTCTGGGAGGGAGAGTGTGTGAATCTCTGAAACACCATGGGTATGCAAATTCTGGTGCACACCAAGCCAGCAGTAGAAAAAAGATTCGGCTGCATCTAGTGGCACAGGGAAGGCAGCAGGATGTGATTTTGGTCTTTTCCCCATCTTTAAATGGGGCAGTGTTTGTAAAGTTTTTTCTTTGGTACCAGCAAAGTGGGGGACACACCAGATGGCACACTCAGTTGCAAGGATCAACAAACATTGAAATTGCATGCCATTGCGAACAGAATACTTCTAGTGAATCAGAGCTTCATTACATTTCCAGCCAAAGTCATCTTTCTGAAGCACCAATTGTGAGGGGTGTGAGTGATGGGGGTGGGTTAAAGAAAGTTACTATTGCTAACTAGTGATCTGGGGGAAATACAGTTTCCGTGGTCCTTTGTGAAAGGACACATGCATAACATATGGAGACCAGTTGTGTATGTGCGCATACTGCTGTGCTGGATGTGCAGCAGCCCCACTCTGATTAATGACGTTTTCTGCGCTGGTTTTCTTCATCAGTTCTGGCCCCATACTGCTTTGGTTTACTCCCTGATTTCCGCACACATTTTTTTTCCTTTAGTTTTTGCTTTGGTTTTATTTGTCTCCCAGTTTTTTTTGTTTGTTTCTTTTGAGACAGCTTTTTTTTAAAGCTGATTCCGACTCACCTTTGTTTCTTGTGCATAATGCTTTTAGTTTTAGTTTTGTATGGCCTGCCCACTGCCACCTAAGGAACCTTTGTTCCATGCGCATAATGCTTTTAGTCTTTTAGTTTTGTATGGCCTGCCCACTCCCACCCATCTTTTTGATTATTAGATATTCACCATTGTCAATCCACTCCTTCCTCCTCTGGCCTCTTCCTCCCTGCTCTGGGTTGGCTCAGGCAAGGCACTCCAGTTTAGACCATGTGTATGTGGGGGTGGGCTGTCCTACAGATGGATGGTGGCACTTCTATCCTTTTAGATTTCCCCATGCAAAAATAAACAGTGTGTTTATTTTCAATATTCTTTTTGACATAACAAGTGTGCACAAAACATAAAGGGGGGCTGTGACATCACTGATGACACACCCAATGATGACAGCACTCTCACTTGAAAATTCTGGTTATTTAAGGCATGAGAGAAAGAAAATAAACTGACTGTACAACTGTAACAGAAGGATAGCAGATGGAAAGAAGAAACATACCCAAGGTTGGTGGATCGACTGTTAAGAAAATCTGAAATAAATCTAGTGTGCAGAAAAGCCCAATAGCTAAGTGAATAGTTGATCCAGTCATTGATATTCACAATTGGCTAGTGCAACATGATCCAAACCCACAGGAGTTTGGACATCCCTATCTAAAAGGTATGCCAGCAAGGCATGGAGGTTTTTAATCTCCAGAATATAAACCAACCAATGGCAAATGGAACCAAAGTGAAACATCTTTTCTAAGGAGTTTGTTCCCTAACTGCCCTTAATAAAACATCTTGCTGTTCCTCTTCAAATATACCTAGTGACAAAGGAACCACTACCGAGTGGTGTGCTTCCACACTAGTGGAGGAATGTGTGTGAATATATGTAGCCAGGGTCAATTGTATAAGTCTCCCTCATCTGGGAGTGTGCATGCCAAACAGGTGGAACAGACTGGTGCAGTTGGCCCTTCCAAAGTGGCTGGAATATTTATGTACTATATTGGATTGTTTAACAAAGAAACAGTTCCCATGGTAATGGTATGTCTCTTAAAAGGACGAAGCATGGATTTCTTGTAGTTGGTATATCAGCCAATGTATCCTGACGCAAGATTTTTGCATAGTCATTACCTATGGTTTTTTTCTGACAAAGATGTAGTGATGGGTATGGGACACCTGTTAGATTTCCTCCAGTTATGTAGATGGCAGCCCTGGCCAGTTCCAGTATAATAACTCCTGTTTCTCTTGTACCCAGGTCTAAATACGAGCATCCTTGTCACACTTGCATTGATGATATCCACTTTTGATGGATGTTGCAAATCACAGACCTTTAAGGAAACTGCAATTATTCTTCTGGAAGATTTACATCATCTGCAGAAGGTCATTAGTGAGTGCTTAATAAGCCTGCAAGTATCTTTGTAAGATTGAATAGGCCCAAAGCAAAGGTGCTTTGGAATGAATAATCATTCATAAGTGTTATGATTTTCCACCCATTAATACTGTCTCAACATCTGATGCGTAAGTTGCAGAGTAATTAATAACTACTATAGGGGCTGTAAGGCCTTGATGTGACATAAAACACAGGCTAACAAACAGAACAAAGCTACCAAATCTACAGCTAGGTTTGTGCAAAATGAATTATTTTATTCCCTATGTTGTGTTTTCAATGACAGAAGGCATGAACAGCGTACCTCCTTCAGAATGAAACTTCCTCTTGATATAGTTTTTCTTTTCTCCCTCCAAATACAAGACCACTATTTTATAGGATACTATAAGCCCAAGAAAATTAGGAGCTGAGACATTACCCTATATCTCGACTATTTTTGTTTGAGTTGAAATTTGGAGGATTCTCTGTATTTGGAATGAAAAAGCCATTGTCTTTTCACTGAAATAAATTTGATGGTAAAATTGACATTAAAACTGAGGCCAGTTTTTGTGTATAAATGGCACTAAATGATATATATAAAGTAAAATGCCATTTAAAATATATTAAAATGCAATAAAGTGCTTTTGAAATGATGTATAATGGGAATATATTTTATTTTATGAATTGAAATTAAACAATTTGGAAAATTTACAAAGAAAATGGGTGAGATGAAGATTCTTAACAACCAATTCTCACATACGAGACCAAAAGAAAATAATGGCATATTTGCACATCCCTAATTAATAGCCAAATTACTGTCCTAGAATCTAGAGCCTAAGTGATCTAATAGGTTTTCTACCTCAGATGTTGTATAGAACTAAGTAAATTGTTAATCTCTAGCTACTAAAGACAAACATTAGTGTAACAAAATCATTTGGGTAGCTTATCATGGGATTCAGCCAGATTGTCATCTGAAACATCGTGTAGGTCTTATCTGAAGAAAATCTGGCTAAGGGATCACCATCACACTGGAGAGATGTAATAGTCTTGTGATTCTGAGATCACCAAGGGACTATGCCCTACAAGTCTATTTTTCAGCAGATATTAAGTCCAGTTCACACATATTCGGCCAACACCTATTCAATATTTAATGTTGCATTATTAGACAGACAGACATAACCTTGTCTCTTCACAGGATGAAATTTTGTTAAAAGAATGTGACATTAAAATTAGTAACAATGAAAAGGTAATGAATTTTATCTTGCTTATCAATAAATGCACTTAATCAAGACTTTTTATATGTTCTCTGGAGTAATGTTCATGATGACAAACTACAGAGATGAATTGGCACCTTAAAGAATCTTATGGCACCTTAAAGACTAACAGATAGATTGTGTGAAGGGTAAGAGCCCACTTTATCAGAGGCCTGAAGTGTGTCCTCAGTTGTCATATATATATTTAGAAGTGTAAGAAGTATGGCTAAAAGGCAATGAAATGCATGAGACTGTGTTTTGCTCTAAAAAACAAACAGATAGAAGTTTGGGAGCAGCAAATCAGTAATAGTCTTTAAAATAATATTAAAATATTGAATTGCTTTCTTTTGCACTCCCATAGGACAAACCTTGAAAGAGAAAGGTTTAAAACTATTTCCCCTTCCTACTGTATGCCTTAATTATCAAGAGGCCTCATAGTTCATAAAAGATTCAAGTCCATAGCAGCTTAAAGACAGAGCACCTTAGTCATTTTGTATGCTAAACCTACATTAAAAGAGTAGCAGTGGTTGTTGATATTCATTGAGCTTATATTTTACAGTTCACATTGTTAGCCAATTGACAATATTTCTGGTTATGAATATCCTAAACAGGGATGTTCTAAACTTCAAACTTTCATTTGTAAATTTCAATTGATACAGAAAGCTGTAGCCAGGATGTTCTATAAAGAGAATCTCTAAAAGTTAATCCTGTCTCACTAACCCATTTTGTTCTTGGGAATGTCAACAAGTATATGGATAGAGGGGATCCAATTAACATTATATATTTGGAATTCTAAAAAATTTTTCACACAATTCACTCCCAAAGTGCCAAAGTAAAGGATAAAAGGACAAGTATCAACTCATGTATTGCTAACAGATTAAAGATCAAAGAACAGGAAGCTATGAATAGGAATAAATGGACAACTTTTGCAGTGGATGTAGTAAGCAGAGGGCTATCCCAAAGACTGCTTACCAGCATCAACTGGTTAGCCAGCTGTATCCTTTCCTGGGCAGAAAAGATCTGATGTCTGGCCACCAAGGTGTAGAACCTGGGAACATCTAGATTAGGTTGTTATAATGTGCTGTACATGGGGCTGCCCTTTAAAGGTGCTTGTAAACTTCAAGTGACACAGAATGCTGCAGCCAGAATGTTGACTGGAGCGGGTAGAAGTCTTGGCCCATCTACACTGGCTCCCCATTTATTTTTCAGCTCAACAAGGGGATGGTGTTGATGTTTAAAGCCCTATATACCTGAAGGACTGCCTATTCCCATATGAACCTATCCAACTGCTCAGGTCATCTTCTGAGGCCCTGCCTTAGGTGCCTCTGCCTTCTAAAATTAGGTGGCAACCCAAGAGAGGAACTTTACGGCCATGGCACCAAAACTAAGGGACCCTTTCCTAGGGACATTTGTCTGTCTCCTTCTGTCACTGTCTTCTGCCAGCAGGTGAAGACATTCATCTGGCCTTTCTTCAGCTATCCCTCCTTTCTGTCCTATCTTTAATTACTGTTTTACATGCTTTTAATGTGTGCTTTAGTTTTGGTTTTAATTGTTTTTATGTTTTTATTACATTTTGTTCTATTAGCCACAGTGGTAGCCTTCATTGGGCAGAAACGCAACATGCACATTTTGTAAATTAATAAATACATACATATATAAATGATTTGTTTGGGGACTAACATTATTTCATAAATGATCTGAAGTCAGGGATTAGTGGTGGGGAGGATAAAATTGTTGATTACACTAGTTTCTTCAGGATGGCGAAACTCTAATGAGACTGCAACACATTCCCGAAGGACCTTTCCAAGTTGATGAGTATACAGCAACATGCATGGCAAATACAGTTCAGGGAAAAGGAATGTAAAGTAATGCATAATGGGGTATAGGATCTTAGCTTTTAATTTTTTTACAAAAGGGTTTAGACAAATTCATGAAAGATATTGCTATTAACAGCTATGATATGTAATGGCTAAAGGAAATATTCATAGTCAGAAACAGTATGTCTATCAGTGCTATCCTAAGCAGAATCAAAAAGAGTCCAGTAGCACCTTTAAGACTAACCAATTTTATTATAGCATAAGCTTTCGAGAATCAAGTTCTCTTCATCAGATGCCTGATCAAAACTGGTTTTGATCAGGCATCTGATGAAGAGAACTTGATTCTCGAAAGCTTATGCTATAATAAAATTGGTTAGTCTTAAAGGTGCTACTGGACTCTTTTTGATTTTGCTACTACAGACTAACACGGCTAACTCCTCAGGATCCTAAGCAGAGTTACACCAGTGTGCATACATTGATTTCATTGGGCTTAGATCAGAGTAACTCTTCTTAGGATTGCACTGTATGTCAGTGAATATCAGATTCTGAGAATAAGCAAGGAGGGAGCTATGGCTTTCTTGCCTTACTTTGGACTTCTTGAAAGGCATCTGGTTGGCTACTATAGGAAATAGGATCAGGGTCAGTGTCAGACTATGGAATCCCAGTTATCTGAGTTCGTCTCCCCCCTTCTGCAAGAAGCACAAGGTCTCTTGATTCCAAAAGGTTTATTGAAAGACTAAGCTCAGGATACAGGTGTCCATAATCCAAAGGCTGTAGAGGCCCATGGCTGAACGAAAGCTTTATTGAGAATGGCATGTAAACCGAAAGTTACAGCACTTCAAACACCCATTCCCAGCCTCCCCCCTAGTCCTGTCTGCAAAGGCATGAGAAGATGAGGACATCAAGGTCGTTGGCTGGACTGGATAGATAAGGCTCTTCGCTCCCATGGATATGAGCAGCCTGGACGACACCTGGGCCTAGACGGAGGAAAACTAGACAACTACTGATTATAACACAAGTTAACATGGCGTTACTCTGGCTAGAGAATTGACATCCTGACATTCTGCCCCCCTTAAGACCCCCCTTCACCCTCCAACCCCTACTTTCTCAGGGTATTTTTTATGAAACTTAGCAATCAGTTTGGGGGCGTTTACATGGGAGGCCTCCACCCACTCTCTGAACCCGTCCTCAAAGTCTTTCCACCTGACCAGGTAAAAGATCTTGTTGTGTTTCCGTTTTGAGTCCAAAATCTCCTCTACTTCATAATGTATTTGGCCATCCACAAGGGTAGGGTGCGGCACCGGTTTTTCAGGATGCCAGTCATCTGGGAGAGGTGCTTTCTTGAGGAGACTGACATGAAAAGTAGCATGAACCTGACCGAGATTCTTTGGCAATTCTAATTCCACAGTTATGATGTTGATTACCCTTTTTATTGGGAAGGGCCCTAGGTACTTTAGTCCTAGTTTTTTACTGGATTGCTCCGTCTTGAAGTTTTTGGTGGAAACATATACTTTGTCTCCGGGGTGCAATTCCCATTGCTCCACACAATGGCAATCAGCATACTTTTTGTAGTCTGCTTTAGCTGAGTAAAGTTTGTTGGATTACAGTCCATTGTTCAGTGAGGGAGGTCCACCATTCACCCAGATCTCCGGATTTCTTAGACTCTGGGCTGGTTTCGAAGGGGAAGGCTAAACCTTCGTATCCATGTACAATCTTGAACGGAGTCTCACCGGTTGAGCTGTGGACCGAGTTGTTATAAGCGTATTCGACAAAATGGAGAAATGGAGTCCAATTATCCTGTTGGAAATTAATATAACATCTGAGAAACTGTTCCAATATTTGATTAATTCTTTCCGACTGCCCGTCACTCTCGGGATGATAGATGGAGCTTAATCCTTGTTTGATTCCTGCTACTTGTAAAAGCTCCCACCAAAAGTTGGCAACAAACTGCACTCCCCAATCCGATATCACCTTAGCAGGGAAAGAGTGTAGCCTTACAATGTGTTTCATAAACAAATTTCTTTGCCATCGGCACTGTTGTCCAAGGGATAAAGTGGGCTTGTTTGGAGAACAGGTCTACCACCACTAATATACATGTGCAACCTTTCGAGGGGGGTAGATCTGTGATAAAGTCCATAGAAATTACTTTCCAGGGCCGGGAAGGGGTTTCCAGTGGTTGCAAAAGTCCTGGGGGTTTTCCCCTTCTTGGTTTGGCCATTATGCAAGTGACTTGCAGGTTTCTGTTTTAGAGGTGATTGATGCACCTTCCAGCTCAGACCAGTCTAGGAAATTGCTACAAACAGAATCTAGGTGGATTTTCGAGCTCAAGAGTTTAACACCCAGCAGTCTGAACTTTTCAATAGATTACTCTTGCTTTCTAGGCTAGGGGAACTATTTTTGGTTTAGAGAGACTGCATACAGCCCACTGAGTCTTTGGAGGGACCTATGGTCCTCAGGTTTTTGGTAAGCATTGCTTCTACGACAATACACATAAAAATATTTATAATGTTGCTCCTTTTGCACATGAATGTATTTTATATATGAATGTTTTTTATATATGAATGTATTTTATATGAATGTATTTATATGTATGTAGATATTATATGTATGTATTTATATGAACTAATACTAATTGGTGTACTGTAGCACACACATTTATGTGGTTTAGACCCCTTTAAGGAAACAGTAGATCTTAATTGTCTTAATGATATGGCCCAAGGCATTTTATTGAAATACGGGGTGGTTTTCTGTTAACTGTATCTGTCACTTCATTGCATTTTGAGCCTTCATTGTATTTCCAACTGAGCGGGGTGTGAGGAGAGATACCTGTGAGCAGTGAGTATGCATATGAATTATTATACAAGACACTATGTTTTATAAGAAATAATTTATTAATTAATATTGCATAATAACTTCCATCATAGTCCATTGAATTATGCCCAAGAAGAAGTAAGAACGAAACGGGAAATGGAAATTCGCGCATAAGCCCGTCGGCAGTGTTCCTTGGCACTTCCAGCTCCATCTTTGGACTGATGGTCTGAATTTCATCTCAAACGGGACGTTCCTCCCCATCCTTGTATACTCTCCATCCACCAGTTGAGATTGTATATATTGTATTATTTCTGGATTGACAGACTACCTCATTATTATTGTTCATAATTGCACTTTGAATTGATATATATGCATTTGCACTTCAGCACTTTGCACAAGCAAAAATATATATAAAAAATTAACTTTCAATTGATTGGTAATTTATTGTTGTTCCCCGGATTCTGTATTTTGCATTATGCAAGTGGGGCAGGAAGCCACATATTGGGAGACATCTTTCCTAATACTAGGCCACCAGAATTGCCTTTGTATGAGACGCAGAGTTTTTAAGTAGCCGAAATGGCCTGCAGTTTTGGCATCATGACATTGCTGCAAAACCTCCTTCCTCAGGCTAGTCTGGATGTAAATTTTGTTGCTTTTAAGCCATTCCCCAGCTTCCATTTGTGTCATTTTCTCTGTGGGCGCTTCCTCCCCCTCTTTTTCCACCTCGCTTTTCACTTTTGCTCTCCAACCCTCGAGGCTTTCCTGCTTTCCCATTTGCTCTTTGGTTGCCTGGCTGCGGGTAGTTACTATGCCTCCTAATTGGTTAGGAGTGAAGACCATGTCAATAGTCTCCTCCCTCTTGCTCTGGTGTTGGGGCATGTGTGAGAGAGTGTCCGCAAGGAAGTTTGATTTTCCAGGCAAGAAATTTAAAGTGAAATTGAATTTTGTGAAGAATTCCGCCCAATGGAGTTGTTTGGCATTAAGGCACCAGGGAGTGCAAAGCACTTCTAGATTTTTATGATCTGTCCAAACTTGGAAGGGGTGGCGTGCCCCCTCCAGCCAATGGCATCAAGTAGTAAGGGCTACTTTAACTGCAAATTTTTCCTTTTCCCACACGCTCCAATTCCTTTCTGCTTCTGTGAATTTTCTGGACAGATAAGCACATGGACGTATTTTGCTATTGTCCCCCTTTTGCAACAGGACCCGCCCCCCCCCCCCAATGGCTGAGTCACTGGCATCCACCTGCACTATGAAGGCTCGGTTTTCATCGGGGTGTTGCAAGACCGGCTCTGAAGTAAATTGGGTTTTCAGTTTTTCAAATGCTAGCTGGCAGTCTGGCCCCCAATCTAATTTAGCCATGGGTTTGTCGGCTTGGTCTCCCTTCCCTTTCGTTTTTAGCAGGACTGTTAAAGGGAGAGCAGTTTGGGCAAAACTTTCTATGAACGGTCTGTAGAAATTCACAAAACCTAGGAAGGATTGCAATTTCTTCTGCGTTGAGGGCGCTTGCCATTCCTGCACTGCTTTAATTTTAGCAGGATCCATTCTTAGTCCCTGCCCTGAGATACGGTAGCCCAAGTAATCCAGCTCTGTTTTATGGAATTCACATATGGACAATTTGATTGGTAGCTTGTGGCGCGTAAGGGCTGCCAACACTTTCCGGACCAATTTTGCATGAGATACTTTATTTTCTGAATAAATTAAGACGTCATCAAGGTAAACAACCACCCCTTTATAGAGAAATTCATGCAACACTTCATTGATCATCGTCATGTAAACCGAAGGGGCCCTTTTTAAGCCAAAAGGCATTACAAGATATTCATATTGGCCTAGGGGGGTGCTGAACGTGGTTTTCCATTCATCCCCTTCCCTTATTCTTACATGAAAGTAAGCATCTTTGAGATCTAATTTTGAGAAAATCTTACCCTGCGCCACTACACTGAGGAGATCTTGAATCAATGGGATAAGGTAGGTGTTGGACATAGATACTGCATTGATGCCCCAAAAATCTGTGCAAAGTCTGAGTCCCCCATCCTTCTTCTTCACAAATAACACCAGGGCAGCATGCGGGGAACTGGCAGGATGAATGAAACCTCTTTCCAAGTTTTTATCTATAAATTTTCTGAACTCTTGCCGTTCTGCTGGACTCATAGAATATAATTTTCCCTTTGGGAGCTTTTCACCAGGAACTAATTCAATGGCACAGTCAGTATTGCGGTGGGGAGGCAATTCATCAGCCTCTTCTTCACTAAATGCCCGGGCCATATCCTGGTACTCCGGTGGAATTAGACTTAGCTCCTCGGCCGTAAGAAGGGTGACCTCTAGATTAGCTGGAGCTTCCTCTCCCCATTGGGGTCTCCAGTGATGCTTCTGGCAGTTTTTTTGGTCAAAGACTATCATCCCTTTTGCCCAGTTGATGTAGGGGTTGTGATCTACTGCTTAGAATGAGCGGGTATTTGGCCACTTGGCTGACCACGTAGGGGTGACTTTCCCAATGCTTGCCCATCCTGGTGGGTACTAATTCCGTTTCCAAAACAGCTGGGTTCATGTTGGAACCATCCATTTGCTCAAAGATTATAGGGGGTTCTAGGGCGTGGTTTCCAACCCTAAACCATTTACTAGCGCCAGAGCAATAATGTCCCACGAGCACCCAGAGTCTATTAAGGCTTGTACACGCACATGAGTCCCCCTCTTTGGGTTAACTAGATTTACGGGGATGAATAATATGGCCCCTTGTTCTCTCACCTCCTTCGGGGTGGGTTTCTCTTTGATCTGCCGCAGGGGCCTCGTTACGACAGATCATCCTCGTTTCCTGGCTGCACAGCAGAGACTTCGGCGCCTTGGGTCTGGACCTCCAACTCTGTTAGCACTTCCTCGGCCTCCAGCCCTGTTTCGGGACGCCCTCTCTTGGCTTGCCCTCTACCCCTACCGGCCTGGGGTGCTAGAATCAGTTTGTTTGATGGGACCTGGGGGGTTTGCGCTTGAGGGGGGAATTGTGCAGTGAAATGTACACTGCTACCGCATTGCAAACATAGTCCTTGTCTCCATCTCATCTCTCTGGCCCCCCTCATCGCGGTGGTGCCCCGTCCTCTTCCCGGGGTTTGAGGGGGACGGCGAGAACTTGTGGCCTGCTGTTTCTCAACCAGGCGGACTACCTGGGTGCACCTCACACCTCACACGCCAGTTGAATCCAGCCTAGGAGCATTGGAGGGTCATCCTGCATTAGCGCCTGGTCTAACAGTCTAGGGTTTATTCCATTCTGGAATAGTTCCACTTTCACCCCCTCCTCGTAATGCGGGCACTTCGCAGCTAATTGTCAGAATTGGGCCGCATACTCTCTCACCGACTGTGATCCTTGCCGAATGGTACGGAGTTCGGTGCAGGCCCACTCGCTTTCCAGCGGGTCTTCGTACTGTGCTCTCAGTGCTGCAATGAAGGCTTGTAAATTTCCTAGCTCCGGAGCCCCTGTATCGTAGAGAGTCACATACCACTCTGCCGCTATCCCTTCCAAGCAGGCCGCTAAGTGGGCTACTCGGCTTTCCTCCGTAGGGAACAGGTGTCCCCACTGACTGAAGAACTGCAAGGCCTGCACTACAAAAAATCCCAGCTTATATGGCTCTCCGTTAAATGTAGCTTCCAGCTTTATCCATCCTAGGGGCAGCTCTGCCCCCCCCCCATGGCTAGTGCTCCAAGGGGTTGGGCCAGTTGATGAGGTGGCAGTTGTGGCGCCAGGCTCCGAGCCCATGGCTGAGCTGGCTGGTGCGGTTGAAAGGGTGTTCCCGCTCTTGGCACTGGTATCTGCGGCAATCCCTGGGGCCCAGGTCGCGGCTGGGGCTGAGGTTGAGGTCTGAGTGGGGCCTGAGGCCGGGGCCCTGGGAGTCCTCGGAGGGCCAGTACCAGCGGCCCCACTCCCCCAGGTGGAAGTTGAGCCCTTGGCTGCTGCTGGCGAGGCGCAGGAAGTCGAGGGGCTGGCTGTGCTGGTTACGCTGGCTCGGTGGGGCAAGGGCCCGCTGGTGCAGCTGGTGGTACAGATCCTGCCGGAATTATTGGTCCACCCGGTGCTGGAACAGCCGGGCCTGCAGGTGGAATTGCAGGGCCTACTGGCCCGGCAGAAACTGCTGGTGCGAGAGCAGCAGGAGCGACGAGGCCAGGCGGAGGGGGCAGTGGAATGGGCTCCTGTGGGGCAGGCGGTGGGATGGGTACCAGCGGGGCCAGCAGGGCGAGGAGCGGGCAGGGAGCCGCTGGTGCCCCAGTGGGCACTGGACCAGCCGCATCAGCAGGGCCTTGAGGGCCCGTCATCCCTGCGGCATCTCCCTGTGTTGCGTTCACATCCCCTGTAGGCCCCTGGACCATCAGACCTATGAGATAGGTGGCCTGCGCCAGGTCTTCATGCATCGCTTCCATTTGCGCCTCCAACGCCCGGTAGCAGGCTTCCTCCTGACTTCTCAGGTCTTCTTCAGCATCCCATCTTGCTTGCTGGAGCAAACTCTCCTCCCAAGCTCATTGTCCACACTCGGCCCACTCCACTTCTTCTTCTGTAAAGCTGGTGCCCGCAACCTGTGGGCCCGTTGTAGCAAGAGTCCCAGAGGTGGGCAGACGAGGCATCTCCGAAGCGCCTGCGACCCAGCCTTTGATGATTCCTGTCATAGTGAGCATTTCGTATTGCAGCACTTGGGCCTGATCTTGGAGAGCACTCCAATGCTCCTCACCCACCAGGGCCCTTAAGTCACTGCCCCAGGTTCTGACCGAACCTACATCGGCATAGTCCCAGCTCATTAGCTCCATCCGGGGTGCATTCCAATCCTGGAAACTACCCCCCTCTCCAGGCGGGGAACACTCCACCAAACAATCCGCAGCCTCATCCCAGTGGTATTGAGGAAGGGTGCTGATTCTCGCAGCTCCCGCAGTGAAAGTGGATGCCTGGCCGGTTTCCCAAACTGGAGTTTCTGTTGTCCCCAGGTTTTCCGACACTGGGGCTAGACTCACGTCAATCATGGAGCGGGAAAACATGGTTCCATGACGTCTTTCCCTGCTATCTCGGGGTCGCGGACCCCACTGCCGAGGTGTTGGCACAGATGTCAAGGGCCCGAAGCCTCATCCCGCACTGACTCTGGGCCGTGCTCCTTCCCGGCTCGCTCTCGCCTGCGCGGTCCCACTGTCAGGCAGCGTTATGGGCCCCGCTCCCTCCATTCCAGGATCAGACGGGTCTGTCTGAGTAAATCCGGTATCCATCCTTCCTAGGTGAGGGGTCGGGGGAGTAGGGATTCTCAACAAAATGTCAGACTATGGAATCCGTTATCTGAGTTCGTCTCCCCCCCTTCTGCAAGAAGCACAAGGTCTCTTGATTCCAAAAGGTTTATTGAAAGACTAAGCTCAGGATACAGGTGTCCACAATCCAAAGGCTGTAGAGGCCCTTGGCTGAACAAAAGCTTTGTTGAGAATGGCATGTAAAACAAAAGTTACAACACTTCAAACACCCATTCCCAGCCTCCCTCCTAGTCCTGTCTGTGAAGGCATGAGAAGACAAGGACATCAAGGTCGTTGGCTAGACTGGATAGATACGGCTCTTCGCTCCCATGGATATGAGCGGCCTGGACGACACCTGGGCCTAGAGGGAGGAAAACTAGACAACTACTGCACAAGTTAACATGGCGTTACTCTGGCTAGAGAATTGACATCCTGACAGTCAGATTAAGATATGTGGAGAGACCCTAAGGCATGAGATGTATAAGAAACCTCATAGCATTATCAAAAAGTGGCAATTTAACAATGTTTAGTGGCTTTATTTATTTATTTAGAGGCTCCTGATGATCTGAGGGCCTATGCTTCAGCTTCCTAAGCATGTGCAGCTGTTCTCCAGCTGAGAACAGACTGTTGAACTAAATGGACCTTTTGTCTTTTATATCCTTGTAGGAAGAGGATGTGTAATTCACTTGACTTCCCTTTGACTCCCCACCCCCACCCCCATTTAACAGCTCTAATGCTCCTTTTAACAAGAAAATCTCTTGTGGAAGCATCTTTATTTTAAAAAATAAGAAACAGTCTATTTCAAAAGTAAGAATTAGCTCAGAGTTTTAAAACACAGATGATAGAAAAATACCCACTCCTGTTCGCTCTGCACCATCAAAAACTTTTTGTGTGTGTTGTAATTCTTTTTTACTCTGACACGTTTTTCTTCTTATCAGTGTCCTCACCACCTCCTTCTTTCTAGTCCCTTCTTAGTACTGTTGTCAAAATGACTTTGCTCTCATTCTGACTTAGGTAAAGCCGTTTTTCTATTTTATTAGTCTCATTAGTATTCTACTGCCCTTTAAATGTCACAGGTTCAAGAGCACAGCTGTACATATCCTGGAAATATTTCTGTTTGCTGTAATAAAGCACAAGGATACAATTTCCTGGGACACAGATAAGCTGAAATGACGGAATGTTAGAAGGAGAGGAGCTGGGACTGGTAGACGGGAAACTTGGGCTTGAGCATGAATGAGGAGAAGGAAATGAGGGCCTTTACTATCCCATTATGACACTTGGCTTCTTTGTGTCACTTCTGCTTGGAACAGAAGGATTTGTTGCTGACTGCAAGTCAAGGAATAGAAGAAAAATGATGCAGCCACAGCTTGCAGTGCCTTCCCTGACCCATCAGTTATTTTTTTTCAAAGTTACATTGTGCATTCTGACAACTAACTTTTAATAGCAATGATTTATCTAATGGAAGAAGCCAGCAAAAATCCCCAGTGAGGAACTTTATATTAGCTAAAAATTGCCAGTGTTATTATAAACAAAAAAATTATCCCTTGGTGGCAAATCAAACAACCAGCCTGGGAAGGAATAGTGGTTGATATTCTCATTGGCCAGATGAGAAAAAGTAAGACGTTTAAGTGTTCGGAAAAAGCCAATTACAAATCAGAGCAAAATTAGGATATATGTAAATGTGCAATAATAAATATCTGCAAAATTTCAGAAGCATGCAGTTTAAGGAGAGATCCTTACGGCAGGTTACAACAGGTTTTAAAATACATAGTAAATTTCACCATATACTATAAAAAATAGCAACATACTTTAAAAAAGTAGCCACCTAAAAGGTAGCTACAAAAATAAAAGGAATAAAAAATGGTTCTATGCCATTCCTTTCAGCATCATGGAGCATTCAATGTAGGTAATAAGGATGAGCACATAAAGCATTTGGTCAACTCTGAGGTTTGCTTTGGAGCTCCAGAATCCCATGGAGCACTGGAACAAGTTCTCTGTAATGGCTGCAAACCTTTCCGAGGTTTACTTTCAAATAGCTGCTTCTAGCCCTATAGGGCTGTTACAGATGGTCACATGATGTAATTCTCATTCCCCATTTTTTTAAAAAAATAAGTGCACTGTAGAAGAGGAGCATGGCTTTGCCCCTTTCCTTCAGATTGTTTTTCCCCATGCTGCTTTTCTTTTGGTCAGAGTAAAGGTACTGGGACTTGTGTCTTCCCTGCTCAGTACAGAAAAGTAGCTAGGGGAATTTTTGAGTGGAAAAGTAGCTCAAATGGAAAGAAGCTCTTCATTGTTTTAGTGTAGATATAATAATCACAAAAACTGTATTTCAGTGCAAAGTAAAGTGAATTCTCTGTATATAGCATGCTGAAAGCCCTTGGATGCACGTATAATGAAATGACACTATAGTATATTTATTCATATAAAAGCAAGCTAATACTACATCAAAAGCAACTAAAGAAAAACTGATCATATAAATTCTTCAAGGTGAAGTTCTTGAAACTACTATGGTAATAAAAATGTCCATGTTTGAAAGCATTGGGGTTTCTTTTATGCAAAAGGAGATGAACAGCAAGCAGAGAAGTTGTTAAAATGGAAGTTGTCACTTTTCTTGTTTTATTTTTCAAGCCATTCTCCTTTGGGAAACATGAAAGAGGTTCCATTTTTTATCTTCTTTGGCTGAGTCTGCACTGCAATTTGATCTCTTCCTATTTGCTTAGGTGCTAGTTTAACTGAACAAAGGCAAAAAGAATGTGTAGTAAATAGACATGGGCACAAACCAAAAAAAACCCAAACCATGAGGTTCGTGGTTTGTGGATTTTCACGAACCAGGAACCATGAACTGGCATGGAACTGGGGACAGTTACAACCCAGTTCGTGGGTCGTGGGGTTTAAATATCCCTTTCCAGCCACTTAGCAGCAGCAGGGAAAGGGGCATTTAACAGTTTACAGGGCCCTTTCCTGCCTTGCAACAGGCATGTCCCTTTAATCTATCAGCTGGCAGGTGGGGGGGATCCCCCCCATGGCAGGGCCCTTTAAACTGCCCAAACCCCAGCCCCTACCCCCCACCACCCCAGCCCCAGCCCAACACCTACCTTCCCCTGCTGTGTGCGGTGTTCTCCCTCTCCTCCTTGAGGGGCAGCCTCTTCCATCCCTCTGTGGGCTGCAGCAGCCATTTGAGGGGCAGGGAGGCCATTTTCAGCCTCCTCCGCCACCCTGTGAGCCTGCAGAGGGATGGAGGAGGCTGAAAACAGCCTTACTGCCCCTTAAATAGCCGCCATGCGGCCATTTGAGGAGTGGCAAGGCCATTTTTGGCCTCCTCCATCCCTCTGTGGGCCTGCATAGGGGTGGAAGGAGGCCAAAAATGGCCTTGCCACCCCTCGCAGGAGGAGGGGAAGGAGGCCGTGGGCCGCAGGGGTCATCAAGGTAAGTGGAGGGCTGGGGCTAGGGCGGCTTGGGGCTGGGGGGCTGATGTTTGTGGGCCATTTAAAGGGCCCTGCCACTTGCAAGAGGCAGGGCCCTTTAAACTATCAGCTGACAGGCGGCGAAGGGGGTGGATACCCCCCCTGCCGCCTGCCAGCTGATAGTTTAAAGGGTCCTGCTGCTTGCAAGCTGCAGGAAAAGTTTAAATGGCCATTTCCTTGGGGAAATGGCCATTTAAACTATCCCTTTCCCAATACGACCCAAACGAACCCAAACCAATAACCAGAATGTGGAAGTTCGTAGAAAGGAGCTTCCACGAACCGTGGCTCACGAACCATGAACCGGCCTGGTTCATGTGGTTTTTTTGGGTCATAATTGGATTTGTTCCCATCTCTAGTAGTAAATACTCCATCTGCCCATGCAGTTGGCATAAATTCTTTCTCTACCATTACCCTTGTGTGCATGCATGTATGCCAACAAGTCACAACTGACTTATGGCAACCTCAGCAAGCAGCTTTCAAGACAAGCGAGAAGCAGAGATGGTTTGTCAGTGCCTTTCTCTGCAGTCTTCCTTGGTGGTCACCCATCCAAGTTCTGACCCTGCTTAGCTTCTGAGATCTAACAAGATCAAGCCATACCATGCCGCCTTCCCATCACCATTACCAGTGGCCAGTGATGTCTACTTTGTGATTCCCCCGCAGACCAAAAGAAAGGAACTCTTATGCCAAGAATCATAGTATCTTACAAAATCTGGTAAAATGGTAGTCTGTTCTATAGCCAGGTACAATTCTACCTCATACAAAGCTCATGACACTAAAGAATGAGCTCATCACACTAAAGAGGGCAGATGTGAACTATAAAATCAGTCATGGCTTTTTGAGTCATGGGTGCGATTGGGCCAGCCTCTCTGTTCAAAATTTCCTGCATTGTGCAGAGGGCTGGACTGGGTGGTATTCCTTCCAGCTCTGTGTTTCTAAAGTTTGAATGAGAAGTTGCTCCAATAACAGAAGAAGAAGTCATACAGGAAATTGAAGCAGCTAAGATTGGGAAAGCACCAGGACCTGATGGGATCACAGCTAAATTTTATAAAGTAATGAAGGAGGACCTAGTACTGATTTTAAAAAATGTAATGAATGATATGCTTCAAGGAAAGGGTCTCCCAGATACATGGAATGAAGCTAGTATTGCACTGATCCCAAAAGAAAGCCAAGATTTGACAGAGTTGAAAAATTATAGACCCATATCGCTTATAAATAATGACTACAAAATAATGGCAAGAATACTGGCGGATAGGCTCAAAATATGGTTAATGGATTTTATAGATGAAGATCAGGCCAGATTTTTACCAAACAGGCAGTTAAAAGACAATTTGAGAGTAGTGATAAATGCTATTGAATATTACGATAAGCGACCTGATAAGGAAGTTGGCCTTTTCTTTGCAGATGCAGAGAAGGCCTTTGACAATTTGAACTGGGATTTTATGTTCGCAACTATGGAGAAGATGGATCTAGGCAATGAATTTATACAAGCAGTGAAAATAATTTACAACTTACAAAGGGCAACAATATGTGTTAATGACGACCTGACAGAGAAGTTGGAAATAAGGAAAGGAACCAGACAAGGATGTCCACTATCGCCGCTTTTGTTTGTGATGGTCTTAGAAGTATTATTGAGGAGGATTAGAGAAGATGATAGTATAAAAGGAATAAAAATAAAAGGATCCGCCCTGAGCCTGCGAAAGCGGGGAGGGCGGAATATAAATATAATAAATTAAATTAAATTAATTAAATTGAGAGCATTTGCAGACGATGTGATGTTTATAGTGGAAGACCCTCTACAAACCTTGCCAAGACTGCTGGACAAAATAAAGGAGTTTGGAGATTTGGCGGGTTTCTACATAAACAAAAAGAAGTCAAAAATAATAACTAAAAATATGACTAAGAAGAAACAACAAGAATTAAGTGAATTAACAAACTGCGAAGTGGTACACAGAACTAAATATTTGGGGATAGAGCTGACAGCTAAGAATATAGACTTGTTTAAGAATAATTATGAAATGCTCTGGACTCAAATTGAAAGAGACATGATAAAATGGAATAAATTAAATTTGTCGTGGTTAGGTCAAATTGCCATAATTACTGCCCAGAGTGATGTTTTTAATGCAAACAATTCCAATTGTGAAAGATAAGAAACAATTTGAAAAATGGCAGAGGAAGATATCAGAATTTGTCTGGGCAGGAAAGAAACCAAGAGTCAAGATGAAAGTTCTTTGTGACACTAAGGATAGAGGAGGAATGCAGTTACCTGATCTAAGACTTTACCATGAAGCGATATGTTTGGTGTGGCTAAAAGAATGGGTGTCTTTGACCAATCATAAATTATTAACATTGGAAGGACATAATAAACTATTTGGATGGCACGCATATATGTGGTACGGGAAGCATAATATGGATGCAATGTTTCAGCACCACTACCTGAGAAGAAATCTACTGTCAACCTGGCTCAAGAAATTTATAGAGCTAAAGAAACCACTTTGGATTGTTCCAGCTGAAGTAATCAACCCAAATACGGAATATCAGGGAAAGGAATGGCTTACCCTAATATTAACAGTATTAGAAAATGATGGGTTGAAACTTAAGCGAAATGAGGAGTTGCCATTTAAATATGGTTGGTTACAATATAGACAAATTAAAGATTTATTTGATTCAGAACATAGAAAGAATGGTTTTAGAATTAAAAATTCAGAACTAGAGGAACTATTATTGGGGGATAATAGTAAAGCAATATCGAAAATGTATAAGTTGTTATTGAAATGGTTTACAGAAGATGAAATAGTCAAGGTGCAAATGAGAAAGTGGGCCATAAATTGTAATAAGGAAATAGCGATGGAAGCATGGGAACAACTATGGAAAAACACCTTTAAAATATCAACTTGTACCAGTATTAAAAAGAACGGTTATAAAATGCTGTATAGATGGTACTTAACACCAAAAAAATTAGCCATAGCTAACAAACAGTTATCGAATAAATGTTGGAAATGTAAGGAGCATGAAGATTCTCTATTTCATATGTGGTGGACTTGCCAAAAGGCTAGAGACTTCTGGTCTAGAATATGTGCTGAAATGTCTTTGATATTACAATACAATGTCCCTAAAAATCCAGACATGTTATTATTATCTTTACATTTAGAAGATGCTAATAGAAATGATAAGATATTGTTGTATTATATGATAGTAGCAGCAAGAATTTTATATGCTCAATATCGGAAAAAAGAAGTAGTACCGAATATTGAAGAATGGACAAGGAAGCTGTTGTACATGGCCGAAATGGACAAATTAACTAGAAATCTGAAAGAGCAAGATCCAGGAATTTTTCTGGAAGACTGGAAGAAGTTTAAGAAATATTTGGAAAAGAAATGCGATGTTAAAGGACAACTGTGGTCTTTGGAGGGATTTTAAATTTTATTAAGTAAGATTTTAACGAAGGGAATATATATAAGATCTCTACCATGGGTAACGTAATATAATTGTATTACCGTGAAATAATAATCTCTATGAATAAACGGGGGGTTCGAGTGTTGTTGGAAGTCAATAGAGAAAAGGGGGAGGGGTGGAGTTATATATTTAGAAAGGTTTAATTTGGATAAGTTGTATGTATTAACCAACTATTTTATATCACCTCATCCAATAAAATCTATTTTTAAAAAAAACTAATAAAGTTTGAATGAGAAGTTATTGGCAGGGCTGGAAGAATTCTAACCTTTTGGGATGGTAGGATGAATGCCATATAGGCTTACCAGCCTTGTGAAATTACTAGACATCTGGGGATGCTTGAGGACAGCAGAGTTGAGCGAGGAAGCTCAGCAGGGATATAATACCATAGACTTCTCTAAACCTGCCACTCTTCTAGGGCCACTGATTTCAGTAGTACTTCCAGGAAAACTCTAGGCCTCAACTGGGGGTTGGGATTCCTAATGCCTCTTAAGGGAACTTTAGCCTACCAGCACAGACTTACTGCATGCTGCTGATCCAGCTACTATCATATTGGGAAATATGGGACTATACGGTCATCTTTGGGAACTAAGCAGGTATTTTCTGTATCTCCTATGATAGGCTCAGATGGAGGGGCTGCCTGCTTCCTGTTGTTCTTGGAGGAGCAGTGGAATAAATAGGTCAAGTCTGGGGTCTGATTAGTCCTTAACTAGGGCAGCAGGAACAGGGCAGGCTGCTCAGGACAGATAGCAATAACTGGCATGCCTCCTGAGGCACTGACAGATGAAAGGACATTCCTAAAATATCCCAGCATGATTTCTGCAGTAGGGCAGGTTGGGTAGGTGGTGAGCAGCATCAACTTCACCCATAGTTATCTGTGTAGGACATTGCATGAGAGAGATGAAATTTAACACATCTCAGTGCAGTTAATGTGCAGACTAGGATAAAGAAAGCTCTTGTGAATGCTGGTTTAGTTTGGAACCAGGATAGGGTTGCCCAGTCTGGAGGCAGCTGTGAGCTACCTCAGTTGCAACTGGCCCACAAAAAATAAATTTGAATTTTGGGATGATGCAGAGAATCCATATAATGTAATATAGTACTAGCTTCATATATGGTTGTCTTGTATCTTTACTGGGAAGAGGGTGCTTGCCCAATAGAAATGTGACAGGTATGGAGCTGCAGTAATTACTTAATACAGAGACAGCTCTAGTAATGAGAGAATGAAGGGAGACATGCTGGCAGTAAAGAGAAGGATAGAGGCATTTGTGCAACCATTTTGGTATCCAAACATAGTACCTGCATTACACATGATGTATCTGATGGGCTGGGGGCGGGGCAGCCAACCTTGTAAAGACTCTCACTAGATTGTCAAATGTCTAAGCTGGAGTGCAGAGTTGAAAACAGGCATCTATTGCACCTGTTTCTCCTAGCCAGCAGGATTCACCACCATGTACAATGAGTCAGCCACCTTATTCATATTGTATCAGCTTCCAATGCAGATTATGAAGATAAGAATTAAGGGAGTGAGTATTAGGAAAGAGTAGGGAAAACATGTGCAGTGTTTGGAAGGGAGAAGGAGATTTGCAGGAGGGGTTGGGTGGAAAAGTGCAGATATATTTATCTTACCAGTGCTCCTCTTGCCCCTCTTACACAGATATGCTTCCTCATCTAGACTATGGCTGCATTTGAGAAGGTTAATTTCCTTAGAACTGATACAAAAACCACTAAGAGTACCTTCTTGAGGTAAATCAGAATTGAGTACTGGTCTTGTGGAAGTAGCCGGTCAAACATTGTCCAAATGCTTATTTTCATCCTTTAATTCTTCTAATCTCTTTTGCCTTGTAGACCATGAAGGTGAAAATTGGTTTGTTTCTAGCCCAAGCTCTCTCTATCATCTCCATTCAACTTGGATATGTATAACAGTTCAGAGCTGGATAAGGCCAGAGGGTGTACTTTACAAAGCTTAGCACTTTTTGGCAATGGCGCTCAATCCTCTTAGAAGCATCTTTGCTCATGAGGGGGGGAAAGCCTAGAAAGAGGAGACTCTCCAGAGGGAGAGGAGCTCATGTTAGCAAGCAGCATTTAAAGAGACAAAAGAAACTCTTATCTGCACACACCCACATATACTCTCTCACACACACACAAAGAGATCATGGACTTGAATCTAATTCTTTTTTTTTCTTTGAGAAATGAGAAGCTATATGCTGATGTGCCTCTTCAGTAGCCAGGCCCTGTCAACAGTGACCTTACAGGGTGATTTGTGTGCGTGCTTTCTGTACTACAGACTGGCATGCTCTGCACTGGCAGGGAAAAACTGTTCATCATCTGCTGAATTACTGGAAAGAGATGAAACTTTTTTTTCTGTGCACTTGTTCAGAAACCAGGAGAACAGACTGTTCCCTGGGGGCCTGTCTTAGGTTGCGCTGCAAAGCACCATCACAAACCAGAGAGCCAGCATGTGTTTATATACCCTTGTCCTCCAAGATTGTGGGCTTCTAAGGTAGCCTATGCTTGGTTGACTGAAGCAGGCAGTTTGTTGTTCTAAAAACATGCTAGCAATGTATTAGATTTGGAATATGAAAATCATCTTTTGTCACTTAAATATCAAGGCTGTCTGTTCATTATCTTTCTACATTTCTTGGAAGACAACCGGAAAAATAGCTTGTTATGATAGTAAACTAGACAGTAGGAAACAAAAAATTAAAAGGAATACAAGGTAGTATTCAATAAGATAATGACAGTAAATCACACTCTACTCCCAGGGAATCTGGTTTGGGAGTCACTTTCAGCTTAAAACTGGGTAAAAATGCAATCAGTGTATCAAATATATGTGCAGCAACCCTAAAACTTCAATAAACAAGAGAGAGTATGTGAAGCTGCTTTATATTAACTCAAAGCGCTGGTACATTGGTTTGAGTTTTGTCTACTCTGATTGGCCAAGGGTGTCCACAGAAATAGTTGTCTGGGGGCAGATGCCAGGTATGTGACAGGTATATTTTAAAAAATCAGAAGATTTAGGATTTCAGGAGAGTAAACACAACTTGGAGCTCCCATCTGCAAACACTCATGTGACTGGCAGCGGTTCTTCAGAGCCTCGAGCTGAGAAGGATCTTTCCTACTATGATACCCAATACCAGAGATTCAACCCACTGAATGCAAAGCTGGTACTCTTCACTTGAGCCAGACTCCCCCTTTGAAGTCTATGTTTTCAATGTGGTGTTTTATGGTACTTCTGTGATTTTATGGACTAATCATTTAGTGAGTTATTTATTAATTTATTTTACTGTATTTATAGCCGATCTTTCTTAAATAGACTTAAGGTCCATAAAGTCACACTATTTCCTATCATTGAATCTCAGTATTAACACATCTAATGAAATTTGATACAACCTTAACATTGAGTGTACATTTATTTTCAAACATCAGGTAAGAGCCCATCAACTTCAATGCATTTTATCTTACTGACTTATATATCACAGGCAATTTTAAATGTGTTGATTAGTTAAAGGAGCCATAAGAATGCGCATTCCATATTTGTTTTAATCCCATTTAATTCAGTTCTCAATCTGCAATAGGTTAAGAACTGTTTTACCAAACTCTTGCTGGTGCTTTTTTTTTTTTTTTGCCTGTAAATTGACAACAGCAGTAGAAAGCTTTATAAAATTGAAACATTATTTTCTTTCTGCCAAAAGGATGTTTGGCTCACATAAATTTCACCCATTTATTGGTGCTTTATCTCTTAGGCAGTGTCACACAAATGCAAAATCTGTACTCTTGCCAGGAAATGCTCATGTTTCTCTAAGAAGGCAGAAAGCAGCTTTTGCAAGCAACCCCAGACCTTTACTTCTAATTATCTTTTTTGTCACATGGATGCACCTTTACAAGCTCTGTGCACCCAGGCCTGTGGAAATTAAGTGATAAACCCCTACCTAGGGACATGCATGTCATAATGTGGTGGCTGTGTCTGGAGCAGAACACAAAGAAACAAACACAACAGCAGAAAAAGGGTCAGTGAATGCAGTAAAGAAAAAGCAGAAGCTGAAGAGCTAGTCTTGGATGAATGCTTGATACAAAAGAAAGAGTTGCTTAAATGTATCACAATTGCATTTTATAGTGTCCTGAATTGCAGTTCATCTCCGGTGTAACATGTTTTCAAAACATTGCAACTTCTCCTGGGCTGATTATTTAATGTGCATTCCATCTGTTTTCATCAGGAAAGGCTCACAGTGTGACATAGCCACCTTTTCCTGGAAGGAGCTGGAAGGAACTGCTACAAGGTTCTGAGAGGAGGAAGTTCTCGAAGAATATCCCAAGTCAGAGCAGCCATCACCAAGCTACAGTCAACAACAGTGTGACTATTTTGTAGTACAGATGAATAATTTGGGAGGCTGATTTATGGTTTTATTGCTCTTAGATTATATTCTGTAGTGGTTTTAGGATGTTCTTAGAATGCTGTTTTTATCCATATATCTAATTCTCATCATGGTCAAATATGTGGATACTTAAATAGAGAGACTGGAGGAATGGACAGACAAGGCAAATCTTTCTACAAACCCCCCAAAGGCCCAGATTTTCAAAAAAATCAGACATCTTAAAAAGAGAAAGAGAGAGGGTTAACCCCCACCCCATTATAGAAGCAGCACCTATAGCTTTAAGAAACAAATGCCCTCAGTGGCTGTTGCTAGGCAACCATACAGTATTGTCAGCCTTCCAGCATTGGTTTTTGCCATTAAAAGGCAGGAGGAGAGGGAGGGGCCCTTTCCAGACTGGTTTGGCCTTTGAGTAATGAGACTTAACTGGCCAAGGCCTGGTAGTAATCACTAGGTGACTTGCTCCCTCCCAACATGTATGACTAACTCAGGTCTGCTGGCTTGCTACATTCAACAACAGCTGCCCTACAAAAGCTAGTGTGGTGTAGTGGTCAGGGGTGTGCATTCTGAAATTCCTGAGCCAAAAAAATATACATGAAATATACTTTTTCAGGTGTTACTGTGATTTTCTGGAATGGTTACACAAATCTGGGATTCTTAGGCATTATGACCCCCCCCCCAAAAAAACTGTAGTTTTTTGTGTTTGGGTGCTTATGATCAGCAACAGCAGGTGTCTTGTTTTTATTCGATCCTCTTAATTTCACAGGCAGTGGACCAGAGAGGGCAGCTCCCAGTAGGTGCAAGGCAGGTGGCAGAGCTTCAAGTTTGGCTAGCTCCTACTCCTTCCCTCCCTATTTTGTGGGATGAGGCTCCCACCCCCAGTCCATACCTCTGCAAGTAGGACAGCTGAGGGGATCTTGTTCAGGGGCCATAGAATTGGACCCCATGGTCCAATTCAATTGAAACATGGAGCATCTTTAGTGGACAGGCCATAATCACTCCCCTGCAGAACTGGTGTCATTTGTTGGAAGAATAGCCAGTTCCCCTCCAACAGTCCCCCCATAGGGAATAATGAAACCTGAATAATTCTGGAATCCTGGAAAAACCCAAATCTGAATCTCAGAATGGTACAGGGGTACCCAAATACCACTGAATACTGGTATTTATACCTTCCCTAAAATCTGAATTTTAAAAAACACTCATTTTTCAGATGCACATCTCTAGTAATTAGAACTTCAGATTAGGCTCTGGGAGACCCAGGTTTGAATCTCCACTCTATCATAGACACTGTCTGAGTGACTTTAGGCCAGTCACACACACTCAATCTAACTTACCTCACTGGGATATTATGAGGATAAAATGGGGGAGAGCAGAATGATGTAAGCTGCTTTGAGCCCCCCGTTGGGAAGAAAGGTGGAAAATAAGTGCTGTAACATAGTAGTTAAGTGGTTGGGTTGCAAATAAACTATTTGCTGATTTGAATTCCACTCCATAGGTGGCCTTGGGTAAGCCACTCCTCTCAGCCCCAACTCCCCAGCTGTACTGTGGGGATAATAATTACACTGACTTTGTTCACCACTCTGATTGGGCACTAATTTGTCAAGAAGAGTAGTATATAAGCATACTATTATTTATTATTAAGTAAATAATGAATATAGATGAAGAGAGGGCTAGTTAAAAGATAGGTTAGTGGGTGAGTGAGAAGGAAAGAGGGGAGTGGAGATGGAACCTGCCAGGAGGAGAGTAATAGTGTGGAGAAGAGATGCAGAGAAGAAAGTAAGGTGCTCCCCAGAAGTCCATGAAGGTTCCCCACTGTGTCACTGGGTACCAGCCTAGCTGGTACCACGCAACCAGGCCCAGTGGTAGAGGCTGCCAAGGAGAAGGAAGGAGGGAAATCGGAAGACAGTGCCACAGATAAGGTAGATTGGCTGGTGGGTTTATTCTTAGTGCATACAAGCAAGGAGTCTTTGGCACAGTAGTTACAGCTGTGCCTATGAGTAAATAAATAGATGTAGCAACTCTCAATTTAGTTGGACAAGATGTACAACTTTAACAAACCCCATTCTTAAATCTGAACATGCTTTCTGTCTACTAATATTTTTATTAATTAATTCCATCTCATTTTGAACTGCCTAATTTTCTAAATAAATTTCATGAGCTCTGAAGTATTATTACCACAAAGTATTGTTACCACATGTACAACTAAGGGAGTCCTTAGACACATGTGGACTCCCTAACTTGGGTTCAGATCACTCACACAGAACCATGACCAATTTGGGGGAATTTAAGCTCAGGGCCAAGCTAGATGTGTAGGTCTAGCTTTCTGGAGTAGCTGTTAAAAATAAAGAAGCCCCTAAACAGCCTCAGAATTCCTCTGTAGGGGGAAGACAGACTCGTCTCTCCCTCGTCAAGCTGTTTCCCCCTGTCAAAATATCAAGGAGGGAGGATTTTCCCCTGTTTTTTCCTGCTCCAAGTGGAGTATTCTGTGCACATGGAACAGTAAAAAAAAAAAGAGAGAGGAAACTCCTCCCATGCTATTATGGCAAAGGGGAAATGTTCAAGGGGGGAGGTAGGAGCCCTCCCCCTGTGGAGGCATTCTGAGGCCTTTTGGGCTCTCTTTTATTTTTTTAACAGCCATTTTTTTAAACTGCTGTATGGCTATGGAAACCTGAGTTGGGTCTGGAGAACCCAGACCCAACTCTTTAAAAACCTACGTGTCTAGAAAGACCCTCAGTGATGGGTGAGACTCCACCAGCTCTGCTGCCTGGCTAGCTTGGAAGACTGGCATACTCACCAGTTGTGGGAGCAGAAGATGTGGTTTAGGATTCTTTATCTGGGTAGTGTGCAAGCTGGCTCAGAGTTGCCTAACAGAGCCAAAAGCCTTTGTTAGGCTACCAGTATCCATGAAACAGATTTTTTTCAAAAACAAGGTTTAGATTTCATTTAGGAAATTGTAGGGATACAGGAACTGAAAAGGCACTTGGACATAAGAACAATGAAATAGCTGTTTTGTGCTGGGAGATAGCCACAAGGAGGAAGGAGGAAGCAAAGACCAAGAAAGGAAAGTTTTAAGAGAAAAGAAATGAAAACTCTAGCCCAAGAGAAAGACCAGGAGTTTCTCTATCCTCAGTCTGTGGAGCTAGGTGTCTGTTTAACCAAAGAGCGATGATCCAGATATTGAGAGGGCAATGTTTATGCCAGGGGAGAAATAATAGAATAGTAGGGAACTTAGATGGAGCTCCCCAAAGTCCTGAGAAAATAATAAAATTCAAGGCAACAGAGAGACACTCCTTCATGGCAAGGAAGCATAGCAAGTTACACAGAAAAAGAAAAGCAGATTTGGCAGCCTCTGAGCAAGCAAAGGGGATGAAAATATCACCACACTTTGTCAGAGCAGCAATCTTTACAGGAGCCAGCATAAAGTATGATCAAAGAAATTATTGTAAAATACGGGAATTTAGAGTAGGTCCCAGATGTGCATTTGTGGATTTCCTGGCTCTGATTAGATTAAAGGGAGGGGTCCCAGGAAAGCAACGGAAGGTAATTGCAACCAGGCAGGGGGATATTCTGGGTGGACAAAAGATGATTGCACTCAGGTGAAGGAATATTATGGGTGGACAAAAGGGCCTGGCTTCACCCATATCAGAGGCAGGCTGGTAGGAAACTCAGTAAGAGTTAACAAGCCCACATGATACATGATAGTAACTAGAGTTTTGCACTTCTAGAGGACTTACATTTGCTGATGAAATTTCATTGATAGACCAAGGTGGGCTCCCGGTTTTGTGATCCCTTGCAGCAATGGGCAGACATGCAGACATATTGTAAGTTCCTGTAAGGTAGAAAGGCGGCCAATAAATGTTTTAAATAAATAGTAAAATGCCTATGTCCCATCAGTGGGTCAGTCACCTGCCTAAGGTTTTGGCCTCTTGTTAGCATAGCCTGACTAAGGAGTAGAGATGGGCACTAACAGCAATACGAACAAAAAAAAGCCACGAACAACCCAATCTGCTGTTCGAGAACAAGCTGTTCGTGAGGCCCCATTCTAAATGAACAGGAGGTCATTGCAAGCCTAGTTCGTTGCTGTTCATCAAGCCAGACAGTCTGGCACCTGCAATCAATTCCTTTGGCAACTTAGGCAGGGATTGTCTGTTCGTGGATGGCAATGAACAATGAACATGATGTTTGGGGTTGGGTTTTTTTTTCTGTTCGTGCCCATCTCTACTAAGGAGACCCATAACTCACCTCCTCTAGAGCAAGCCATTACTAACTCCAAGGTGAAAGTTTAGCCAAGATGGAGTCAGGGCTGACAGCACACATCTAAGAAGGGGGTTCCTGGTAATAGTACCTTAATGGGGAAAGAAAATATTAATGTGTAAAAATGTGAGTTGAAAATTTAAATGAACTGTTCATGCTACTATTTTTTTTTCAACGACTGTTTTTCTATCAGTCTTTCTACCTTTGCTGCTTTATTTTTTTCCATTAGGTGCTTAATTGAAAACCTTAAAATACACGACACTCTTTTTTTCTTTAATGATATAGTTTAAAGCCTGCGAAGTCTGATAGATATAATCACTTGGTGAACTTTGTGAGCAGTCTGATGTTTCAACATTAAGCCAACATTTCCAAAACCTTCTGCATGATTACACTTTGAATCCAAGAGCTTTCACATATATGCATCAAGTTTGTGTTGTTTAAATCAGGGCCAGATCTAGGGTTCCTGGCACCCGGGACAACCCAAGTCCGGCCACCCTCACGTGCGCACGCAGCGCGCACATGCTTCCAATGCTGCATGATGATGTCACTTCATGACATCATCACGCAGAGTGGGCATGCTGCCAGTGGAGCAGCGGCGGCAGCTGGGAAGCCGCCCGCGCCGCTCGCCTGCCCTGCTGAGGGAGCAGCCAGTTTGCCACGCACTCCCTGTCCTGCTGAGCAGGACAATGGTGTGAGCAGCTGCTCAGCCGCCCGCGCTGCCACCAGCATGCTCCCGGCAGCTGGCAGCTGTGCCCGGCACCCCATCTTTGGTGGCACTGGGGGCAGACTACCCCCCTTGATCTGGCCCTGGTTTAAATGGAGCTGGAGGGAGGAGCTTTTTGCTAAGTGACAGTTTTATGTCTATGAACTCAGAAATACAGTGTTAATGTTATTCTAACATGGCAATCCTATGCACACTTTCCTGATAATAATACTCTTTGCTCTCAGTGGGACTTATTTCTGAGGAGGATTCTCTGGAGGATCAGGTTACCCTAAGAAGCACCCGGGTAGATCAAGCCTAGGGTCAGGCTTCCTCAAAAGGGAGTGTTTGCCAGTGGAGCTTTGAATAAACAAGTTGGGGCCAATAAGGAATTACAGGAAAGGGAAACAATTTGGAAATCTCACCCATCCCCATTGGCTGCATATCACAGTTCCCACCCCACCCCCAATTCTGGAAGCTCTCAAGGGCTTGAAAGGCTAATTTCCCACCTACCCTTTCCCCTCCTTTGTCTGTCAGCTATACTCAACATCCTATACTCCAAAACACGTTCCATCTTCATCAGACCTTTGGAAGGGGGTGGAGGTAAGTACTTCTCTTTGAGTTAATTTACTGAGTCCTATTTTTCTGCATATTGGAGAGTCCCCTGAATATGTAAAGGCCATTACCAAGTTTGTGAGTGGCTTGGTTCTGCTGCTGTTGTGATTGAGCCAGCTAGGCTGTAGATGCTGCGAATAACAGTTGTTACAGTTGTAAATCTGAATGCATATTCAGTCATAGTAGATAAAGGAAGTTTCAGCATAACTTGAACATGATATGTATGTTAGTGATTATAAGAAAGTCACCATGAGCCAGGGGGAAACTTGGATAGGCAAAGCTGGGTAGGTCAGGTGCATAGAATATTAAACATCGCTACTAGCAGGGGGTGGGGGTGGAGGGGTAGAATCAGCAGCCATTTATATGTTTTCAAACATACATTTTCCTATTCTAATAACAAAAACCTGCTTTTCCTATGGAAAACTCATGTTACAAATTTAATATGGAAAGTGGGCAGGGGGACAAAAGCTCTGCCCTGTTGTTGCCCCCTCCAGTGCCTGCTATTCAGTGGCATCCTTCCACTGAATATGTATGGACTGGACTGCCCTTGTTTTCTTGTGTGTGGGCATCCTGCTGCCAAGGATCGCTCCAGTGTTTTGTATCTTTGGTGTGCTTTATTTTTCTTTGCATCCATATGGGTGATGATGAGGCTGGTGCTCTGGGAAAAGAATACATGACACACAACATTGTTGGATATAATGGGCCCCAACTTTATTGATTACAGCCATTGGGACATTGGCCAGGCATAGGAGAACGAATCCACTGCATCCATCAATCTGCTGCCATTCGATTGTTGTTTCCACAGCCTGCCTGCTGGACACCGTGGGATGGAAGGTTATGTACTACCATCCCAGCATGACCAGACAGCCGCTGCCACCCAAGATGAAGCCTGCAACAGCCAGCCCAGGTCTGTACCCTTCAGTTTCACCTCAGATCCCTTAAAGGGACCCTGAAAAAGACAGATTGAGCTTCCCAGTCTGCACCACTCACCCCAGTGTATCCATCCCAATGCCTCCAAACCACCTAAATTGTGACAAGTCCCCCCCTTGGCCCCCCCTTCGGTGCCACAAGCACCCCTGGGTAGAAGGGAAGGGAAAATTGCTCCTTCTCTTCTGCTGCTGCCTGAGGAGCAGTTAAGAATGTTACTTTGTCTTCAGTCATAGCATCTGATTTGCCCTGATTGTTCAGGCCATTCAGCAGTCTCACCTTAGCTACCTTGATGTTCCTTTAAGAGGGTTTAAGCTTCAGTCTGTTTGGTTCCCTTGGTTGGGGCAGCGACCATGTGGGCTGCTGGAGCGCAGACTGGCCACACCTGCACTCCTCCCCTTGCACCTCCAACCATGGCTGTTTACATCTGTCCCCAGCTATACCCCTGGCTGCAACATTGCAGACTGGTAAAATGGCAAGCCCTTTTTCTCTTACCATTGTCCTCCTTGTTCATAATGGGCTGGTGCTTTGCCATAGTAATAAAGAAACTTTCCTCCAAATATAACATGGATATGCATCTAAAAAAATGTGCTGTTGTTATTGCCACATTTCTTCAACTATGTAATATTACCCCAGGAATTTGACTCTCTCTAAGCCTAGCCTTTATTCAACATAATAGTAGGTGGTAAACAGCTGGATTTTTTTCCTGTGCCAAGGGAGCAGATGAAGAGCCCTGCAGTACAGGATTAAAGACTGATTCAGATATCCAAATTTGTGCTTCACTGAACCCATAGAACTTCTACTCATCATTTGCAATATCAAAACACAGATACTATATATCCTAGTCCAGCACCCTAACCACTACACCACATTGCAAGTTCCCAGTATGTTGAGGAACAGCCACTTAGTATGGTCACCAATTGGCTAGTGCCACTGTCATCACCAGAATAAGTTTTCCAAAGTCCCAGAAAAGTTTTTCATCTCTTTTTAAAGCATTTGTGATTTTTTTAAAATGTGAAAAGTGAATGTAGATGTACATAAACACATATGAAGCCTTAAAAGTTATTCTTAAAGTTGGATGCAGAGGAGTTAGCCGTGTTAGTCTTCATCATGCATCTCTTCGTCATGCATCTGACGAAGAGAACTGTGATTCTCGAAAGCTTATGCTACAATAAAGTTGGTTAGTCTTAAAGGTGCTACTGGACTCTTTTTGATTTTTCTTAAAGTTGGGTTGCTTGCCTTGCCTTTTTAAAAAGAAGAGTGGCAAGACTGAGAGGTGATCCAGCACATGATTTGCAAGAGACATACATGTGTAAGTAAGTAGTACAGCTGAATTCACACCATAGGAGAAGAACATGTAGCTGCAGTTAAGAATGTTACTTTGTCTTCAGTCATAGCATCTGATTTGCCCTGATTGTTCAGGCCATTCAGCAGTCTCCACCTTAGCTACCTTGATGTTCCTTTAAGAGGGTTTAAGCTTCAGTCTGTTTGGTTCCCTTGGTTGGGGCTACTTTTCTTAGAGGGCTCAACAGTGATGTGGATCTAGACAAAAATTCAGCCCTTAATGCAATCCCTGTGTTAATGTCTCCATTGGAATCCCCATGTGGCTAGATCCCTCATCTTGTCTTTCTCATATTGTCAATCCCTCACGTTGTCTTTCTCATACAATGCACACCCTGTTGGGAGGGAGGACATGAACAGGGTGGGAAAGACCCACGTAAATTACATCATCCGTATGACTGCATTATTCACAAGTGTGCCCCTGCAGTATGAGATTGTACCACACATAAGCAAGTCCCATGCTGCTGAACTATGCATGCAGTGGGAAACCTGATAGTATGTTGGTACACAATCCCTGTAGAGCCTGGTGAATATGCTTCCAGTTCCCTAGAATTCTCAAGTCCTGCCTGAGGAGATCATAGTCTAACATTTTCTTCTTAAATCTGTAACCCATATGGGAGAATTTGTTTTCACTTTCTTTAGACCTTGCTGCTGGAGTGAAGGCTCAGACACATGAGGACATTTTCAAATCAAACCTGTTTGTTGTTGAGGGGAGTGTATCTCTGGCTATCTGGTGGCTATTTCCAAAGTAAGACAGGGTCCTATCAGGGTGAGAGGATGACCCCTGTAATCCTTAAACAATCACATAAATTTTGGTTTTGAAAATAAATGTATATGCTGATAAATGGCATCTCACCAACCAACATTTAGGGTCAAATTACACAATATTAGATCTTCTGATGATTTATTTTATAATGAAATGCAGCTGCAGATAACTGCCAGTTTTATTGGATACATGGCAGTGGGAAAGAAGGTATGATATTTTCCTTATAAAATACCCTTCCACCTGGTAGCAGTTTCCTCTGTGATGGAATTCCCCTATGGGATAAGCAATAGTCAGGGAAGCAGTATTTTGATCATGAAAATGATTGAAGGGGAAAAGGCTAAATATCCCTTCCCCAATGCTGTTACTCAGATCAAATTGGCAGCTTACTTCAACTACATCTCATTTAAAAAGGGGCTGCTGGAAAAGCCAGACACAGGACTCTCATGTAACATGAAGTTTAGCTCAAATTCTCCCTAATAACCTCTGTATTTGAAATTTGCATCAAATGTCAGGAATGACACCGTGGACTGATGGTAGTTATGTCATCTTTGAAGTTGATTATCTGGGGATTCTGTGCCAAGATTGTTGCAGCTGTGGGATTTTGTTATACTTCAGCAAATTTGGCCTAGTTAAAGCCATTCTCTGATCATTTTGAAAGTCTAGTCAATAAATGTATATTCAGGAACTTCACAAAGCCATTCTGTCATTGGAGAAGTTGTTTCCGATGGCCTGAGGCCAAGTTGGTTGCTATTTTTAGCTGGCTGCTATAGCAAACTTCATCCCTTGAAACAAGATACTATAACTTTTTAAAGGTAGCTAATGATATTAAGGAGCAGTAAAGCTGAAAAGGTTACTCTTCCTGACCTTTTATAGAGGCCTACCTGTCTTAATGAATTCAGAAGCTGTGACAGGTCTGCTGAAGACATTGGATTCCACCTTCCCTTCCCATCACAAGGGAAAACATCCTCTCTGACTTATTGAAGAACTGACTAGTGGCACAGGTGTGTGGGGGGGGGGCGGTTTGGTGGAAATAATTCAATACAGAAGCAACTTGGTAAGGTAAAGGAGAAGCAGGAGATTGTGGGGCTGCAGGATACATAGTTGTAAAAGCAGGTACACAGGATGTCAGTTGTCTTTAGAGGGGCCTTCACAAGGGATAAATAAAACAGTAAATATTTTTTTAAAATACCCTAAATCCACATCATAATGCATTTTTAAGAAGATAGATTTTAAGCTGATCAAAGAGGCCAGGTACAAGCACTGACTTTCTAGAAACTGTGTTCAAATGTTTCATTCAATACAGAATGTAAGCGACTGCATATCTTGTTAAGGTTATAGTGATACCTACGGGCGAACCCAAAGACATACTATACAAGAGGAGTACCTTGCAGGAGGTACTTCTTCATTACAGGAGGCGAGCAGGGGCTAGCCTAGGGAACAGATGGGGCAAAACTTGGGAAGAAGGTGCAACCAAAGGCCAAGACCCAAAAATATAATTCAAAAATAAATTATGTAGAGGAAATATTTATTACACCTTAAATGTATAATAGGTAACTAAACTATTTATTAGAACAAATGTGGTCTATACATATATTGCCAGACCTATTCAACTATTCGTGTTCTATGGTTGTTGTGGATTTTCCGGGCTGTATTGCCGTGGTCTTGGCATTGTAGTTCCTGACGTTTTGCCAGCAGCTGTGACTGGCATCTTCAGAGGTGTAGCACCGAAAGACAGGGATCTCTCAGTGTCAGTTTGATCAGGGACTCCGGCTTCCTATACTCGATGGGGCGGTGCTTACACTGGCCTCAACAGTTAGGAGCCTGGGGGTGATTCTGGATGCCTCCTTGAAAATGGAGGCCCAGATCATGGTGGTTGCCAGGTCATCATTTTTCCATCTTCAACAGATCAGGCAACTTGCCCCCTATCTCTCAACTCATGACTTAACTACAGTGGTCGAAGCAATAGTCACCTCTAGGTTAGACTACTGTAACGTGCTCTACACAGGGCTTCCCCTGAACCTGATCTGGCAGTTACAACTGGTCCAAAATGCGGCAACATGGGTCATCACTGGAGGGCCTTGCACTGCACATATAACACCGGTATTGTGCCAGCTGCATTGGTTACCGGTGTCATGTCTGAGCTCCATCCATGCCAATTTTGATTCTGTTCTGCTGAATCTTGCTATAGCTCAATATCACTTTGTTAGTGTCATTCCTTTCTCAGGCTTTCACAAGTGTTTATCTGTTGGACTGTAACAGCTTCCAGTGTTTATGACATTGTGCTCATTCTCAGACAGTGCTGTGTCTTGCTTTTCTAGTAACTCAACGTGATATCACAAATATATGAAACGTTCTCACAACAAGAGAGCGCCAAAGTATTGTTTATGGTTGGGAGGGGGGGGGAGAAAGGAGTAAACTAGAATGTTAAAAGAGAAGTTTCTCTCACATGATGTCATTCCTATCAACTTCTAATCTTGCTGCTTAGATGTCTACCTTGCTTCTAAGTAGTCCTATGGACCTGTATATGGAAATGATCTGATTTCTGAATAAAAGCCCTTGTGTCCTGCTGCAGTGGTCCAGAGATTTGTCTGCTGTATCCTGTCATCCATAGCATGACAACCAGTGGAGTACCGGATCAGATTCAAGGTCTTGGTATTAACCTATAAAGTCCTATGAAGACTGGGACCGGCGTATCTATGGGGCCATCTATCCCCGTATGAGCCCCAGAGGATGCTTCGATCCCATGATAAACAGCTGCTACTGGTCCCTGGCCCCAGGGAGACCCGTTTAGGGTCAACCAGAGCCAGGGCCTTTTTGGTTCTGGCTCCAACCTGGTGGAACACGCTGTCTAAAGAGATCAGGACCCGGCCAGATTTGCTATCCTTCCGACGGGCCTGTAAGACAGAGCTGTTCCACCAGGCATACGGTTGACGCTCTGGGCCTCCCTGCTGGCCACCTAGAGAAAGCTGTGCCTCTACAAAGGGCACCTACCACCTAGCCTTTGCCATATATTTCTGAGGTGGTTGGGTGGTGGTTGCTGATGAAATCTGCTGCCATATGTTTTTCAAAACCTGCTGCTGTATTGCTTGTTCTGTGTGTTCTTTTTTAAATATTTAAGATTTTTTATTGGTTTTAAAGATATTGTATTTTATATTATTGTATTAATTGGAATCCACCCTGAGACTGCTGGTATGGGGAGGGCAGAATAAAAATTGAATTAAATAAATAAATAAATTATCTTTCTCTCTTTCAGTAATATGAAAAGGAAAACATTTTGGGAATTCTTAGGAGGAAAATTATTGAAGGGGGGAGATGAGTAGAGTCAGAGAGGTTTAATGTGAACCACATCATAAATCTTTAAATTGTGAATCTCTGTGTAAGAGACTGAAATGAAATTAGCTATTTTAACCAGTTTCATCAATTCTGGTAGTAGCTATTGCAGACTGTTTCCTTGTTTGCCGTTCAGAAGATCAACTACATCTTGAATAGATGAAAATTTGCTCCCTTGTAATTTCCAATGTCACAATGCAACTGTGTATGAGATGCATCCAAGTCAGCTGTGTAAAAACCTACAGTGCATGTGCTATCATCTTCTCCTATAAGGAACTTTAATTTTCCTCATCGATCAACACTCATTTGAGAAAAATCAACTATGTAAAGTGCTGATGATGATATCAATGGCTTAATAAAAAAATTTCCTGTAGAATTCCTTACAAGGATCAAACTACGGAGGTACACACCAGGCATCAAGGTGCTTTGGAAGCTTACTGTGCCTAGAAAAATGTTGTTAGCAGCTCTATGGGTTCCAAAGTCAAATACAAAAAATCAGAACACAATCTACATTCTTTTTATTAGGACAACCAAATAACACATAACAGTGTGTGAGGTTACAAGTTCTACAGAACCTTCATCAGGTAGGACGTAACAACAATTAAAATATATATATATTAAAAGAAAGAAAAATTCCTCTGGCATGATAGCGAATCCTTATCAACTCTACATTGTGTGCACAGCTGCTTTGAATGGTGCTGGTTTTTCAAATGGAAGAATGGCTCTTAAGGTCTTAACCTGAAAAATCTGGGGGGGGGGTTCCTCTTTTTTCCTCCTCTTTTTTGGTGAGGAGTGGGTAACATCTGACATGATGAAGTATCCTGATAAGCTGGAAGAGTAGCACAAAAGCAAACCACAATCCACATAATACCTTTTATAGGACCAACCAAATGACAAAAAACAATATGCAAGCTCTCTAGTTCTCCAAAACTCTTCATAGGTAGGATATTACAAAGTAAAATGAGAAGGGGAGATTTCAGGCCATGGTTTTAAAGCCTTTCAAGACCAGCATTCCTGTGCTAAATGCTAACAGGCCAATAGATATACGTGGTTCTTTAGTGTCAGGTTGCACCCTAGGTCCCATGAGCAAGAAAAAAAACAAATGGTATCTACCCATTGAAATTACAAAGGCTAGAAGTTTTCCTTGTACCTCTCTGCCCCCAAGAGAAATTGACAGATACCTTGTACGGCAAAAGCAAAAGGTAGTCATTGTATTTGACAATCATCTTCCAGGCCTCGTGGAGGACACATGGCATGTTATCCAACTAGGCAGTCTTCTAATTCATTGGGGGAATTAGTACAAAGGAGACAATGAGAGGGGGTAAATGGGATTCTCCACCTATGATTACAGAGTTTATTCCCTTAAGAGAACTCTCAAATAAGCCAGGCGCATGTTCAGCTAGGAAGTTTTTTTTATATGACATACAGAAATCACACACAGCATAAATACAAGGCTAACTAAGAAAATCAGGGAGGAAAGAGGGAGAAAACAGTTTCAGGAGGGCGATACTTAACAGTCTTGAAGATAGAAGTTCACAGAGGTAGCAGCAAAATGACCAGCATTTCATGAGAAGAAGCCCAAAGGGAGTCCAATTATAGAGAGTCCAATTATAGGGCAAAATGCTCCCTGGGTCAAACTGACATCTTCACCCCAAAATAATGGGTTGTCCAGAGTTTGAGCAATAAGTTGGCCAAGAGGTTTGATAGTTCCTATCTGAGGTGGACTATAGGTGAAAAAGTGCTTGATGACCTCATAAATACTGGATGGGGAAAGCTACCAGGTTTACTGAATAGCTTGTTTAGCGTAAGTAGGTGCAGGGAAGTGAGCTTGGGTGTTGACAAGCTAAGTCAGGAGTATCTTGGGAGACTTCATTGTCCCAAGTTATGCATCTCTCTCCTGGGTGTGGAGGGGCATCAGTCAACTGCTCTGACTCACACTAGTAATTTTCCAGGCTCCTACTTGGCTGGCATCCACTCTGGGCCAAGCAGTAGCTTGTGGAAGGGGTGTTTATGATATCTTATCCATAAACAACCCTCTTAGTGTGAGGATGGGCCTGATTGCTAACAGTATGCTGGAAAACTGGAGAAGGGCAAATGTCATCCCAAACTTCAAGAAAGAGGAAAAGGGTGATCTGGGGAACTACAAGCCAGTCAGCCTGATCTCTGTTCCAGGGAAGATACTGGAACAGCTATTAAAGGCATCAGCCTGTAAGCATCTGATGGACAACATGGTGAAATGAGGAAGTCAGCATGCCAGGCCAACCTCATCTTCTATGATTGAGTGACAGTCTTACTGGATTGCGGGAATGTTGTTGATATAATTTATCTGGATGTCAGTAAAGCTTTTAACAAGGTTCATAATGATGTTCTGATGGATAAACTGGTGGACTGTGGACTGGACTCTAGAATGGTTAGATGGATAGGGAACGGGCTGGATAACCACTCCAGAAGATTAGTTTTCTGTGGGTCATGTCTAATTGAAGGGAGGTGTCCAGTGGAGTGCCACAGGACTTGGTTCTGGGCCCAGTGCTTTTCAGTATTTTTATAAATGATCTGGACAATGAGTGATTCCTCATTAAATTTGCAGATGACACCAAACTGGGAGAAGTAGCAAACACCTGTGAAGATGGGAAAGAATTCAAGGAGGTCTGAACACACTGGAAAAGTGGAAGATCTGAAAAAGATGCAATTTAACACCAATAAGTGCTGGGTTCTGCACCTGGGTAACAAAAATACAAAGCATGCATACTAGATGAGGGATATACTTCTGCGTAGAACTGTGTGTGAACAAGATCTTGGGATACAGGTGGATGGGAAGCTCAAAGTGAGCAGTCAGTGTGATGAAGCCGCAAAAAAGGCAAAAACAATCTTGTGATCTATTAACAAAAGCATAACATCAAAATTGCAGAATGTCAGTGTCCCACTATATACCTCATTGGTCAGGCCCCACTTGGAATATTGCTTACAGTTCTAGAGACCTTGTTCCAAAAAGAATGTGGACAAATTGGAATGGGTGCAGAGGAAAGCAACCATGATGATCAGGGACCTGGAGTCCAAGGAAAGACTGAAGGACTCGGGAATGTTCAGTTTAGAGAAGAGGAGATTGGGGGGAGACATGATTCTGTCCGGAGCCAGGGGACAAAGCTGCACAAGGAACCACTCTCCAGCCCGCTCCAATGCCATCCTTTCCCGTCAAGGCTTACCTGGAGCAGCAGGTGGCCAGAGAGGAAAGAGGAGACAACCCGGGCAGGCGCACCACCAGCAGCAGGAGGAGCAGTGGCACTGGGTGCAATGGAAAGAAACGCTCCAGCTGGCACTGCAGCCAGGCCCGCCCAGACGACCCAGAAGAGGAGGGCGGGCAACGCGGCAAACAGATCCACGCCACAACGGGCGCAGAGTATGGGCGGGGAACCGTGCTGCCTGGCTGGGGAAGCAGACCAGCCACACCCCAGCCCTGGACGGAGTTGGCAAGCCCAGCCAGGTGTAAGGCCGGGGAATTAACCTCTGGCCCAACCCCATGCTGCAGCCTTGGGCAGGAGGTGGGGCCACCCAGAGGAACAGCCAACCATGCCCCAGAAAGGCTGAGGGGAAGTGGGACAGGAAGATTGTGGCCACACCTGGGCCAGGTGCTAGGGCAAGCCCTGAGGGCCAGGGGGTTGGAACCGGGGCGGGGTGGTGATTAGAGAGGGGATAAAAGGAGGCTCCAAGCCAGGCCCAAGGAGAGAATGGAGGTTGTCCCTGATGCTAAGGGTAGTCTCCCTGGGGAATGCAGAGCCTAGCCAGGGCACCTTGCCAACAGTGGCTCACCCCTTTCTGAGGCCCATAGCAGGAACAGGAGCCTCCCATTGGGCAGGATATGCCCCGCCACAAGGAGCCAAACAGGCAGCACCAGAAGCTAGAAGGCAGTGGTGGAGCGCAATGGGGTGGTTGGCAAGACGGTGAGCAGGCCAGCACCGGGCCAGGGCAAGCCTGGGCATGACAGATTCCTTTTAAAAAATATTTTAAAGGCTGTTAAAGGAGGGAAGGGAGCTCTTCCAGTTGGCAACAGAGGGTAGGACTCACAATAATGGGTTTAAACTACAGGAAGGAAGGTACTGGGTGGATGTTAGGAAAAATTTCTCATTAAGAGTAATTCAGCAGTGTAATTGGCTGCCTAGGGATGTGGTGGCTTCCCCCTCATTGGCAGTATTCATGGAATGGCTGGAATACTTGTCGGGCATGCTTAAGCTGTTCCTGCATTGGGTAGGAGGTTGGACTAGTAAGACCCCTTCCAACTCCATGATTCTATGATTTCATTAACTATTTTAAAAATAAACTTAAGGTGATGTATGGGGTGCAAAGTTAAATAAATCAAAAGTTAGTAAATTCCCATATGCACAGTCTCTTGCTAGTTCATTCTTTCCAGTTGACATGTTCCTCTCAGCTGAATTCAGGTATTTCCCCAAGCAACTTCTATATACAATGTTTTGTGTCATTTTTAGTTTGCCATAATAAAAAATATTAGAACTTTTTTTTTTTTTTGCAAATTACACCCAGCTTTCTTGGGCAAGAAGCAATAAATTCCATAGTTAAACTCCTTAGACTAACAAATTCCCTCCAAAGACAGTATTCATTACAATAAAGTATAAAGCTGCCATAGAAGAAATACAATTATTTCACATAGGGCTATCAGGTCTTGATAGAGTAAAAAAGAAAACAGGGACATTAGTTAGCAGCCTTTGGGGCATTCCCCCCCTTGGGAAATCCCAGAGGTCCTCTAGTTCTGCTATCCCTATGAAGTTTATGCATATGGGCCATTGAGGATTGTCATAGAAAGGGAAATTACACCCCCTCACTGGCTCCTGCTCCCCCTCATCTTAATGTGTTTCTGCTTTGCTACCCTCCCTCCACTCTGAGTACCTCCTGCTGCACACTGTCCCTCCTAATCCTTTTTCTAGTGGTATGTAGGCATTTTTTTAGCTGGAACGTGGTGAAACGGCATTCTGGCACCTCTCCAAAGTCATCACATGTCAGCTGGCCCTTTCCACCTGATTCTGTTTCCTCCAGTGCAGTCCAAGACTTATCTGCCGGCCAGCTGAAGCCGCGGGGTTTAAAAGTTAAAGAGCCCCTTTCCCTGAGGCTTGCAAGCCTAGGGAAAGGACCCCTTTGCAACCTCTCCCTGACTTGCTTCAGCTCACCCACTGGGAAGTCCATGTGGGCCATCTGAAGCCTAGGAAACCCCAAATGGGCTTTAAACTACAGCTGAGAGGAGGGGGATTCCCCTCCTCCCAGCTAAAGCTGGGGGAAGCTCCAGGTGCTTATTTCACCTGGAGGCAGGGGGAGGAGGGGATTCCCTCTCCCCCCTCCCCCCCATTGGGGGAGAGGGGACAGGGAAGCTTTGAAAGCTCACAGCTGCACTCTTGAAAAGTGCAACTTTGATCTTCCAAAGCTTCCCACTAGTTTTTTCACCCGATGGGAGGGGAGAGGAGGGAGGGGAGAAGGGGGACAAGTCCCCATGGGCCAGCTGAAGCCAGGGGTTTAAAAGTCAAAGAGACTTTTTTCTTGCCTGGCAGCCCTCCCAGTCAGAACAGCTGAGCTGCTGTGTCCGGCCGTGCAGCTGGCCGTGCCGGGAGCCACGGCTCAGCTAGGGGCCGTGCATGCCTTCCCTGCAGCCTCCCCAGGAAGTGAGGTGTGGGAAGCTTGCTAGATGCAGCAGGGGGCATGCTCAACAGCTCTGCTGCCCTCATGGCCAGGCACCACATTGGCAGGCCCCAGCGTGGCAGGGAGCATGTGCGCCAGCCCCTTCAGTATTACAGGTTGCCCAGGGAGACAGCTGACCAGGCCTATGGTGGAGGACCCAGCTGCCAGGTAAGGGACAGGCACATGTGTGGCTCCGAATTGCAGGAGCACTCCTGGGGGTGGCTGTGCTGTGTGCGATGACATCATTTCCTGGAAGTGACATCATTACTCAGTTGTGGAAATTTGCATGCGCTTTGCATGTGTGCATGTAGTGACAGGGGCACCATCTCCTGCTGGGAGCTGCCCCAGGTGAGAGTTCCGCCACCTCTTTCCATAGAAAAAAAAAACCCTGGAGGTATGCAATACTTTTTAGACATGCTTTAGGCTGTTTCTGCATTGGGCAGGGGGTTGGTCTATAAGGTCCCTTCCAACTCTATGATTCTGTGATTCTAAGTGCAAAAAACAAGCCTGCATCTTGTTCACTTTTTACTTTTTGATAGTGCCAATAACATGTTACCTTTGCATTCTGTTGTTGCCTGTTGGTTTCATGTTTCCTTCTGCTTTGTCTCCACAATGAGTGGCAAATCCAAATCCCTTCTGTTAGATGCTCAGCATCCCAATGCAAAACAGGGCATTCTCACTGCCAATCTTTTCCATTGCCCAAGGGCAGGTAGGAAGGCAGGCAGGCAGACATATATGTATAATCAAGCCTTTCCCAATTTATTGTTTCACCTCTGGACATGCCATCAAGTTATTGTTTTGGGAGCAGAAGATATAATTATTCCCTAGGGTACATTTTACACTATAACTAGGCTTCCCCCAGCCTTGTGGTGTATGTGTGTTACATGGATCTATATGCACACTCTCAGAGGTGTATCTGAACCTTCCTCTTGCTGCAAAGAGGCGGCCACTCATGCTGCTGCTTCTACAGATGCCCTCCCTCTCCTAGACTAGTAAATATCATCCTATCCTGAACCTTTCTCCTTCTTCCTCCTTGATTTTCTAGTAAGCCCTGCATGTATGCTGTGTGTGATTTTCTGTAGGTTTGCTTTTTATCGCTTTGTTAATAAAGAAATCTTTCCTTTAGAACATCTGTCTATTCATTTAAGAGTTTCTCTGAGAGAACAATCCTAGTATCCATAATTTACCCCCTCTTGCTGCATCTCCTTGGATACTAATTCCCCCAACTCACAAAGAGACTCCCCATTTGGGTAACATCCTCCCAGTCTCACAGTTTCACCTTTCCCCTTCCTTTCCCCCAGTCATCCTTCACTCCATTCATCTCCTTTTGGACTTGTTTTGTCAAACACCATTGTGGCTTACTAAAATAACACAAACTAAGGCTGTGCAGTAAAAATGGATACTTTCAGATTTGGGTATCTGGAATGCCGTATTTATTTGGTATTCCCAGTACTGAGGTTCAAAAAATACCAGTATAAATATAATGTTTAAAAAAACAACAAAAACAAAAACACCAGTATAGTACTCAAATTTGGGTCTTATTCAGAATTCCTGGAAGGCTGGAGGGATAGCTTTTCAAGCAAACTATATAAAAATTTCAGACCAGTCCCCAAGGTTTAAGCAAATTGGATCAAAGGGTCCAATTCTATAAGCCCCAAACAAGCTGCCCCCAGCCACTCACCAATTTTTCCTATCCAAGAGAATATCCACGGCTTTCTCTAGGACACAAGAAGTCTTAGTCAAACACACAACAGCAATTATATTTGTATATTTCTTTTGTTATTAATGACAATAATTACAAAAAATGGTGTTTTGGAATTCTAGTAATGAATATGAAAATTAAACAAATTCTTTACCTAAACAGCCTATAACGAAATAAACCCATGGTTTACTTTCATTTTGTTCAGCTGCTTTCGTTATTGCAGACGAGAGCGTCTGTTTCTGTCTGTGCTGTTTTTTCCTAATATAATAATAATAATAACATTCAATTTATATACCACCCTTCAGGACAACTTAATGCCCACTCAGAGCGGTTTACAAAGTATGCCATTATTATCCCTACAACAATAATCACCCTGTGAGGTGGGTGGAGCTGAGAGAGCTCCAGAGTACTGTGACTAGCCCAAGGTCACCCAGCTGGCTACAAGTGGAGGAGTGGGGAATCAAAAGCCAGTTCTCCAGATTAGAGTCCCGCACTCTTAACCACTACACCAAACTGGGTCTCCAGTTAATAAGGGCATACAAAGCTATGTTCCTTGAAGGGAAGGGGGAGAGAGCCTCTGGGTTTTCTTGATTAATTGCAGAATGAAGAAATAGGGAAGCAAGTCACAGGGAGAGGAGTCATTTGCAAGTTTCCTTGTGCCAAAGGAGAATGCATTTTATACCAGGGGTCCCCAACATGGTGCTGATAGGCACTATTGTGCCAGCCAATACCTTTCCTGGTGCCCACCAAGTGTTTCTAGAAAAAAGGTGGGGCCAAGTGGGGCTTTTACTGAGCATGGTTTCAGGCCATTGGAGATTTGTGTGAGCTATGTTCTTTAATTCTTTCTGAAGCGTTTTGTTTGTTTGTACTTGGGGTTTACTCCCCCCCCCTTTCTTCCCTGCCTCACTATTTGATTTGTGGCTTTCCTTCTGCCTTTCTTTTGCTATTTCTGGCTCTTTGGAGCCCATTTTTTAAAATTTAATCACCCCTAAGTCTTATCCACTTCATTAATTTTTTGTTTCAGTGTGTGCAACTTGCTGTGATTCTGTGTTGCCTCAGTGTGTTCTTCTCCTACCAAACCCTTTTCAATTTTCACTGTGACCCACCACCATTGAAACTGCTGTGGTTCTTTGATAATTACAATTAATTTGAGATTTGTCTGTCTTGTCTAACTCAGTAGGTAATGTATACCTGGGTGTCCCAAGTATAACCCAAGCACTACACTTTAATTTAATTTATTTATTTTACCATATACAGTTTTTATTATTGTTGTTGTTGTTATTATATTACAGTATCTTATCTGACATCTGTGCATGAACACAGCACATCATGACTTGCAGGAGATCTTTTGGCTTTGGTTGGAAGCATGTGTTGCTCTATGGGGGTGGATCTGGCAGAGGGAAAGGAAGGGTGATTTCGAAAAAGCAGCAGCAACCAACTGTAGTAGCAATCTACCTAGCACTGGAGTCCCCTCCCCCCGCAAACTCAAGCTACTGTTCTTCAAGCTAAGTGGCTGCAATGCCAGTTCCTCAAGCTGCTTTATGCATTACTGTTTCCCATTCCTATCAGTTCTCCCATATACTTTAATGTTAAACATGAACACCTTTAATTGTCTCAAAAGTGTGGGAGGTATTCTATTTGTCTTATATTTGGCAGTGTAGATGTCTGGGGTGGGTGGGGGTGCTGTCATTGAAACCAATGGAAACAATAACAAAATAGAATTATGAAAACAAAACAACAACAATGAAAGAAATCGTAACAAAATGAAACTAAACAGCCCAATAATGATAAAGTCCTTATGGAAATGAATAATAAAAACAAAACAAACTCCCATGCCAAGTCTACCAGCAATTACTGACCAAAATCTTCCTAATGCAAACAGAACCAACCAAGTCCAATGTCAAATCAGAGAATCCCAGCAGAAGCAAACTGAAGCAAGGCACACTGTTACAAGCCCAACAGAACCGGCGGGGGGAGGGGTACAGTGTTTTCTCTGAGTATCCATTGCTAATGTAGAACTTCCTTGCATGTATTGAGATAAGGTTTGGAAGTCTGAATGAAATCAAGAAAAGAAAGAACTGGGAGCTACCTTGCAGTTTACAGTAGTAAGTGTAGTAGTAATGAATGTTTAATGTATTTGAGTTTATTTTTGTGTTAGATTGTTTGTGATGCTGCAATTTGTAAAGTGACTTGAGTCCTTAGTTCCTGGAGAAAAGCATCATTTAAGTACTTTAAATGAACAAACATACAGACTTTTGCTAAGCAGAAATTGCCCCAACCAACATAGAATGAAGATAACAAGACACAGTATTTGGGCTGAAGTAAGGGCCAACACTATATTGATTACATATCTGATCTGTACCTCATTTTGTTAATGTTACCAGACTAACTTCTGGGCAAGTATCTCTTCTACAAAGGTGATCTCCAATAGAGGTGTGCACATTGGAAAAAATGGATGAAAATTATACACAGAACTCACTGGTTCAGCTAGTTAAAACAGCTTCCAGAACACTGAACCAAATCCAGGATATTAAATTGTAACAAGTCTCTCCTGCCAAAAAGTTTGTGTGTTTGATTTCAGTTCATACTTTTCAGCAGTAAGAGGCACAATGCTCATTCATGAATAGCATCAATTAGATCCAAAGAAGAGAGAGACCTTACGTTATTAACTGTGTTGGCTGGAAGGGGGAATGAGATCAATGCATATGGTATGACTGCATCTCCCCACCCCCAACCTGTAGCTACCCAAGAATTGGGTCTCCCTCCCTGTCAATCCAGTCCTTGCAAGGGGATACCCCTCCCCTCCTATTGGCTTTGGAAACATTTGGAAGGGAGACCTCAGTCATAGATTGCAACTCTATAGTGACTTCCCTGAGATTGAGCACTACTGAGTAACATGGGACTTATATCAGACGTGTTTAGGACTGTACACTTCCCATCAATACTTGCAGGAAACTGACATATGTCCTCCACGTGTCAGGCATCTCATGTGTTTTGGCTTCTTCTGGGCTCTTTTTCTGAGTCTATTGGCAAACATGTTCCTACTCCTTCCTTTCAAAAACCATCCTGCCTGCCCCATGGCAAATGGAAAATTTAGATCTGTTTGAGTGGAGAATGGGGGAAGAATTCAGCCAAACATTCTGCCTGCCTGCCTGTTCACCCACCCATCCTTGGGGAATGGAGAAGATTGGTAGTGAGAACACCGTTTTTGTAACAGAATGCTGATCATCAAAAGGAGGGATTTGAATTTATCTCTCATTGTAGGAACAAAGCACAAGGAAACATGAAACCAACAGACAACAGCAAAATGCAAAAGTAATAAGTTATTGGTACTATAGAAAAAGAAAAGTGAACATAAAGCAGGCTTGTTTTTAAAGTTGTTGGACAGCACCAGGTAGAGAGCTCTCCTACTTGGGAATGCCTTGCTACTTCACCCACAAACACTCACCTTCTACAGGTCCATTGTTGTACAGGTCCAGAGCCTCATTTTTCCATCTTGTCTTGAAAAGAACAGAATGCGTTTGTGCATGAGCAACCAATATGCATGTAACAGAAATGGAAAAAAGAAAAGAATCAGTTTCAAGCAGGCACTGGCCAAGCTGGAACAAACTAGTAATGGAATGGAAGGATTTCGGAACACCTTCGGAACACCTGGAAAAGAAATGGAAACAGAAACTTTCTTGGTGCACACACCTAATCTCCAACTGATCACCTTGCTTGATAGGTAGCCCCATACTCTGAGTCCCCTTGAGCCAGTAGGTCAGGTTAGTCTCCCACCACATCCTATTTCTTTTGGCATATCCAAGAATGGTTCCCTCTGTCTCCTCTTTTCCATAACCCGCACTAATCTTGCTGCCTGTTGCAGCCCATTTATGCACAGCAGTTTCATAACAGCAACTGACACCACACCACAAAGTAGGCACAAACTTCTGTCCAACTTAAAATACGACACTAGAAGGCACAAAGTTCCTACTTGGCTCTTTCCAGCAACTGGCTAGCAGCTGTGCTGTCACACATCAAGTAGATTGGAGGGTTACCACTGCAGCCAAAAAATGATAGAGGAGGAAGGTGTGGCTACTTTACATAATCCCTGCTGTTCTTATGCTTCACTGGACTTTCCATTCTTCTACAAGGTGGAAATAAACATGTCCCCCTTCCTGCACATGATGAACTCAAGAATGGTGTTGGTATTGCTAAATTATTTGCATAAATCATTTGTAAATTAATCATAAATTGAAAGTCAACACCTCACAGCTTGCAAGGACTTGTTTTGTTTGGGTTAATGTGTATGAGAAATGTGTCTGGTAGTATTAATGTAGCATGCAGCAATCCTCCCCACAACAAATCCTTTACCAAGAATGTACAAAGCAAAATAAGAGTAATTAAGGAAGATTCACAGCTTGTAAAAGTGCTTGCCTGAGCTTACTAGCCACGAGTACTGAAAGTCCTTTCAATTTAGCAGAACAAGATACTTTATCTTCATGATGACAATTCAGTTGCACCATTCAACCTTCTAAACACCACATAGATCATGTCCTTATTATTTGCATTCCAGGAAGAATGTTATCATCTTGTACAAGGTCAACAGACACATCACTTAAAATTATTTCCTTTGGCCACTAGTCACATTACCCCTCAGCTAACATTATATTTTAGCAACACAGTACAGTTGCAAGTCATTCACATATCTTAAAAACTGTGTTATGAGAAGAGAAAAGACACATTACAACCCTTACAGTGAAATCCTAAGCAGAAATCAGTAAGCTTAGACTGGAATAACCCTGTTTAGGATTTCACTGTTAGAAGGGCAAGAAGACTTATATCAACCTTCCCAAATCCTCAGCAATACTGTAAGTTATACAGGGTTCATTTGGAGGGGGAACATGCCAGAATGGTGTTCCTATAGAGCTGAAAAGTGGTCACGTGGGTTTTGGCCACACCCATGTGATTCATTTCCCTCCCCTCCAAAGGAGGGTAAGCTGCTTCAATTCTTTCTGGTGCTTTATTTTCATTCGTGACTCATGAGTGTGTGAGAGAGAGAGAGAGAACAAGCTGCTTCAGTTCATTCTGCTGCTTTATTTTCATTTGTGACTCGTGAGAGAAAGAGAGTGAGTGAGTGAGTGAGTGAGAGAGAGAGAGAGAGAGAGAGAATGTGAGAGAGTGCAAGCTGCGCTACTGTGCCTGGATCTCCAAAGGAGGTGGGTAAGCTGCTTCAGTTCATTCTGGTGCTTTATTTTCATTTGTGACTAGTGAGCAAGTGAGTCCATGTAAGTAGGGTTGCTGGGGCTGGCTCTCCAGAGGCAGGTAAGCTGCTTTGAGTTCATTCTCCTTTATTTTCAGGATATACCTGCAGATTTTTGGGGAAAGGGGCCTGAAGGGTGGGTGTTGCCTTCTGACACACTTCCAGTGATGTCAGGGGGTGTGGTAAATGCTAATGAGATATGCTAATTAGTTATGCTAATGAGTTCCTGCAGTTCTTTTTCTACAAAATGACCCCTGATATTTCATAACTGTTCAACTGCAGTATTTTAAGACATATACCAAACAGACTAGGGTCCCCATAATACACTCAATAAATATTAATGTACAGATATATATATAATTTTATATGTGATAATAAAGTGCTAGTGCATAAATATCCATGATTAAATGACTATGAAGGTACAACAGCAGCCACCAGCATGAGTCAATAACAATTTGTGCTGGAGGTAAAAAATACAATATAAAGGTAATGGAAAATAATCATGTATACATAACACTCATTGACTGATACATTTCAAGCACATTGGCAATCTTGCAATAAATACTCCAATTAATACAAGAATAAATAATCCAATAAATATGACATACAAAGTTGTAAAATACTCTTTTACAGAAATAAATATTTTCTTATAAAGGCTAAATTTTAACTGTGTATCTTTTCTTGTTAGACAAAGTGGTGATACCATATAATGGGAATATTCCTCCTAAATAATGCAATCCTGTTCCAATCCAAAGTTCTTCCTATACTTGTATCTCTTCCGTAGGAGAGATGTATCATTCTGTTTCACTCTAACAGCCACCTCTAATTCCTCCTTCAACCCAAAAATGTAGGGGTGATCCAATCGGTCCCACTCCAAATTGTGGGGATGATCCAATACATTCCAGTATGTCCCAGACAGAATGATAGCTATATACCTGTTTCATAACCACTTTCTCAGGGGATAATGTCATTCAAGTATCTGTCCAGCTATATTTACAACCGAGTTCCTTCCCTCAGTCAATGAACCATATTTTCATGACTCATAAATCCAGAGAAGTTAGCCGTGTTAATCTGTAGTTGCAAAATAGTAAAAAGTCTAGTAGCACCTTTAAGACTAACCAACTTTATTGAGGAATAAGCTTTCGAGAACCACAGCTCTCTTCATCGGATGTTGGTTAGTCTTAAAGGTGCTAGTGGACTTTTTACTATTTTCATGACTGTATCCATGAAAGATTATTTATTTACTTATGTTATTTATAGTTTGCCTTTCTCACTGAGATTCCAGGTGAATTACAGTGTGAATCAGTACAGTCAGTTTCAAAGACATTTCAATAAACAATGTAATAGGGAACATAAATGCAAATTTGCAAATATTTAAGCCAGCAGAAATCCAATACAGAGTTGAAATGCTGAAACAGAGTATAAGTAATTCTAAGACTAACTCAGTACAATCATAGTTACAACAACAGACAGTACATAATTGTAAAGTCTATAGTCCCTATCCCTTTACTGATGCATTTCTTTGAGATCACTGCAGAGTTGTAGTAGTAACTACAGACCACAGAGCTGTAGCAGTAACTACTCCACAGCTTCTTCCCATTTTACTATTTCTGATGCATGTTCTCCAGGTGTATATAAGGAATTGCCCTCAGAAATGTTGAAAGTAAGCATCACTGTAATGTGTGGATAATTCAATGCATCTTGAGATGCGCATCTGGCAGATCACTTCATGAAGCATTAAATCGTGCATCTTGAGCAATGGTCTGGATGCTTCTTTATTTGTGTTTTAAGAAATGTGAGGAGGAAAGATATGGATCCCAGATCCAGGTAAGAAAAACAAAGCAAATGTTCACAATTCTATTTAAAAAGAGTCCAGTAGCACCTTTAAGACTAACCAATTTTATTATAGCATAAGCTTTCGAGAATCAAGTTCTCTTCGTCAGATGCCTGATCAAAACTGGGCAGATACAGAAGAGGAGGGGGAAAGAGAGGGAAGGAGGGGAGCATAAATCACAAGAAGGCAGAATGCAATTAGCATAGAGGCAATCAAAACATTCCTTTGCTTGGAAATGTAAACATTTCCTTTTGGTGTGCAGTCAGTTTGTAGCAGTGAAGGTATCCAATTCCTATGTAGTATAAGCCTTCGGTAACCACAGCTCTCCCTGCCAGTTGCATCTGACAAAGAGAACTGTGGTCCCCGAAAGCTCACACCAGGCGTCACTGGGCTCCCCCAGATCACGCCTCTGTAAAGAGAATCTGTTACCTGTGGTAATGTGATAACCATTCATAGTCTCTATTCAGTCCCCGCTTGACAGAGTCAAATTTGCATATGAATTCCAATTCAGCAGCCTCCTGTTGGATTTTGTTTTTGAAAGGTTTCTGTTGAACCACAGCAACCTTTAAGTCTTTGGTGGAATGTCCTGGTAGATTGAAATGTTCTCCCACTGGTTTTTGGACGTTTCCATTTCTAATGTCAGATTTGTGTCCATTTATTCTTTTGCGTAGAGGTTGGCTGGTTTGTCCAATGTACAGAGCAGAGGGACATTGTTGGCACATGAGGGCATATATCAGATTGGAGGATGAGCAGCTGTAAGAGCCAGAGACAGTGTAGTTGATGCCATTGGGTCCTGTAATTGTATTCCCTGGGTAGATATAGGGGCAGAGCTGGCATCTGGGTCTGTTGCAGGGCCTGGTACCTGTGCTGGTGACTCTGCTGGCCGATTCATGATTGTAAGTGAGAAGTCGTTTAAGATTGGGGGGCTGTCTGTAGGAAAGGAAAGGTCTTCCACCCAGGGCTTCTGAGAGAGAGGTATCATTTTCCAGGATGGGTTGTAGCTCACTGATGATACGTTGGATGGGTTTGAGCTGGGAGCTATAGGTGACAACCAGTGGTGTTCTGTTGTTAGTTCCTTTAGGTTTGTCCTGGAGCAGACTGTTTCTGGGTACTAGTCTGGCCCTGTTAATTTGTTTCTTCACTTCATTTGGTGGGTACTGTAGTCCCAAAAATGCTTGTTGTAAATCTCTTAAGTGTGAGTCTCGGTCGAGAGCATTGGAGCAGATACGGTTGTAACGTAAGGCTTGGCTGTAGACAATAGACCGAGTGGTATGTTTAGGGTGGAAGCTGGAGGCATGTAGATATGAGTATCGGTCTGTTGGTTTCCGGTATAAGGTGGTATTTATTCGTCCATTATGTAGTTGTACAGTGGTGTCCAGGAAGTGTACCTGTTGTGTAGAGTGGTCCAGGCTTAAGTTGATAGTAGGGTGAAAGTTATTGAAGTCCTGATGAAATCTCTCAAGGGCTTCCTTCCCATGGGTCCAAATGATGAAGATGTCATCCAGGAATCTTAAGTATAGTAGTGGTTCCAGTTGTACACCAATATCCCACATGCAGATGGATTGCAAGCCATACGGAATATTATCCCGGACAAAACCACAGCAAACCTCGCCACTGAACTTTGTCACTTCGTACTCACTCACAATTACTTCGAATTTGGTGACAACTTATATCTACAGGTTAATGGCACAGCCATGGGCACACGCATGGCACCACAATATGCTAACATATTCATGGCGGACTTAGAGCAACGCTTCCTCAGCTCCCATCCACTGGAACCACTACTATACTTAAGATTCCTGGATGACATCTTCATCATTTGGACTTTCCCAGAGGATGTAACAGCCTTATTCCATCATTGTCTGACAACCAGTTACTTCCAATGGGACAACGAATTCTATGAACAGATGGATGGGGTGGCCATGGGGAGCCCTCTCAGCCCAGTTATAGCAAACCTACATGGAACATTTTGAAAAAACAGCTCTAGAATCAGCACCCCACAAACCTAGTGTATGGTTCCGGTTTGTGGATGATACATTTATCATTTGGAGCCATGGGGAGGAAGAATTGATGGGGTTTTTGAATCACCTCAACAACATCCACCTGAACATACAATTCACAATGGAGAAAGAAATCGAGGGAAAACTCCCATTCCTGGATACCTTGGTCATCCGCAAAGCAAACTTTCAGTTAGGTCACAAGGTCTACAGGAAACCAACTCACACTGATCGGTACTTACACAAAAACTCCAATCACCACCCCCGACAGAAAAGAGGCATAATGAAAACATTAGTGGATCATGCAAGACGGATATGTGAGCCGCACTTTCTCAATGAGGAAATTAATCATCTAAACCACGCACTTCAGGCAAATGGCTACTCCAGAAATGAAATCCGAAGAGCAATCAAACCCAGGATGAATCAAACAACCAAGGAAAAACAGTCTCCTACAGGAAAAGTGTTTTTGCCATATATCAAAGGAATTACTGATCAGATGGGAAAGCTTATGAAAAAGCATAACCTTCAAGCAGTATTCAGACCCACCCGAAAAATACAACAGATGCTACGATCAGCAAAAGACAGTAGAGACCCCCTCACCTCTGCAGGAGTATACCGTATACCCTGCAGCTGTGGACAAGTTTACATCGGGACCACAAAGCGTAGCATCCAGACAAGAATAAAAGAACATGAAAGACACTGCAGACTTGGACAACCTGAAAAATCAGCAGTGGCTGAACATAGCCTAACGCAAACAGGGCACAGTATCCTATTCCAGGACACCAAAATACTGGACAACACTTCCAACTACTTTGTCAGACTGCACAGGGAAGCCATTGAAATTCACAAGCATAAGCAAAACTTCAACAGGAAAGAAGAAACCTTAAGAATGAACAGAGCATGGTTTCCAGTTCTGAAAAACACCAGGCTAACAAAACATTCTATCCCCGACAATAGCCCTGCAGAGAAGATTAGCACATCAAGTACCAATCCATATGCAAAGGAACCTCCTCAGGATACAGTGAAGCCTCCCGCCATTAGTATTCCACACCCTGGAAAACTCTTACAGGATGACTCAGCTCAACCCCACCCCTCCTGAGTAGATACAAATGACCTACATCTTTTCCACACTGTGACACTGAGAGATCTCTGTCTTTTGGTGCTACACCTCTGAAGATGCCAGCCACAGCTGCTGGCGAAACGTCAGGAACTACAATGCCAAGACCACGGCAATACAGCCCGGAAAACCCACAACAACCATCGTTCTCCGGCCGTGAAAGCCTTCGACAATACATAGAGCTTACTCTATTCTCCATTCCTGTTTAATTTTTTTCGCCTTTCAATTCTGGTTTTTTTGAGAGCACTTTTTTTTTAATCCTTTTACCATAATATCGGGTTACTCTTTCTTTCCGCTTTCAAATCCTTGGGTTCTGGGTCTCAATCTCCCCCCCCCCAAAAACTCTTCCTTATTTCTGGGTTGCCGGTGGGTTCTATTGTGCTCTGACCCCACCCACTCGCAGACCCACAGTGGGTGCAAGGCAGCTTTGGGCGCTGTCTGCTTGAGTTTTTTCCTTCTTTCCCCCACTTTCTTTCTTAGCTGCTGAGGTGCAAGGGGAAACTGCTATTGGGCTCTGTGAAACACCCACTCTCTGACGACTGGCAGCATGCTTTGGGGGCTCTCTGCTTGAGTTCTTTCAATGCCTCTCTAGAGTGTCTTTTGTGGTGCATTCTTCCCTCTCTTCTGGGGTCCAGCTGGGTGCCATTTGGCTCTGCCCTACCCTGCTCCAAGCTTTTGGAGCTCTGTGCTTCATTTAAAATTCTTACTTGTTTGTAGAGATCTTTTCTCATCATAGCACCATGAGGGTTGGAAAGAGGAATAAGAGTGGTCGTGGTGGGAAGAATTGCAAAGGTTGTCCTGAGTGCCCATCGGTGCCCAGTACCAGTGGTACCAGGGACAGGGAGACCTCAGAGGCAGCACCTCATTCTACAGATTCACTTTTGGGGATCGAGGAGCAGGCAGGAGAGCTCTTAGCATTGCCCATGGAAGATCAGCTGCTAACACTCTCTGTGGAGCAATCTCAGGGGGCACCGGAGGGTCCGGCAGAAACATCCAGCTCCTTCTCATCCCAACCTCCTGTGGCTTCCCCTGCCTGCACTCCACCCCCCCCCCCCCCGGCCCAGCCCCACACCTCAACCATTAAGGCTTTATCCTCCTCCTGAGCCACAGATTCCTGGTTGCTGCTTTAATCCCACACTTTGGTGGCACTTCCGAACCCTCCCAAATGATCCCTGTTCGGTGCGTTGCCAGGTCTGCAATGCCATGGTGCGTAGGAGTATGGACTGCCCACTGCCCAAAGAGTCTCCCTCTGAACAGGGTAGCATAAGTTTCCTTCTCTCAAGGTGTGGAAGACATCCTTTCCATCCCTCCCGTGCCTTCCATTCCAGCAAGGGGCCTTAGAATTGCTACACGATCTCCTGTTGTGGAGTTGGCTTTTGTCCGGGGTCTGAGCCCCAGCCCCCAGACTTGACAAGAGGGAACAGCAGATCAACTGGGCCGACGGGCAAACAGAGGGGGCAGCCAGCAGCCAGCAGGTCAACCGGTCAGCCAGCAGGCAGTAGGTCAACCGGTCTGACTGGCAAGCAGAGGGGGCAGCCTGGGGACAACAGGTCATCCCCTCCCACAGGCAAATGGAGCCAGAACCTGCCGGCGCCAGAGGCAAGAGGCAAAGGCCCAGGGCCTCAGGAGTCAGGGGGAGACAGAGAGAAGCCAGCGAGTCCCACTCCCCTGGGGAAGGAAAGGGGACTAAGCAAGGCAGAAGGGGGCAAGGGCAGAGGGATTGGGGGCCCAGCAGTCACCCACCCAAAGACCTTACCTAAGGAGGAGAAGCAGCAGCAGCCCCAACAGCCCAAAGCCACGCCCCAGCTAGAAAATAGTAGCCTGGCCCAGGAGTTGCCAAAAGCCAAGCCACTCCAGGTGGGGCTATTGGAGGCACTCTGCAGGAAGCCCTGGGCAACCAGCCAAGGAGCTGCAGCTGGACCCACCTTCAGCCATCAGCTCAGCCAGGGAGGCCGAGCTGCTAGCCAGGGGACTGCAGCTGGACAGGCCTTCAGCAATCAGCCAAGGCAGGGAGGCTGGGCAGCCAGGGAACGAGGCACAGCTGGTGCTGGTCAGTGAGGCCAGATCAGCTACCCCAGCTGCAACTGCTTGGTGCAGCCCAAGACTGGGCTGGAAGAGGGGTGGGGCAGTAGAAGGAAGCCCTATAAAAGCTGGCTGGGAAGAGCCCTGTGGTGGTGGATGTGAGTAAGGAGTGATAATGTGGAGTGAGAGCGGTGCAATGCAAGAGTGGAGGTTTGGAGGAGAGTTCTGGAAGGAGGGGATGAAGAAGGACACAGGGGGCAAGCAGGCCAGGTTGAGCAGGCCAGCGAGTGGACTGAGAGGGAGTCTGGGTGAGGTATACCGCCCCTCCTTTCACAGAGCAGGGTCCTGCAGCATCCCTGGCCCCCCTATGATGTCAGGAGCAGACCGCCCAATGCCACGCCCAGCGGCAGCGGCGGCAAGCCCTGACAGCTTTCACTCAAGTACATCCATTCATTTCCCATCATGGAGAGTTGGTCTCCCCGCCCCCGGGGAGGGCATCTATTGTTGATGCAGCCCCATGTAGGTGGGTTTTGTGGGCAGCCATCTCTCCTGGACAGGAGCACAAGCTCCCTCCTTCCACCAAGGGCGGGTAAGGGTCAGTCAGAATAGGGGAGGGGAAGTTGTTGTTTTTCTAAGTCTTTGGAAAAGTGATAATTGAGGAGTGTTACATGAGAACCTTTGGTGGGGAAAGTCTACTCAAGTGAAAATCTGTGGGAAAAACAAGGCCTTTCTGAATTGAACCGGTTCTCGAACTGGTTCTTGAACTGGGCTGGTCCATTTAAAAGTTCGTGGTCCGTGGTCCGTGAAAGTCCAGGACCACAAACTGGCGGTCCGTAACTGCCTCCCGGTCTGTGTCCATTTCTAATTCTGAACACTATAGCTGGCTGGCCAGGAAGTGCTACATCAAAGCAGGAAAAACAATCCAAACTCCAACTCATGTGGAAAGGGGGAAAATCTATTCCAACTACTCTCAGCTACATTATATTGTCTTCTAAAGTTCAGGCAGGTGTTAAACATGGTTAATGTATGAACTTCACCCTATTGGTAATGTGTAGAAGAACCCCAAAATATAATATAATCTCCTTATTTTCCACATTAATACTCATTAGTAGAAGTGAGTATGAACCAGGATAATGGCAGTTTGTGGCGGTTCATGGTTTTTCATGTTGCACGAACCACTAACCACGAACCAACACAAAATTGCCCGGTTCACAAACCAGTTTGTTTGGTTCATGGTTTGTCAATTCAGGAGTCCATAGAACAGTCCCCATAGCAGTCATAGATGCCAAACTCACAGGGAGTCTTCAACAGGTTCTTCTCCAGCAACCCTCCAAGATTGGTGATAGGGATGTGCGTTTCGGCATTCAGAATGCCGAAAGAATGCTGAAACAAAAGTGTTTCGGCTTCTTTCGGGGAATGCCGAAACGTTTCGGGGAATGCCAAAACGTTTCGGGTAGCCGAAAGAAAAAAGCCGAAACGTTTCGGGATTCTTTCGGCTTTCTTTCGGCTTTTCAATGGGAAAATGCCTCCGTCTTCCCGGACGTCTGGGGGAGGCATTTTCCCACCGAATAAGCCCAAAATTGTTGGGGACCTTCCTCTAACCCTTCTCTAACAACCACCCAAGTTTCAGACAGATTAGACTTTGGGGGGCCATGTTATGGCCCCCCAAAGCAGGTCCCCCCATCCTCCCATAAGAAAGCGAAGGAGCAGCATATTGTTAGCATGCTGCTACTCATCTTCTTCATTATTTCCTATGGGGAAAAAATGAAGAAGCAGGCTTCCTTTGCCAGGGGTGGCATTTTGCATGCAAAATGCCACCTCACCCTCAGGGGCCCTTCTCCCACCCCTCCTCCCACCCCCCACCAAGGCTCAGCCTGCTCCCACTTGGGGGGGGGCATTTCATGGCCTCCCCAAGTAGGTGCTCTTTTCTCTACCACTGACAGCTGGGGAAGGCTTGTCTTGCCAGGGGTGGCATTTTGCATGCAAAATGCCCCCCAGCCCTCTGGGGCCCTTCTCCCACCCTTCCTTCCACCCCCCACCAAGGCTCAGACTGCTCCCACTTGGGGGGGGGCATTTCATGGCCTCCCCAAGTAGGTCCTCTCAGCCCCTAAAGTCCACCCCTTACAGCCCCACACAAACCCAATTCCCCCCCAGCTGCCACACACAGACCCAAATCCCCACATTAGCCCCTCACAGACCCAAATCCACCCCCACCTGACCCACACCCATAACCCCAGGAACAGGCTGGCAAAGGCCAGCCCTCTCCCTTTGTTCCCTATGCTGGGAACTTCTAAACTCTCTTTCCCTGGGCAATTCTGCACAGCCCAGGGGTGCCACAATGGTGGGCACACTTCTGAGTGCCAGCTGGTCCCTGTGAAAGAGCACCTGAACCACAGACACCCTCCCTCAAATTCCCCCACCACCTACAGAGATGGCTGGCCAGCCAGCCCCATTGTTCCCTATGATGGGAACCAACTGCACAACAAAGAATAAAACAAGAACAACACAAAATAAAGTTTTAAAAAAATTATTTTCTCTCTTCCAAAGTACAAGTAGGCAAAGCATTATGACACATTACACCAGCAGTCCCCCACACAGAAAAATTAAAACAAAACTCACTTAACATCAGAGAATCACAAAAGCACAATTCCTGTCAAAAACACTTTATTTCTTGAACAGCTTTAGGTTACACAGCAGGGGGGAACACCAAAGGGCATGGCAGCACTATCTTACACAAAAATAACACAACTCACTTAACATCAGAGAATCACAAAAGCACAATTCCTGTCAAAAACACTTTATTTCTTGAACAGCTTTAGGCTACACAGCAGGGGGGGGGGACACCAAAGGGCATGGAAGCAGTATCTTACACAAAAATAACACAACTCACTTCACATTAAAGAATCACCCCAAAAAATTGCTGTCAAAAGCACTTTATTTCTGTAACTGCTTTAGATTACACAGTAGGAAGGCACCACAGAGCAGGAAAGCAGTGCACTACACAAAAATAACACAACTCACTTCACATCAGAGAATCACACAAACACAATTGCTGTCAAAAACGGTGAAGTGGGTTGTATTATTTTTTGTAGTACATTGCTATCATGCCCTGTTGTGCCCTCCTACTGTGTAACCTAAAGCTGTTCAAGAAATAAAGTGTTTTTGCCAGGAATTGTGTTTTTGTGATTCTCTGATGTTAAGTGAGTTGTGTTATTTTTGTGTAAGATAGTGCTGCCATGCCCTTTGGTGTTCCCCCCTGCTGTGTAACCTAAAGCTGTTCAAGAAATAAAGTGTTTTTGACAGGAATCATGCTTTGTGATTCTCTGATGTTAAGTGAGTTGTGTTATTTTTCTGTGTGGGGGACTGCTGGTGTAATGTGTCATAATGCTTTGCCTACTTGTACTTTGGAAGGGAGAAAAAAAATTTAAAACTTTATTTTGTGTTGTTCTTGTTTTATTCTTTGTTGTGCAGTTGGTTCCCATCATAGGGAACAATGGGGCTGGCTGGCCAGCCATCTCTGTAGGTGGTGGGGGAATTTGAGGGAGGGTGTCTGTGGTTCAGGTGCTCTTTCACAGGGACCAGCTGGCACTCAGAAGTGTGCCCACCATTGTGGCACCCCTGGGCTGTGCAGAATTGCCCAGGGAAAGAGAGTTTAGAAGTTCCCAGCATAGGGAACAAAGGGAGAGGGCTGGCCTTTGCCAGCCTGTTCCTGGGGTTATGGGTGTGGGGCAGGTGGGGGTGGATTTGGGTCTGTGAGGGGCTAATGTGGGGATTTGGGTCTGTTTGTGGCAGCTGGGGGGGAATTGGGTTTGTGTGGGGCTGTAAGGGGTGGACTTTAGGGGCTGAGAGGACCTACTTGGGGAGGCCATGAAATGCCCCCCCAAGTGGGAGCAGTCTGAGCCTTGGTGGGGGTGGGAGGAAGGGTGGGAGAAGGGCCCCAGAGGGCTGGGGGGCATTTTGCATGCAAAATGCCACCCCTGGCAAGACAAGCCTCCCCCAGCTGTCAGTGGTAGAGATGAGAGCAGAGCACCTACTTGGGGAGGCCATGAAATGCCCCCCCCAAGTGGGAGCAGGCTGAGCCTTGGTGGGGGGTGGGAGGAGGGGTGGGAGAAGGGCCCCAGAGGGTTGGGGGGCATTTTGCATGCAAAATGCCACCCCTGGCAACACAAGCCTCCCCCAGCTGTCAGTGGTAGAGATTAGAGCACCTACTTGGGGAGGCCGTGAAATGGCCCCCCCAAGTGGGAGCAGGCTGAGCCTTGGTGGGGGGTGGGAGGAGGGGTGGGAGAAGGGCCCCTGAGGGTAAGGGGGCATTTTGCATGCAAAATGCCACCCCTGGCAAAGGAAGCCTGCCTCTTCATTTTTTCCCCATAGGAAATAATGAAGAAAGATGAGCAGCAGCATGCTAACAATATGCTGCTCCTTCGCTTTCTTATGGGAGGATGGGGGGACCTGCTTTGGGGGGCCATAACATGGCCCCCCAAAGTCCAATCTGTCTGAAACTTGGGTGCTTGTTAGAGAAGGGTTAGAGGAAGGTCCCCACCAATTTTGGGCTTATTCGGTGGGAAAATGCCTCCTCCAGGCGTCCTGGAAGACGGAGGCATTTTCCCATAGAAAAAAGCCGAAAGAATGCCGAAAGAATCCCGAAAGCCGAAAGCCGAAAGAGATTCTTGTTTCGGCTTTCGGCTTTAACGATAGAGAATCTTCTTTCGGCTTTCTACTTTCGGCTATAGCCGAAAATTTTTGGCTTGCACACCCCTAATTGGTGAAGGTTGGATTTTGAAAGTCCAAGTTATAGACCCCCAAAGTGGGTGCCCCAAATGCCAATTGACTTGCATTAGCTCCATTGAAATACATTGCAGCACCAAAAAGTTGCAATGAAAATGTGGGATGGAGTTAGAGAATCTTCCTCTGAGAATGGAATGACAGTCCTCAGAGTGGAATGACGGTCCCTGGGACCAGATAAACCACTCTGGGGCTGGAATGACGGCTCCCAGAGTGCAATGACAGCCCCTTGAAACAGAATCTGTGCTATGGTACTAGAATGACAGGTTGCAGAGTAGAATAACAGCCCCTGACAGTAGAAGAAGTGTGTTGGGACTGGAATGACAGTGGGCAGAGGGGATGGGGGTGGAAGAGGAGGGAGGGGATGGGGAGCAGCAGCTCCCAGCACCTCAGCACCCAATATCCCAATCCTGCAGAATGCCTACAGGTCCTCGGTCATGACCTGGGAGGTCAGTTGCATGGGGCAATGGGCTCCTGGGGTGAGGGGTGGCCCGGCACACTCCCCCTGGTGCCTAGGAGGCTGTCACTCACGCACCTCCTCATAGGGGACATGGATTCTGCAGGTGGCCATCCCTTCCTCACAGGCTTGGGAGGTGGTCATCTGCCTGCCTCCTTATTTGGGACATTGGTGCTGTATTTGGGGAAACCATGGGTGCAGCAATCAAATGAGCTTGCTTGTACAGGAGAATTTTTGATGAGGTGGAGGTTGCATAGGTGGATGCCTATTGATGAGGTAGGTGTTGTGCTCTAAATAAAAAGTCCTCAGCTGAGGAATCCACTAGGCTTGGCCCTTGAGCCTGGCAGTGGTGCAGAGACGAGGGTGGGGTCAGAGCCCTGAACCACCACCCACATACCTTCCCAGCCAGGAGAATGCTCTATGTTAGAATCCTCAGCAGAGGAAACCACTAGCCTTGGCCCCTGAATCTGCAAGTGGCACAGAGAGTGGGGGTGAATGAATGAATGAATTTATTTGCGGTTAGAGACCATAACAATGGCAATACATCCTTAGAAATCAATAGAATAGTTAAATCCAGCGTAAAAATGTAAAGGACATAGAAAAATACATTTATCATTTAAAATCTTATCTTAAAAATGTGTATAGTTCTCTGGGAACCGCAGTAATTCTAATATTTAAAACATTGACATTAAAATAGTTAAAATCATAAAAAGAGCAGGACTATGTATGGCTATTCTTAATATTATGGAATTTAACCAAATAGAGACAGAATTTGGCTATTTGCCTGGAGATAGTTGAATTTTCATCAATTAGGGGTTTCTCCAGGCAGGCCTTATTTTCTTCTGCAATTGGTCTGTCTAAGAGTGGGGAGATGCCCCCCTACAGCTAGAAACAGGCCAAATGAGAATTGAAGCCAGAATATTGCTATCTTCTGTTTATCAGTGGCTCAAGATATATAACAATCTAAAGGCCTCCTCCCTCTAATAAACTAAGATCCTTACCAGCCCAAATGGATGTGGATGATTAAGAGTAACCCAGAAAGATAAAGACTCTCACCTGATGACCTACTGACTCAGGGCAGTGACCAGGCAAAAAGTATTGTTAAACAAAGGGTGAGAGACATAGACACCTGTTGGTGGTGGGGGCAAAGTTAATCTCCAATGAAAGGTCCCGGATCTTCAATCCCTAAGGTCCAGGAAGGGGTAGCCCAGCAGGGGGAGGTTGACCTTTATGAAAATTGATTCATCTACCAGAGTTGGGTCCAGGAGTGAGTGGTGAGCATGCAGGAGGTCTCCCAGGTGGGAGAATACTCACTCGCTCGGGGGGGGGGGCAGGAGTGGAGGTTCATGGCCACAAACAACAGGTCTGGCCAGATGGCAGCTTTATGTGCCCAGTACTCCAAGGGATTGGAGTCAGGGGGCTCAGGGGGCTCGGCAAGGTTCTCTTGCACCATCACCTCTGCCAAGTCCCCTGCAAGGGCACACCTGGCCTCCCTGATGCTTCTAGCCTCCCAGTTCACCACTGAGGACCAGTAGAGTGGTGGGCCCTTGTTGGGTGAACTCTCACAGCCTGGGGTGCAGGGCTCACCTGCCTCCTCCTCCACCACCTTCTCTTCCGCCAAAACCCCCTCTTCCATGTCATCTTCCTTCCGGCCACATTGCTTCACCCAAAACCTCTGGACCTTTCTGTGGAGGTCCTGCTTCCATTGCTGGAGCTCACCATTTCGCTTGGTGATAATGCCCTTTATACAGGGGTCACAGATGCAGGCCAGTCTGTACACCCCTCTTGGTAGAGAGAGTGCAAGCAGGCGTCCACATCTGCCTGCAACCTCCTCATCAAGTCCCTGACCCTGGGGAGAAGAGCTTCCCCCTGCTCCAGTTCTTTGGACAGTGCCCAGTCCAGCCTGCAGATCAGGAGGATGGCTTCCCTTGGGATGGCTGTGTAGGAGCAGAGGAGGTTAGTGGTGTCTTGAAACAGCTTCAGGACACTGACAATTTGGGAGAGCGCTAGCCTATCCATGGAGCTAATGCAGAGCTCCTCTCCCCCCTGCAAAATGGGCACAGAGGACATGATATCCTACACCACATTTTTTTGCTCCACCAGATGAGCTATCATTACATAAGCAGAGTTCCAATGAGTGAGCATGTCCTGGAGGAGCTGGTGCTCAGGATCCCCCCTCCTCCTGCCTCTTGTGCAGCTGATGGGCAGACTTAATGCTGCTGGGGAAATGGGCAACCAGATGCCAGTAGCTGTCCAACAAGGCCCATGTGTCCACCGTTCCCTGGTCCCAGGTAAACTTGATAGTCCTACTCAGCCCCAAAACATCCCTCATGACCAGGTGCATCTTGTGCACCAGGCAGACAATGCCACCAAGGGACATGGCATTCAGGGCTGTCACCATGCTTCTACCAGCACCTGTGACCAAGTAGCCACAGACAACATCACCCAAGGGTGCCCACTCCCACAGTCCAGCCTTGATTGCGGTAGCAATGTTCTTCCCCATGTGGTCTGCATCCATCCCCGTTCCTGGAGCAGAACCACTCTGTAGCCCAGCAGCAGGGCTGTCCCCTCCTCCCAGGGCCCTGATTTTTCCCTGGTGGTCCAGAGGTCCTCTTGTTACCACCAATGGGCAGTGAGGGTGAAGTATCTGTGCTGATGGCTGCTCCACAGGTCTGCTGTGAAGTGCATGGTCCACCCTTGTGCTCTAGACTACTTGTTCTTGACCAGCTCTGCTACAGAGTAGTAGATGGAGGACAAGACTCACAGACCAATGGTCTGCCATGAGGGCACGGTATACCAGGGGGCGAAATGATGCAGCACATGGTGAAAGCCCACACTCTCCACAGTGGACAACTGTAGTCCGTCCAGGGCAATCATCTTAGCCACTACATGAGTGCCTGCTGCCTGAGCCCTCCCCCTATTCCTTTTGGTTGGCAGTGCCACCAACCCCGAGGGAACAACCTCCTGAAGGGTAGCCCGCCTGAAAGTTCCACTCCCACCCTCAGCACCCTTGGTGTGAATCGTCTTCCCTGGGGTGGACTCCTGTTCCCCTCCCCCTTCTCCCTGCTCAGAAGCCCTCTTTTCCCCCCGCTGGATGGTTGTCATTGCTCCGGAGGCAACAGATTCGGGTGGTGCCGCTGCAGATGCCTGCAGAAGGCAGTGGATGACAGGTGCTTGGGGTCTGAGCCCCTACACACCAGGTCATTGCAGACCAAGTAACACACCACACAGGGGTCATTGGGGAGAGTTAGGAAGTGCTGCCAAAGTATGGACCTGAAACAGGGACCAGGAGTTGGTGGGTCAGGACAGAGGCTTAACCACTGTCGTATGTGGCAGGGCCGGGAGGACAAAGGGAGGGGTGGACTGCAGGCAGGGGCAGACCCAAGTAGTTGGAATGTGGAGGAGCTGGATGTTTCTGCATGACCCCCCAATGCACCCTGAGATCCCTCCTCTTCAAAAAGTTTTAGCAGCTGCTCTTCTTCTGGCAATGCCAACAAATCTTCTGCCTCTTCCTCGATCCCCACAAGCAGATCTTGAAAAAGAGGCTCTGCCTCTGAGACCTCCACACTAGTGCTGGGCAATGGTGGGCCAGCAGGATGGGCTTGGGACTTCTTCCACCCATGACCTGATTTCTAAAGCATAATTTGGACTAGACTGTTAAAGCTGAAACTATAAACATAGCTACAGTGTCAACATTTTGGATATTATTTTCTTTTCTTTTTATGTTTTGACTTGCTCCTCAGTCTCTGAAAAGAAACTGTGCAACAGACTCTAAATCGCCTCATATTCTGAACTAATTTCCTGTTTTTGGACTACAGTATATCAAACTCTTTTTTACTTCATAAACTATAACAAACTGGGAATATATAATTGCTGGACTGATGTTGAAAATAATTTCCTTTACTTTTTTAAATGTTTTCACTCTTTCCCATTAATATGGCTGCCTGAACTGAAGATTCTCAGCAACATTGTAGAATTTTATTGCACTATACTGCCACCTACTGGCTGGGAGTAAATGAACTTTTTAATTATTAGGTAAAGGTCCCCATGGGGGGATGTCGCATCACGATGTTTTCTTGGCAGACTTTTGAATTACTACAGTCACATAATTGTTACTCATTGGTTTGAAGAATGAACCAACTTCCCTTTTTTCTTACCAATCTTATTAATTTTTAAGGATAGGCATTCAGTGTACTCAAATGGTTTTAACTATGAGAAAGATTAAAGCCAAACCAAGTTCAGAAAGTGTCTCCCACTCTAACCCTCATGGTGCTAATGGGTGTTGTGCTTGGTGAGGCAGCACTGTGTTGGCCCTCAGGGGAGGAACCCACTAGGCTTAGCCCCTGAGTCTGGCAAGGATATAGAGACTGAGGTGGGGTCAGAGCTCTGATCCACCACCTAGGCACCTTCCCAGCTGGGACAGGTGCTCTAAAGAAGAGCCTTCAGCCGAGGAACCCACTAGGCTTGGCCCCTGAGTCTGGCAGTGGCACCAGAATCTCAAGCACAAGGTTCAAATACCTCCCACTGTGTCTGAAAACCCAACAGCACTTCTTCCTTCTCTAACTGACTACTGGAAACTGAAACCACTTGCCTGAGACCCGGGGGTTACATATCCTTCTGCTCTCATAGAGCAGAATGGGAGCTCTCTGGTTGGAAGCCAGAGCTGCCTATCAAACTTTGGAGGGCTGACATTGGTGTTTCCTGACCTGCAGAAGATCTACAGATGTCCACCCCACCATTGCCTAGGGAATAGATTGATTGGTGCCAGGCTGTCTGCAGTGACAAACTGAAAAATGAACCAAACAAAGCACCTTAAAAATCATAGCAGCTTGTTGTGGTTTGTCAGAAATGCTTTCTAATAAACCCCTGGTTCGCGAACCATGAACCGGCCTGGTTTGTGATAAACTTTGGTTTGTATTTCCATTTGTGCCCATCCCTATTCGTTAGCACTGTTGGAAAGTTAGTCTTCATTAGGCTCATATGAAATTATGGAATATACTATAATGAAATTATAACCATATAAAAGGGGAGGGGCAGGGAATGAGTCCCTTTGACTGCAAGAACAAAAGTAGCAATTAAAGCCTCCCCACTCCACAAATAAAAATCAATTAAATAATTTTGCAGACACTGTGAGAGAACAGGACTTAAACAATTAACTTGACCAAGAAAAGGAACAAACAGGGAAAGATATTTTAAAGAGTTTCCCTCAGAAGCCCCAACAGTGCTTTATCAGTCTATATGGACCTCTGGTGAAATTTAAAAATTACTACAAATCAGATCTGAAAAAAGTCAAAAGAACAGAAAACTGGACTAAAAAAGATTGACAACAGCAGTGTGGTATTTTGCCCACTTTAGGTGACCTGTATCTTGGAACTCCTATAATGGCACCTTGCTATAAGGCTTGAACTGGCCTTCATTATACTGTCTCCCTGCTTTTCTTAATGTTTCAAAATAGTTTTCAGTACCACAAAAGGCTTTCACCTTAGATTTCTTCAGTTTGTGTTGCATTATAGGAAGGATTAGTAATAGATGAAAGTACGACAGAATGATCAGTGCATAGGATTGCCAGGTGTCCAATTTTCCCTCGGCTAGTCCTTTTTTTATTGGACTGTCCAGAGGAAACTCAGTTAAAATACTAGTCAAATAAATGTTCGATATTTCTGTGCATGGGAGAAAGGAACTGGCCACTGGCCTGCAGGAGTTGGTGACAGCACCAGCAGGCTTTCCTGCACCACCTCCACCTCTTCCCCCCCTATTTCCAGCCCACTGACCCGACCACCTGCTTGCTGGGGAAGTGGCTGGCCCCTTGGCCCAAATGCTCACTCGCTTGCACAGTGGGGAAGTGCCCATCTGGCCAGCTCGCTCACTCGCCTGGCCACTTGCATGCTCGGTGGCCACCCACCCACTCGCCCATCCACTTGCACAACAAGGAAGAGGCTGGCCCCCTGCTTGCTCCCTACCAGCCTACCCACTCACTTGCCTGCTCACCCAGCTGCCTGCACTCTAGGGAGGAAGTCATCAGGCCCTCTTGCTTACTTTCTCACCTGGCCTTCTTTGAGCTGGGGAAGCAGTTGGCTGGCATAACTGGCTGCTGGCACCAGCAATGATATCACTTGCATATTGCTGGAGTTGGGAAGGATATAAGGAGGGTAAGTGCTGCCCCCCCATCTGATTTCTTTTAGGAGGCCACCTTACAACCCTATTAGTGCATGGGAGTGGCTGTGAGGTAAAAAAGGATTCCATATTCCTGATGAAATAGACATTTTGCTTAACCAGAAATATAATTGATTTATAAGTACATATGCAAAATGGTTTGCAGAGTATTGATAAGTGTATTGGTTTCAGATTAGGTTCATATGCTTAGTGGTTTCAAATTAGGTATAGATCCTTAAATGTTTATTCACAGACCCAGTCAAAAAGACTAATTTTCCATACAGTTGTCACTTAGGCTAGAAATAGTAAACAGACTCAGTCACAAAGATGAATTTCCCTCAGTTATAAACTTTCCCCTTGCCCACTCAAGCACAAATTCACTCAGGCTTTTCCACAGAGACTCACCAAATCTGACACAGTCTCTGAACTAGAATCTCTGACAGACTCCTGACTGACTAAATTTTACCTCTATTGCCACTTAGCCTGTGTTTATCCACACAGAACACTAAGCAGAATACTTAGACTTCCACACTGATTAACTGACTGAATTAAACTCTGTGACAAGCTCTCCCCTGACTGACTAAGCACTTTCCCTCAGCACTCAAACTAAAACTGCAGTTCACTCCACCCCCTACAGTACTGCTACCATCCAATCACAACATGCTTCAATCCAACCTCTAGGGTAACCAGCCCCCCAGAGGGAGCAGAAAATCCCCCATTCCCACACTCCCCCCTGCCACCACTCACCTAGCCAACAGGAAGGAAAGGTGTGGGAACGGGGCTCCCGAACATGCTCCTGGGGCAGCAAGACAACGTCACTTCCTGAGAGTAACATCATCACGCTGCCCCAATAGTGCTCCCACAGTTTGCAGTGAACTAATTTGGGCCTCAAACAGGCGAGATTGGGCCCATTTGGGGCCCAAATTGGCCCACTGCGGCCTACTGCAACGTGCACGTGTGCTTCTGCACTTGTGCAATGACATTGCCTGGAAGTGACATCACTGGAAGTGACATCGTCACACCAGCATGGGAGAGCGAGCACAAGTAACACAGAGAAAGCAAGTGCCAGAAACCTACCCTCCTGCTGGGAGGGTAAGGGGAACTGGCATCCCTACCAACCAACCCCCCTTCTTTTGTTCTTCAGAGGCCTGAATTTTAACCATAGTAACAAATATTCAACCCCCCCCCCCCCGCCCCCCATTAACCAGCTGAAATAAAACACAAATTATTTATAGGGCAAAGCATTATAAACAGTCTGGATTTTCATGAAAATGAAGTGAACAAATCATACAAATTAAATGGCTATTGCGGAAGCCAAGTTAGTCTCCCTTCCTACCCTTGGAGCAAATGTAAATCTTCACTACCTATCAAGGAAGTGTCAGTAAAGTTTTCATAGCAGCCCAGAAAGGGAAGGAATGGTATTTATCCTTCCCATTTTAATAAAAGATAAAGCTTAAGTTACCTGTTTCAAAAGAGTAATGAAAGGCCTTTTAGTTCAATTTGCTTAATATATCAGATGCTATAGCTTTAGGCACTGTGATATTATTAGGAAACATGACTGCCTCTGAAGAGAAGGATATAAAGGGCACATAACATGAAATTCCATCCAAAGCAGATCACTCTGCATTACTATCAAAGAAGAAATGAAATCTTAGGACAGTAGTTTAACCTGCAAGATGCTTTTTAAAATACTTTGGGTTTTTTTAAAAGGTGGGTGGTCACTAGGGTTGCAAACTCTGGATTGTGGCATCTAATGAGACCCATTCAACCAGATGAGACAAGGAAGTACATTCTCTATAACTTCTCAGCATTCTGCTTTGGGGTCTGCAGAGCAGTACCAGTTGTATGATTCCTCCCCACTAGAAGGCCGATCAGGTGGGAAGGAAGTGGGCTGCCCATTGGATCTTGTATCCAAACAATTCCAGAACAATGTGTAGAAAAACAGCGTTTGTGCCAATTCATGGAATCTATGAACTAGGCCTAAGTCAGGGGACTCAGCAATATGGAGTTAGTGAAAATACCCCCTCCTAAACTATCCAACCTAGAGGTCTGTTGGTTTCTTTAGCTTACAATCATATTGATTAAAGGATAGGCATAATCCATTGGTCAGCTCCTCCACAAACCTGGAAATTTATCCTACAATTTAGTTGACTGCAAACCTTCACCTTAAAATTATATTATATTATATTATATTATATTATATTATATTATATTATATTATATTATATTATATTATATTATATTATATTATATTATATTATATTATATTGCATATTTATAAAAGATATTCTGAAATGCCCTTGCCATATTTAATTTTTCCTCAGGATAACACGTGTTCCTTTCTCACAACTTGACTCTTAAACTATATGTGCTTTTTATAGCTGAAAACTACCAGTTAAGAAGCTGCTGGATCTTCAACATACTGTGCCAATGGTGGGAAAATGGTGAAGTTTGAAAGCCATCATGGTGAAGGATGAACAAGCTACAAATGGCATGTGAAAGTTCAGCTGTACTGGAGATTGCTAATATGCAAGTGGAAAAACCGTGTGTGTATTGCGGGGGGGGGGGGGGCTTTATGTTATTTCCTAGCAAACTTATGGCCATTGTCCTATGCTGAAAATGATTCAAAAAGAGGAATTTTCCCCAGTAACAGTGAGGAAGTTTCTTATCACTGCTGACAGTTTACTGTTCACCAGTTAAGTGTATTGAAAATATAAACCTACATCTGTGAAAGCACCAACATAATGAATGGGACTTCCGCAACTGCGCCCATTCACAGTTCCCATTCATTTCAATAGGCCTTATGTTGGAGAAGATCTTGATGGAATGTGCCTCATGTCCTGTAAACATACAATTTACACTGAAGTACTTAGGTGTTATGTTTGAAATGTCAGCACTTTAAAGAAAAAAAACACCTTGAAAGCAGCAGCAATTTTTGTAGGTGGGCTAATAATCACACAGAGTCATCCCAAATGACACATAAGTGTCGTAGAAAAGCACTTCCCAAGTCCCTTCAATAGGCAAAGACACCATTCTAGTTTGCTTCCTTCAGAAACGGTGCTGAATGCAACAAATATTTTCTTCTGCTGCACTTGTTGGGTAGCATCAGGAAGGGCTGCTCAATTATAGTCATTTGGGAAGAAGGTACTTTGAAAAGGCAAAAAAGCAAAATAGTTGGAAGAGCTGAACATTACCCTCAAAATAGGTTAGAGGGAAAAAGCAGGAAAGACAAAGCTTGAAATAACCCATTATTAAACAAGAAGGAAAGACAAAGCTTGAAATAACCCATTATTAAACAAGAAAGTTGCATTTCAAATAAATTATGTGTGTAGAGCCAAGTTTTCAGCAGAGTTTTCAAGAAACAGACCTAGTAGATGGACTGTGATTCTGAATGGATAGCCTCCTATTCCACCTGATATTAATGGCAGAAAATTCCTCTGCTGCCTCTTAGATTGACTCTCAAAAACTTACACAGGCATAGTACATTTTGCTACAAAGCAGGTAAACACAAATGATCCTTTACTAAGTGATAATTAATTTACCCAGGTATCCGGGTACCCTTGCAATAAGTCAGTCATCAATAACACCCTGCCAAGTGGTGGGGAAAATTTTATGCTACATTTGTTCCCAGTCAGAAATCTGGAGCATCTGGGAAGTAATGGTTTCTCCTCACCATGGATGACCAACTTATCACATGGTTACAAAGTCCTCTTGATGAGTATACCACAACATGGGGTAAATGGTTGTCTGAGGTGAAAATATGACCGCCCATATTCTAGGGCATTTATTCACAGGGAATCAGCTATAGCTCACTAGCAAGGTACATGCTTTGTATGCATAAGGATGCAATCCCAGGTATTGCCAGTAAAAAAAAAATGAGGGACAACCATGTACAGTACTTTGAGCTTTTAAAAGGAAGGAAAAGATAAGAATATACTAGACAGATATGGTAGCTGGTGTTGGGAACGGCCCTTTTCTCTCTAAGACCTTGTTGAGCCACTGTCAATGGGAGTAAACAATAGTGAGTTGAAGCAACCAGTGGTGTGACTGAATATAAGGTAGCTTTATAGGCTGATAGAAGCTTACAATACAACATAAATTCTCTTTCCCAGCTTGTGACCATAAGTTCAGTCTTCCTTGGTATACTTGTACTGTTAATATCGTTTGCCCAGGTATGCCCGCTTTATGCTTATCTACACTGGACATCATTTGCTATGTTGTTGGCCACTAACTCAGTTTGGAGACGTCTTCTTGGTGTTCTTCCTAATAGTTTTTGGTCCTTTCTCATTCTGGATGGGTTGTACTTTCCTTCAAGGATCAGGTTCATTATTTTGCAAACAGTGGCAACAACAAGGAAACCAAAGAAGACAAATAGTCTGTGCAGCCTTTGTTGGAATGTCTTGGTCCTCCTGTCCTATTAAAATGAAGCCTAAGCATATGTAGATAGAATGAATACATTTTTACACTGTTACTTTTTGCTTCCCCTCTCTTGTCTAGAGATGGGCACAAACAGCAATATGAACTAAAAAAAGCCACGAACAGCCCAACCAGCTGTTTGTGAACAAGCTGTTCGTGAGGCCCCATTCTAAACGAACAAGTGGTTGTTGCAAGCCTCATTCGTTGCTGTTTGTCAAGCCAGACAGTCTGGCACCTGCAATCAATTCCCTTGGCAACTTGGGCAGGGACTGTCTGAATTCTGTCTGAACTCCTGCTGTTGCCCTGGAAACCCCAATCTAAGCCCAATTTAGCTTGATAGGCAGGTCTACCTTTCAAGTGTGGAGCTCCAAATTTGTCACAAGGAAGCAAAGAGCAGGGGGGAGGGGAGCTCACAGCTCTGGTTTTGCAGACAGTGAGGGAGAGACAGTTGCTGTTGGCATTTTGAGAGAGAGACAGGGAGAGTACATTGGAGCCTGAATTTTCTTTGTGTGTGGTGGGATAGGGATCTACCTCTTCAAGTTCCAGGGCTGCTGCCAGGCTCTGGGGCCAAGCTATTATTTATTACTGGTACCTTTCCTGCTGCCTGCTCAGGTAAGGTTTCTGGGAGTGGTGCAGTAGGGATCTTGATGGTTGGAGGAGAGCCTGCTGGCCCCCATGAACAATGAACAACCAACATGTTCGTGTACAGGTCATGTTCATCAATGTTCATTGTTTGTTGTTCGTGGATGACAATGAACACCATGTTCATTTTTTTTTTCTGTCTGTGCCCATGTCTACTCTTGTCTCCGTTACAGCACATTTGAGAGTGAACTTACAATTGTGGTGAAAAATACAAATACTCTTCTAGGGATTATTAGAAAGGAACTGAAAAATAAAACTTCCCATAATGGTCATGGATAGATCTGTGCTATGGCTGCATTTCTGGAGTACTGTACATAATTTTGTTCATTTCTGGAATATTGTATAAAATTTTGTTTGTATCATAGAAGTGAAAGGGGGTTTCTCATCATGGGGTTAGAGCTGCTTCACAATGAAGAAGGCCAAAGAGTTTGAGGCTTTTCAGTTTAGAAAAAGAATAATAGAGGTTTATAACATTATGCATGGTATGGAGAAAACGAATAGCGGGAACTCTTTTTCTATAACACCAGGGTTCATTTTGAGGGGGAACGCAAGGAATGCAGTTCCGGTAGTTCCCCAAAGAGGTCACTTGACAGGTGGCCCCACCCACCTGACTCTCAGCCATTTTGGGCCCATTTTGGCCTGGGTAAGGGCTGAAATGGCCCAGCTCGGGCCTCTGATGGGTGCTGAATCACTCTCCCACTCAGCAGCGGCCCGATCCTGACCATTTGGGGCCATTTTCAGCCTCTTTGGGCCATTTTGGGCCCAATTTCGGCCCTGAATGGCCAAGATTGGGTCCAAAACAGCCAGGATAGGTGATGTCAGAGGGTGTGGTATATGCAAATCAGTTATGCTAATGACACATTTCTGGTGATGTCAAGGGGTGTGGCATATGCTAATGAGTTATGCTAATGAGTGCCTCCAGCTCTTTTTCTATGAAATGATCCCTGTATAACACTAAAACTAGAGGTTACCCAGTGAAGTTGATGGGTGATAGAATCAGGACAGACAACACTGAACACTTTAATCCAGTTCTGTAAAATTGTCCCTCTTGCATTTGTTTAAATGTGTTGACAGGTTTGGGAGGCTCTTCCCCTTAGTTTGTCAGCAAAGCATAAAAATGTTCCATACCAAAGCCTGGAGTGAATTTGTAATAAATAATATTTTCCCTTTTAAATAGGTTGAAGGTAAAGTTGTAGTTGACTAGCTAGTATATTCCATGTAATTGGGATTCTTTTAATTGTTGAGTTGCTTCCCAGCATTGACTTTTTAAAAATATAAATACAACAGAAATAGTGAGTATTAATTTTACTTAATATTTTGTCATTTTAATTTCTGCCCCCACCCCCACCCCCAACTTGGCTTTCTTTTAAATGACCCTTTATTAATCAGCATAGCAGCTTGAGATGGCTGCAGTCCCCTTAATTTGGATAATAAGGGATCAGCTTGAGCCAATTTTTAAAAAAATGTTCTATCAGAACATGACTGAAGACAGAAAACAAGGAAAGGCAAGGGCAAAATGAGCAGACTCTGATAATGGGTCAACTTTATAAAGGAAAGTTAATCTCTGAAACTTTATGCTAATCTCATTAACTTCATTTGCCCTTTATTAAAAACCGGCATCACAAAAACGTCACAACAGGATTCAGAATTGTTTCAGAAATAAATCTAGGTAACTGGGCTATTATTTAAATGTGACAATTTGATGAAAAGCAGTCCCTCATGATGGTGAACATCATGTTTAAACAATGCTGACTCCAAGTGCAAGAACTGGCTGCACACTAGAGCTTCATCCATCATGGTCCCAGATCACTGACAGGAAAATACTGCTTGCATATGGGCCACCTTTTAAACAAGACAGTAGTTGCATGGAATATCTACATGGGTAGCTGTTTTCGCATGACAGTGTCACATTTGAACCAGGCCTTGGAGCTAACAGTGGCCAAACTCAAACTAGTCAAAATTCCTTGGCTGAAATCAAGTATGCAACTTTATGTGCAGCCATTTAGGCTTCCTCTGCTAGCTCCTGAAGGAATAAAAGTCACATATGATCAAGATAGTACAACATCCACTGCAGCAACTGAAAGCCTATATCCACTAAGAGATCTGTATTGCAGTTCTTGTGTCTTTAAAAAACATATTACAAATATCACAAAAATACTATGTAACACATTTCAGTATTTCCTATCATTCATCAAAGGGCACCAAAGCCATTTCAGGGTTGGACTGGATAATATACACTAGCTTGCTCCCTATATATGATGGGGAGTGTGAGAGAGAACAAGCCCTGCTTTTTCTCTGTCCCACCAAATACACCCAGCAGGCATCCCTGCATGGGTGTAATGTTTGGAGATTTGCATAAGTCAAGCTTTTGAAGTGATGCTTCAAAGTGGTTTTGCAGAAGCTATTTTACTGTGCTATATTAATCTGTTCAAAGTCCTTTATGAGGAACGATGCTGTATTTGGCCCAGCAGTGACCTCAGAGTTCAGTACAGTTTTCTTCCTTGCAAAAACAGATAGTTTCAAACTTCAATTTACTACTTTTTTCTTTCACAGTGGTGGAACTATGTCCATTGGTCCTAATCCCAACAAGAAAGATCAGCATGCCGAACTGGTGCAGATTAGAGATGGGCATGAACCAGGAAAATTCTGAACCATGTGGTTTGTGGTTCTTCATGTTTCACGAACCACAAAAGAGAAAGTAAATTAGATGCGGGGTTTGAAAAACATTTGTTGAAATTTCATTATGGACCAACATTTCAGGTTCTGGTTACTCCACTTGCACTGCCCCCCCCCAGCCAATCTTCGGATTGCACTGATAATTACGTTGGCTGGGGGGGGGCAGTGCAAGGGGAGTAACCAGAACCTGAAATGTTGGTCCATAATGAAATTTCAACAAATGTTTTTCAAACCCCGCATCTAATTTACTTTCTCTTTCTTTCCTTTCTCTGTACGTCTTACAAGATATTACTGTAAAAAGGAGATAAAATAAATAACAGAGATGTAGCATATCTTTTCCATCTTTTTGATAAAAAGGCCACTTACAATTTAGAGCAAAACAAGAACTCCCCACCCCCAAATTTCCATACAACTTACTATGTCCATTTGGGGTTATACTTTGTGGACTGATCTAACCCAATGATTAGACAAAAATAAATCCTGTGCAACCTAAAAAAAAAAGAGAGAAAATAATACATGATTCTTCAGGGAACAGGCATGATTAGTTTAAACTAACATATGCTTGAAAAGGAAATATATAAACAGATGGGAGTGATAAAAAACTTGTACATCTTGGTTGATGAAAAATGCCAGCAATGAGAACAGGACATCAGGGTTTCAAAAAATGTCCCTGTGAGCATACACAAAAAATGCCTTGTGGTTCTGACTTTCCTGAAAGCATGGTCATCACAAGACTGAGGGGACTTCAAACATACTGGGATGATTCTAGCTCTGCTCACTTTTTTTGAATATTAACTAGTAAACCCAAATGAGGGTGTAGATCCCCATTCACATTTGCATCCATCAACTGCTGTAGGAATCTGATGCACCAAATGATGAGCATCTGCACTAGAGGTGGGCACGAACCAAAATACGAACTGAAGTTCATCATGAACCGGCAGTTCATCATGAACCATTAGTTCATGGGAGTTCATTTCTCATGAACTGTGACGAATTTTAGCCCGGTTCATTTGGTTCATATTTCGGTTTGTCACTGCTGACAGCCTAGCATTGATCAATCAGTTTCCAAGGCAACAGGGAGATGGGCTCTCTGCAGACCTTCTGCTGTCCAGGAAGTGACATTTTCACAAACCAAACGAGTTCACAAACAGGGGCAAGTTTGTGGTTCGTGAAACATGAAGAACCACAAACCACATGGTTCAGAATTTTCCTGGTTCATGCCCATCTCTAATCTGCACCAGTTCGGCATGCTGATCTTTCTTGTTGGGATTAGGACCAATGGACATAGTTCCACCACTGTGAAAGAAAAAAGTAGTAAATTGAAGTTTGAAACTATCTGTTTTTGCAAGGAAGAAAACTGTACTGAACTCTGAGGTCACTGCTGGGCCAAATACAGCATCGTTCCTCATAAAGGACTTTGAACAGATTAATATAGCACAGTAAAATAGCTTCTGCAAAACCACTTTGAAGCATCACTTCAAAAGCTTGACTTATGCAAATCTCCAAGAAGGGGAATGACAAGATTCTTTGTCTGCAAGATCCACAAGATCCGCTTATTAACATCTCCAAATAACTAGCTGACATGATACATTGTGCAGTCTAAGGCTTCTCTGTGTAGGGTGTTTTGCAGATTATAAATGGTAGGCAACTAATGAATTATCTAAGCAAAAAGACCTCCAGGAGCCATGAAGACAGGTTTAAAGCTTTCTGAACCAGCTGGTGGATGGTGGATCACTAACAGACAGCCCTACAGGAGTGCACCCAAAAAATATTCAAAAAAGCTTCAGAAAAACCTGAAATCTGAAGCAGCATGCCGCTTCAGATTTGGGTTTCTAAGTGGTTTCTGTATGCTCTGTAAAGGTTCGGAGCATACTGAAATGATGGGGGAGGGGAGGGGGAGGTCCACTCCCACTCTTAAACCCCATCCCACACCCCGACCCCACTTACCTGGCCATGCAGAAGGCTGGAGCTGCCGCCGTGCTGGCCAGCTGGCCAGCAGAAAAGGCCTTCCCCGCTGCTGCTGCCACGGCCTGCCGGCATGGCCACATGGGCAGAAGGCTTTCCCCGCTGCCGCTGTCGCCACCACCGCACAGCCGGGGCCAGCGCAGCCAGCTGGCCGGCAGAGAGTGCGGCTGCCACCGCCGGAGACCAGCGGGGAGGCGGGAGGGCTGCCTCTGGCAGCACAGTGCCAGGTAAGTGGGGGGGGGGTAAGGGTAGGGAATGAGGAAGTTTAAAGGGCTCTGCTGCTTGCAAGCAGAAAGAAAGGGCCCTTTAAACTTCCCCATTCTGGGAGGTGGGGGAGTTCCCCCCGCCTGCCAGCTGAAGTTTCCCAAAGCATTACAAATGCTTCAGGAAGCTTTTGTTTGGGATTTCCGAATTAGAAATACTGAAGCTTTCTGAATCAGTCCCGATTTGGGTATTTTACCCAAATCGGATACATGAAGCACACACCCCTAGATGGCCCTAATAGTCACTGATGTCCTAAAAGGCCATGTTCATGGAGCTTGTGCAGGAGATGTCAAGATGTGTTGATTCACTAGCCTATAAGCCACTGAAAGATGGCCATCCCCTCTCCATCTGTTCCTGTGCACATTGTCTGGTTCAGAAGGGGCTTCTGCCATCTGATGTGCCAGCCATTGGCAGGATTATTCCCTGCTGACATGTGAATTTATCTAATCCTTTTGCACTGCCAAGAAGACCAAGAGAAATTATGCATTGTCTCACATTTTGTTACATTAAAGAGGCTGCTGGTTTTGATGAACTCTGGGAAATACTGGACAGAGCAAGTGGTAGCTTTTCTTTTAAGTGGTCTTTTGATATTTTGGCAACAAGGATAATCGTATTAGTTACCAATTTGTGGCCAAATCCCACATTAAGAAATTACATTTCGGAGAATCAGCTTTCATTTCAGTGTGCTTGATCAGTCTCCCATATTCAATATAGTTAATTTTGAACAAACTACGTTAGGATGCGTAAAGAGAAAAGGGAATTATCAACTGTAACATCTCGCTTAAAGCTATTTTCTAGTCACTGAAGCAACCCATGCATTCCTTGGTGGGGAATTTAGGACAGCTTCTTCCCTCAGTTGTGTGAGGAGGGGCAAAGTTCAGTGGCAGGGCATCTGCTCTGAATGCAGTTCCAAACCCTGGCGTCTCTGGTTGAAAGGCGCAGATGTGATTTACCTGATACCCTGAGGAGGCAGTCCCCACAAAGTAGACTGCACTAACCTTGATAGACCAAGGTCTGACCCAGAACAAGGCAGCTTCAGGTGTTCATCTGTGATCAGCACTTGCTGCAATGATGGGTCAGCTAGTTCATATGCTATGGGAACCAACACAGTCTTATTAATTTACCCTTCATTCTCTCTTTACTGCCTTTCACTGTAACTGACAGTCTCCCCAAATAGAATTCATTTTTGGACCTCAGATTCAGAGTACAGTTCTCTTAAAGCAAATGATAAAGATTTTGATTCAGCTTATGCCACCCTGAAAACTTAACTCAGGTAGACACTTCATTTTTCAGGACTGGACCCTATTTAGGATGAAATCAAGATGGATTGCAGCAAAAAGAAGCTAGTTATCCTGATGAAAGAACTTCGGGTATCATAGCTGCAAGAAACTGTGACCAGTAACATCTTCTTTGCAGGCAATGTTAACTAAAGATTGGTATCAAGTGTTCTTGAATTTGAAAGCAACATATTTGTCCAAATAAAATATTTAAAATAAATATTCATAGTAAGTATCATTCTGTTTTGTACGAACATTACGGTTGCTGAAATCCATACCATTTAATTTGTAAACTCAGAATTCAGCAGTCCTCTTTGCAGTTGCTTTCCTGCCTGTAATCTTTGCCATACCATGCTGCTTACCTAAGAATTTCATCTAGGTTTGTGATTGCAAGGAGAATAGAATCAGTGAAGTGTAAGAAGAGCAAGAATGGGGATATCATGAGGAATGAACCACGTCTTCAAGGCTTGTCAAGGAACATAAAAAATGAGTGAACTGCAGGTGATGAGAAAATCTAACAGCATTTCAAGGTGATGTGACCATCCCCCAAGGACACAATGGCTAACAGTAAAGAGCCAAGGTCATAGGGGACAGGATGGCTTGCAAAGCCTTTTGCTTTTGCCCACTGACTAAAATCTAGCTCAGAGGAAGTGTCATAAAGCATTACTGTAAAACTGTTTTTGTTAAATCACATGCCTTTGGTGGGCATAATCAAGTTTCTATTTCTATCACGAACTCCCTCTTACTTGAGCTGCCTGGACCTTTAACAACTGCATGGGAAAAGACATTCACAAGTATAAGTACAGCTATAGCACCGTGAAGCAATATTCTCTGCTTCAGTTACTGGCAATCCTAACAATTACATATGGCACTCAGTAGCTATTTTCATATTACAAATAGCTAGCTGTATAATGTGCATTATAACTTTTTTTTAGCACAGCTGTCTGAGCTTGTGTCTGGAACATCTTGATGAACTAGTGTGGATATCAGTAGTGTTGTGGGGACTAGAGATCCTTCTGGGGTAAATCGTTCACTTTCTAATGTCCCACAATGCCAGAGGCAAAGACAAAAGATGAAATTAATGTAAAGAAGCTTCTTAAAAGATAAGAAAACAATGTTTTTATTGTAGTAAATGGTTCACTCATGAAACCACAAAGCTCTGTAATGAGCCACGTTACAAGATCTAAAAAGAATTGGATAGATTCATGAAAAGTGTTGCTATTAGAGGTATGCATTGAAAAAACTTCTGTTTCAGTTTCAGATCCAGGAGTTCTGAACCAACTATGCTCCCTATGTTTTTTTCCCCCAGATGGGGTGTTGCTGGCTTGGATCTAATCCATTTGTTTTTTTCATAATCATGAATTTTGGCCCCATTCTATGTAATGCATGCTTCCAGGCTCTTTGGAGCAGCTGTTTTTGCACTGAATGGCACCAAAATTGCACAGAACACAGTCCTCCCACTAAACCATCAACCCACTGAGTTTTTCCTCAGTTACACTATACAAACACACAAAACAATGAACCCTGAAGAAGCCAAATATCAGTGCATGTACAGACTGTAGTGAGAACCTGAATGGCTAAGGGAAAATGGGGTGGAAGCGGCGTCATTAATAACAATTCCACATTCTGTTCACTTTTTTCTTTTTCTATAGTGCCAATAAAATATTACTTTTGGTGCCATGTTTCCTTATGCTTACTCCCAGGAAAGTGTCTCTAAAATTGCAGCCTATGATTGAAGTCTTCCAGGGCTTTTATCAAATTTGATTGATTGAACATACCCTCCTTCGTGGCACTTTTCCTCTCAGCAATTCCAGTGATTCCAGGCCAGTTCCTAGGTAGCACTGCAAAACAAACCAAAATGCACCCAAGCAGGTTTACTCAGATGTAAGTTCTATGTTATTCAATAGTGTTACTGCAGGGAAGCCTCTTTCAAATTGTAGCCAATGAATAAAGTTTCCCTTCCAAATGTTTCCAAAGGTGATAGGTGGGAAGGAGTCTCCCCTTGCAAGGACTCAATTAGCAGGGAAAGAACACCATTTCCCAGGTAGTGACTGGTGAGGCAGGGAGTGTACAGCCCCAGCTGTATTGTGGGGGTAATAATAACACTGATTTGTCCACCACTCTGAGTGGAGCACTGTGATGGACTGAATATTTTAGAAAACCTGGAAGGGCTGTACACATACAGCTGCAGGACTATTAAGGGTTAATCCCTCACAGAATCAAAGAGCTTTGAGTGACAGGCTAGTCCAAAGAATCTGATTGGGTAGCATGAGCTGGATAGAGGAGGGTCTGTATTCAGTCCTAGCTGAGACACTGGGACACATGCCTGTCAAGTGCCAGGAGACACAATGTTAACCAGGAAGCGTAGTTTTGAAAGACAGAGCTGGTGGAGATTGCTCCAGAGGGGATGGATCCTCTCACAGCCCTCCATCGCCTCTGGTGTGCTGGACTGTCCCCCCCTTCCAGAGCTTTTATGCTGCTGCCCTCGCTGCTTAAAACTTTGAATTAGCCGAACCTTGGGAGGGCAAAGGCTCCAGAGGCAGCAGAGGGCTGTGAGAGAATCCATTACCTATGAAGCGATCTCCACCAGCTCTGTAATTTAAAACTATGCTTCCTGGCTAACATTGCGTCTCTCGATATATGAAGAACCCATATCAAAAGTATTGGGTAGAGAGGCTCTGAGAGAGATCAAATGTGAAGAGTTGGGACTCGGGAGAGAGCAGTCTTAAAACTGGCAGGAGAACTGGGGAAAGGTGGCAAGGAAGTTTGAGAAATAGGTGCAGACTCCCAAACGGGCCAAAGAAAAGGGATAGATCTTCTAAGAAGAGGAGATTTTTCCTACCCAGTCAAACAGGCAGGTAGCTCTGGAAAGCAAAGAGATCCCTGGTTGGGTGTGGTTGGAAACTGCCTTAGAGACCTTAAGATTTAGTTTTTTAAAAAACTGAAGGAAAGCACTGGTGTGTGTCAAGGGGATTGGGGTACTAGAAAGTGGGTATCAGCCTTCTTAACCCCAGAAGAGGAAGAGAATACTTTTAAAAAGTATACTAGAGTGCTTGGGGAAAACCAAGGGAACCAAAGCCTCAAAACATAAGCCTTTAAGTATCTGTATAGAGCATAAGTACTAAAGTCTGTGCATGTTCTGATTTTACCTCAAAGATATGTGTGTTGAATTACCTAATTTCGCCTGACCTTTCCCCTCTAAAATAAATACATACATTCTAAGAAATTCAGTCTTTTGACATCTTTTATAGGATGTGGCACAATACTTGAGCCCCTTTATATGATCATTTTATCCACAATCTTCAACTCACATAGCTTAAAGTAATCCTATTGAAATTCACTGAGCAAGCGGTTTGAAAATCCTCAATATCCTACTGAAATGGCAACTTTAGCAGGGAAGTGTTTTTCAATTCCAATCAACTCCTTTTGTCCTCTTTCCTGTGATGGGGATACTTCTCTCTTCCACTCACTAACACAGCCTGCTAATGATTGGCTGAGCAGCCTACATCTCTGCTCAAAAAGTGCTCTGTCACCAAGACATCTGGGAGAGCCTAAAAAGGAGGAAAGGCACTTTGCTACAACAGCTGTAGACCGTTCAGCACACTTCTCAAAGTACATGCTGATTGGAATAAATTACACTGAAGCCTTGTGAATCCTGGAGGAGGAAAAAAACACAAGGTGTTCACAGTACTTTATACGGCATCAGATGCCAGCCACAGTACACACAGATATGCCTGGAGGGGTTTCTACAAATGTTTGACTCGAAACATTATAAATATTAAAATCTGAGATGTAATTTTATAATACAGATTCATTCCACCAGCACTTCAAGCTTCTGATAAATCGGATGGCATGGAGACCATTAAGGGCCAAGTTACTGGCCACAGACAGCCGCATACAACTCATTTCCTACACATTCCGCCCCCCCCCCCATTACGTATTTTTACTATTATTATTATATATTACACTATATTACTTTCTCCATATCATGAACCCAAGAATGGTTACACAGACACTGTTATTATTTGTAGACCAACAAATCTTCCTGCTACCCTGCAGCTAAATTCTCAAAGGTGTGAGGTAGCTAGGGGTCAATCCATAGTCTATGCAGGGTTAACCTCAGACATGTTAGTGTTTGGGAAGAAGCTTGGCTCAGCACTTTACTAAGTCTTGTCTCCTTTGTTGGGTTCCTCTTTCCCTCAATAGCAATGAACCTATTCAGAGAATCGTTTAATCGCAGAACCACTCATCTGCTCCTGCTGTATGGCCAAATCCTTACCACTTAACAAGATAACATAGATGACCAAGCTATCCCAGACTGAGAGAGCTTAGCATGGTGTAGTTTGGTATGACAACTTTCTGAACAGATGAGTTAGCAGTGGCCTCAGACAGTGGCTTCAATAGCAGCAGATCACAATGTTGGGAGAGGTCCTTCACCTCTTACCTCATCACAGCAGTAGAAATTTAGTTCTACTTCTCATCATTGGCATGAACTAATAATGTCTTTCTGGGGAAGGGAGGAAGAAAGCAGGCCTTTCAGGGGTCTTTGGATGTCTGTGTTAGACATGGATGGCAGCATCTTATAGTTAGGAAGCTCTGCCTTGATTCAATATGCCTTGATACTAAGCTGCTTTGCTTTGTGTAAGGTGGGAATGTCTCCTGAATCCTGACTCCTCTACTCTCTATTTGCTTTGGGAGATCATCCTTTTTGCCTCATGGCCTTCCAAAGGGGAATGATATATTCTTCAGTGCTCCTGTCATGAGGGCCTCATCCACATACCTGCATGCAAGCATGACACCAGATTAGTTGGCTGCGCCCAACAGAGAAAGTTCATTTTTAGACTAGGACATTTTCTTTCTACTCCAAGATATTACCATAAATGGAATCTACCTCAATAAGCTGTAAGTTCTATCTTTTCTACAATTTGATTGCCTAAGGATTAATTGCTGCACATTGGGGAAAATGCTTTTGACTGAGTAATTCTGCTACCAAATGAAATATACCCATTTCTAATATGCCTAGTGCCTTCCATGGGCCCTAGAGGTGGAAGCTGCCTTAGGGCCAGCTAAGTCAACCTTAAAAGACATGGGATGACAGGCAAGCAGGAGCATCCCTCAAGGCATCTGCCGTAACAGCCACACTCTCCTACTCTGCATGCCTACTGCCTTTGGGTCTCAACAGTCCTTTAAAGCTTCCTGGCTTGGGTGCCAGATGATGTTGTCGGTCTCCTGATGATTACATACCTGCTGTGGCTTGCCACATCCCATTGTCCCCTTTTGGAGCTTTTGGAGCATCAATATATTATAGCCTTGATATATCAGGCCACCTGCACATGTTCATTGTCCTCACAAACGCATGAACAAACTCCAGAGTAATTATAGTCCCTTGTCTCATATTATTCAGGTCCCAGGATATGATTGAAAGGCACATGACATAGCAGTCTGGCTGCAACTAAGCATGTCTGTCTCTGGTCAATACCTGGCTAGAAAAATCTTCTGGGAACTCCACAAACCCCTTTGTAAACTGCTCTGAGTGGGAGTTAAGTTGTCCTAAACAGTAGTATATAAATCAAATGTTGTTGTTGTTGTTGTTGTTGTTGTTGTTGTTGTTGTTGTTGTTGTTGTTGTTGTTGTTGTTGTTGTTGTTGTTGTTAAATCCATTTGGAATTTCCTGACATACAATTTTCTGTATATAAATAAATAAAATCTTCCCATCATGGCCATTTCTAGAATGGACTCTATACTCTCCTTGCCCTAGCAACAGAAACCTATCTTACATCCACTTTGACCCAGTGAAACCCCTGTGACTGAGCTGAAACAATGACCGATAACTGACTTGTCCGTATCACCTGCAACACTTGTATTCAGGGCAACAGATATATTCATGGAATCAGAGCAACTTGGATTTCAGTTTGATTAGACAGTAACCTTTGAAGCCATATGGTCACAAAGAGTAGATGGGTGATGAACCCAGCTAGAAGTTACAGTCATCCTGTTCTTTGAATAAATAGTTAATTCATCACTTAAGGCAGATTAATTAACATATAATATGCTTTAACTGATTTCGATAGATACATGCAAAAAGTGGTAGAAGGGTGAGATTTTTCACTCTTCCACTGAATGCTTATAGCTGGCATCTGACTAATTTATGTTAATAGCTATACATATAGGACCAAATGCTGTTATTTTTTCTGGGTTATTTAATCCAAAATTAAAGGGTGTGATTTTGCATATGATAAAATTGCAGTTTAGCCTGAAGCAAAGGAGAACAGAAGTCTTGCACTTTTAACGGTTGTGCGTAAGAGCTTTTTTATTATTTTGCAGATGCAGCTTTTTCTTCAGGTATAAGAGAAGCTCAAGGTAGCTGCTGCAAAATCTTTAGGATCAAAAGACGGTCAATTTTGGTTAGCCCTTGTCAGAATCTAAGGATATTTATGGCAACGTTTTTTTTCTGTTGAGCATTCTGTTCCAAGCCTCTTTCGAGTTTATGAAAATGGATTCCCCTCCCATACACAACACTGGTAGCCAGCTCTGCTGTAAAGGATTAGCCTGCCTGTCCCAGCTGACACATAGGCTCTCCCTTACATATGTATGTGCCATAAAGACACGACCAACTTATGGCAGCTCCAGCAATGGCTTTTCAAAGCAGAAGTGGTTTGCTATTGTCGTGGTCCCCCATCCAAGTACCAACCCTGTTCAGCTTCTAAGATTTGACAAGATGGGGTTATATCATTTCAACTTCCCTCTCAGGTGTTCCCTTATTCAACTCCTAAGCTGCTGCTTAGGAAAAAGAGAGGGAATCTCTAGGTGGTGCCTGGAGATCTCCCAGAACTGCAACTGATCTACAGATTTCAGAGATCTCCTGAAGCAAATAGCTACTTTGGAAGATGGACTATATGGTGGGCACTATGGCATTGTATCTCTCTGGGATCCCTCCCCTCCCAAACCATCCACAGGATCCATCCCCCAAATGTCCAGGAATTTCCCAAACCAGAGTTGGTAAACCTAAGAGAGGGAAAGAACAAGGTTCCTTCTATTGGCCTGCTTTGACATGTTAGATTTTTTTCTTTGTTTGTAAGCTCTCTTGTGTTTTTTCTGTTGGAAAATGAGAGACAGCAGGCAGGGAAAGAGAAGACCTATGAAAATTTACAGTTTTATTAGGAAAGTAATGTTCTCCACAGTGAGAAATATAAATTATCATTCCAAATTGACTGTATGTGTGCATTAATAAAAGGCTACAACTTGATTAGAGCTGGCATTCTGTGTAGCATGTCAGAAACACACATAGCTTCCTAGGCATTTATTTCTGGTCTGAAGTTTATGAATGTCTTCCCTTCCCAATAGGCACATGTTACGAAGAGTCATGTATGCAACTCATGAGTAACTGAAGCTTTGTGTGTCCATTATGACACAGTGCCAACCAAAGTTTCACCTCCAAAAGAAAACAAAAAAGATATCTATAATTGCCATTTTTTAAATCATTGAGACCTAGCCTTTTCATTTGTGCCAGCCCTTGGTATTTAATAGGGCAATATGTTAATGTGGATTCACATGCTATATCCCTTACAGGAAAGGACATTACAAATTTCACCATGAACATGTTTAACAATTGAATTTACTGTGTTCAAAGGGCTCAACCAGATGCAAGTCAAACACTCTGTCTGTTTGCTTCATTCTAACCAGCCTTGAAGCCCTGCCAAACTGGTTTGAATTAGGTTTTAGCAAAACTGCACAGGCACAAAGATTTTTCCCATTCAAACTGATTGGCGCCATTAGTACCACTAAGGACTATTTAGGCAAACACTGAGGAGGTGGATTTTATTTATGACAGATTATTTATTTATGTCAGATTTATATGATTTTTGAGTGATATATATGTATGTTTAAACAGTTGCCTGCTGAGAGAGCTGTTATGCAGCAAGGATGGGAAGATAGTAGAATATAGTTGGACTGTGCAAGAGCATGCAGGGCAAAAAACCAATTGCACTGTACTACATGGTTCGGAAGAAATACAGGGAAGGAATACATTGAAGCAACCTGTCGAACAGATTGTCAAACTATCAAACCGGTTGTCATAAAATCAGGTCACTGTTTGTGACTGGCAAACAAGATATGATTGAAACCAGTGGATATTCAGGCATGCCTAATTCCTCACCTTCACAGAATCCATTTAAAACACATTCCAGTCATAATTGTTTAGTTTTGCTTCTCTTGTACCTGCTACAATTGTCTCTTCTACATTGTTCTACTTTACACACAGCTACTCTTTAAAAAAATACCCTTCAAAAATTCCATTAGGGATAGCTTTAAGGAAATTTACAAAAATTGAGAAACAGATGAACTGGGAACAAGAAGTTATATTCTCTAAAATATATGCATTTTTGTTGAATATCAACGTAAGTGCAAAGCAAAATTTTCAGCTTAAATGGGGAAAAGATCTTGGTTTAAAAATCTCTGAAGAGATTTGAAAATTTATATATACCCATCAGTCATACTTTTCAGTATGTTTTTTGTTCAATCTAATGAAAATGGTACATCAGTGGTACCTAATAACACAGATATTGTTACTAAATTATACACCAATGTTCCCCACTCCTCCACTTAGAGGCAACTAGATGACCTTGGATCAGTCACAGCTTCTTGGAGTTCTCTCAGTCCCACCCACCTCACAGAGTGATTGTCATGAGGATAATAATAACACAATTTGTAAACTACTGTGAGTGGGTGTTAAGTTGTCCTGAAGGGTGGTATATAAATCGAATGTTGTTGTTGTTGTTATATTATTATTATTATTATTATTATTATTATTATTATTATTATTATTATTATTATTAACTTTGTGATATTGTTCTGCATTTAATCACAGCCGCTAGAATGGTTTTTGTGAGGCACTGGAAACAGGATACACATTCTAATGTTCAGGAATGGATTGATAAAATTAAAGAAATATATACTGATTAAACTCACCGCTTTGAGAAACAGAGTAGACATACAACAAGAGGTATTCTGGAGACCTCTAATCCTAAGACTAGAGGAATTTTCTTCGTAAAGTCTCCTTTTTAGTTTGATTATAGGTGAAAGATTTGTTTGTTACATAATAAAGTTCATGACTTTTTTATAGCATGGTTAAGTGATTGCTTTTTAAATTTATACAAAAATTGTAATTAGTTTTGATATACCATGAATGTAATAAAGAATAATTTTTTAACAAGTGTGGCTGCAGCAAAACTTACAAAATTAATGGTTATGTTGTGACCCCGTTTTTGTCAGCATAAGGAACAGAGCTAATCAGATCTAAAACTGAACTAACAAAGTACAAAACCCTGGCCCACTTTTCTCCTGTGAAATATTAATCCTTTAACATAAGAATGTAGTCCCATCAAATTTCACCGTAAGGATGTATGGATGCAGAGAATGGTAGGAATTGGTTTGTAACTATTGTATCATTTTAAAATGTTGTAACTCATTTCCTGTCCCTTTATAGAGGATTAATGGGATATTAGTTGATGGGTAATATGACTTATCTCCATAGCATGAAAAACTTCACTTCCTATTTCCATATATTAAGCCTAATGAGCCAGCACACTTTTTCCAGGTTGTTGGCAACACTGGAAAAATCCTATTCTTATTCAAAATCTACCTTCCAAAATTATTGAATGTAGCCAGGGCTTTTTTTCCAGCTGGAACACAGTGGAATGGCGTTCTGGCACCTCTTAAAAATACCCACATGATGGGTAGGTATTTGGGCCCAAAATGGCCCATATTAGGCCACTTCAGGCCTGATCTGCGCCATTTGGGGCCTGTTTCAGCCATTTGGGGCCCATTTCAGCCCAATTTGAGCCGAAACAGCCAGGATCAGGCCACTGCCAGGTGGGGAAGGGTTCCCTGTGCAGCAGCAGCCCATTCCAGATCGATTTGGACCCAATCCTGGCCATTTCAGGCCCAATCCAGGCCCTTTTGGGCCTGTTTCAGCCCATTCGGGTCCAAAACAGCCAGGATCAGGACGCTGCCAGGCAGGGGGGTGTTCTCTCACATGGCAGCAGCACGTTCCAGGCTGAATTGGGCTCAAATCAGGCCCCTACGGAACACAGGAGTGCTCCCGGGGCAGCCATGGTCTGCGGGATGACATCACTGCCAGGAAGTGATGTCATTGCATGGTCCCAGGAGCGCACATGCAGTGAGTTCCACCACCTCTTTTCTCAGAAAAAAAGCCCTGGATGTAGCTGCTGATTTTATGACATTCGTTCTTCTTTTAAATTATAACCCCTCTGCTTTGAAAGTTTCCAATCAATTAGACAAATATAAATACAAGAAAAAGAATCAAACAAAACAAATGATTTTGTATAAAGTCAGAAAAGAAACTTCATGACAAAAGCGTATGGTTGCCAAAGACTGAAAATGTATAAATTAAAGAATAGTCAACCTAGTGGCAAAATATAAAACATACTGGGTGAATTGATCAAGTTCCAACAATTACCTAATTTTGAAGTTGTTGAGGAATGGGTTCAGTTTGTGCAAAACACTTCATTGCATTGTCTATGAAAAGAAGGGCTTTGCCAGTAGAAAAGTAGATGATTCAGAAATCCTTAAGAGGTATTACCTTTATTATTCAAAGTGGATCAATGTATACCAAGCTGCTCTCACTCTTGAATTGCTGAGTAGTTTGAAAAGACTTAATGGGATATATCAGTTCCTTGGCACATTGTCCTTCCCTCTCTCATATGCTCACCACTGCACACTGGATTCCCATACCACCTACCCTTCACCTGCCCATCAGACCCATGAGATACAGCCATGTGAGCACATCACCATATATATAAGGTGGACTGGTTCATCCCCTAATTAATTACTTTTTAATCTAGAAAGTGTTTTAATTTCTATATGTATTAGAATTATTTAAATATTCACTTTTGATTTACTATGTTCTAAATTGTATCCTTCTATTTATTTATTTATTTATTTTATACCCACCCACCCCCGCCCCACAGATGGGCTCAGGGCAGCTAACAACATTCAAAAAATACATTAAAAGTCAAAAAACTATAAAATCAATAATTTTAAAAAAGTCATATTGATACTGGGGGCAAAATAAATTTCATAAGCATTATAGGTAATCAATGTTATCAACGAATCAATTAATATCCACCTTCCATAAATCAATAACCTAGTCCTATCCCCTGATATACAAATAATACGTATAATTTAATTCCTATAATTAAATCAGGCTATAAAAAGTTTAATTTATTTTATAGAGAATCCATAACAGCCCAATGGTTCACCAATGTTCTAAAAGTGCCCCAGGCACAGAGGAGGACGGGGCCAAGCAGCTGGCTCACTTCCCACACCAGGCAGGGGCTTGTTCTTCTTGACTCTCTCCCTCCCTCTCTGGCAGCACAAGGCTCCTGGGCAATGTTCTTAAAGTTCTAGATTTTCTTTTATTCATTATCCACTGTATTCCCAGTCATGGTCTTATAAAGTGGTGAATAATTCAATCACAGTACACGTATCCCACTTCTAGAGATGCTCTGACTGAGAAAAAATAATCATTATAATTTTGGATCTAGGATTAGGAAATTTCTGCCATTATTGCTATTTTTTGGACAGGACTTTACTGGTTGCACTTAATTGCTCTCCTTTCCTACAGTATTTTTCTAATAAAGACATACAAAGCCATTGAAGCTGCTGTAGTTTTTTGGGAATTATAGTTAATTTGGGATTTGCCTGTCTTGTGTAACTCAGTGTGTAATATATATCCGGGTGTCCCAAGTGTAACCCAAACACAACATTTTCATTTAATTTATTTAATCACACCCAGTCCAGTAATACAATTACATACATTTCATACACACATTACAGTATCTTATCCGATATCTGTGCACATTATGACTGGCAGGGGATCTTTTAGCTTTAGTGGGAAGTATGTGCAGATCTGGCAGAGGGAGATGAGAGGAAGGGGTGATTTTAAAAAAAAAAGCAGCATCAACTAACAGCAGTAGTAGTCTACTTGGCACTGAAAGTCCTGCCCCCACAAAGCTAAAGCTACTGTTCTTCAAGCTAAGTCACTGTAGTGCCAATTCCTCAGGCAGCTTTATGTATTACTGTTTCCCATTCTTATCAGTTCTCCCATAGATTTTAATGTTAAACATGGGTACCTTTCATTGTCTCGGGGGGAGGGGGAGCTTTATTCTATCAGTCTGATATTTGGCAGTATAGATGTCCTAGTGGAGTACTGCAACCATCCTGTGCTTTGCCCAGTTCAGATGAAAAATGAGTACGATACAGATCTAAGAAAGGGGTGGGGGGAGAATGACTGTCATTGAAACCAATGGGAAATAATAACAAAATAGAATTATGAAAATGAAACAACAGTAACAAAAGAAACAGTAATTAAACAAAACCATACAAAACAACATAACCATGATACAGTCCCTTTTGAAATTAATAAACTCCCTCATATAAGTCTACAGAACATAGTCCTCCCTCTAAATTAAAACCCCCTTAGGTACAGTTAGATTGAACAAAGGGATTCAGTTTTACAGCCCCCCAAAGTAGGTGCCTTTGGTGCAGGCTCACCTCTCTCTACTGATTCCTATGGAAGAGGGGATTGTTGGTCAAGTGGCAGCATGGCAGGAGAATGTTGGCTATTAGTAAGTGACTGGCATTTTTTAAAAAACCCTGCCTTTATTAATTTCATTTTCCTACTGTTACAGTGACTGACTATGCTATGTTATTTTCCATATGGTAGAATTTGGGAAGAAGGCTAAAGTGTCTGTTTTTCAACCAAATGATACCAAAATTGCAGGGGGGCTAGAGCTGCCTGTACTCCTAATGAACTTCATCTTTCAAGCAAATTGGACCACAGGGTCCAATTCTACCGGCTCCTGAACAAGGTGCTCCAGCTATCTCAACTGCAAAGGAAAAGAGGGCTCCTCTTCCACAAAGGAGGGATTGAAGGAGAAGAAGCAAGTCAGAACTGTAGCTCTGCCAGGCCCGGCACCTGGTTTGTACTGCCAAGGAGCCACCTTCCCCAATTTACTGCCCAGGAAATCAGTAGAACCAAAGAAAAACAAAATGTCTACTACATTGTTGAGGTAAGCATCTGAACACACACACACACACACACACACACACACAGCAAAAACAATTATTTTTCTAAATAGAAAAGCAGTTTCATAATTCCCCAAAATTTTGGTTTTGTGTTACCATTCTAGAAAATCACAGTAACAACCTAAAACAGCTAGCTATTTTAGTGTATATTTTTGACTTGGGAATTTCACAATGCATACCCCTACCCACCTTACCACACTCCAGCCTTTTGCTTCAACCCTACTGAAAGAAAAGCTTCACATCTGCCAACAGGCAGCTATCTGAACATTTGTTCTGAGCTGCTTGCATTTAAGCAGAAAATGACACTGATTGTCACTAAATATAACGAGTGTCGTATGTATGTTTCATTGAAACTGCAAGCTCAAATTAGCCTGTCAGAATTTCAACATACCCTGATGCAAACCTGTCAAATGACACAATTAGCTCAAGAGAATAAAGAAAAGGCTTGTCAAAGCCATCAAGGCTTTACTCTTGATCAAGTCCTGTCCCTTTGCTCAGTGCCTTTATTAAATCCAAATGCATTTCATGCTACCCATTAGGTCAATACTTCTATCCCTTTCCTCATCCTACCACTGTCATTTCAGACTTTTAAATGCATTAATTTTAGGAAGGGCAGCATCTTGTTTACAGGGCCGTAAATACTGGATTACCAGGAAGATGCTTAGAAGTACATGAAATCTTATCAAAGACTGAACCCTAGTGTTGTGGAAGAGAAGCAAGGAAAAGGCACTATATCAGAGGGACATTAAAAAGAGAGGCTGTTTTAAAGAATTGGTATGCAGTCTTGATAATGAGATAATCTCCATGAAGTGGGTTGGGACATATACAGTGCCATTTGTGGAGAACAATACAAATGTCTTTTGTCTCAAGAATATAGCTCAGGAAGTAGAATATTTTCAGGATGGGGGGGAACTGTATGTGAATGAAAAAGAACAGCTCACTATTTTTGTAGGTTTTTTCCCCAGAGACTGTACTTGACTTCTAAATATCCCAAAAGTGTTTTATATGTAGGCATTCATCCCTCACTTTACAAAGAGGACCATGTTCAGAGAAATCCATCTTATGATGTCACAATGCTTTCTACAGAAAATAATGCAGCTGCCAAAATCTATGAGTTCATTCAGCTCCATGGCAATTTGAAGACAGAAAAAAGAACCAAGATGAGCCTAAGTCCATGGGATTCATTCCTCTGACCCCTCATTCAGACACTATATTAAGATGGCTGTTGTGGGTTTTCCGGGCTGTATTGCCGCGGTCTTGGCATTGTAGTTCCTGACGTTTCGCCAGCAGCTGTGGCTGGCATCTTCAGAGGTGTAGCACCAAAAGACAGAGATCTCTCAGTGTCACAGTGTGGAAAAGATGTAGGTCATTTGTATCTACTCAGGAGGGGTGGGGTTGAGCTGAGTCATCCTGTAAGAGTTTCCCAGGGTGTGGAATGCTAATGGCGGGAGGCTTCACTGTATCCTGAGGAGGTTCTTTTGCATATGGATTGGTACTTGATGTGCTAATCTTCTCTGCAGGGCTATTGTCGGGGATAGAATGTTTTGTTAGCCTGGTGTTTTTCAGAACTGGAAACCAATGCTCTGTTCATTCTTAAGGTTTCTTCTTTCCTGTTGAAGTTTTGCTTATGCTTGTGAATTTCAATGGCTTCCCTGTGCAGTCTGACAAAGTAGTTGGAAGTGTTGTTCAGTATTTTGGTGTCCTGGAATAAGATACTGTGCCCTGTTTGAGTTAGGCTATGTTCAGCCACTGCTGATTTTTCAGGTTGTCCAAGTCTGCAGTGTCTTTCATGTTCTTTTATTCTTGTCTGGATGCTACGCTTTGTGGTCCCGATGTAAACTTGTCCACAGCTGCAGGGTATACGGTATACTCCTGCAGAGGTGAGGGGGTCTCTACTGTCTTTTGCTGATCGTAGCATCTGTTGTATTTTTCGGGTGGGTCTGAATACTGCTTGAAGGTTATGCTTTTTCATAAGCTTTCCCATCTGATCAGTAATTCCTTTGATATATGGCAAAAACACTTTTCCTGTAGGAAAAGTATAAGAGTTGTATATACCTGGTTCCAATATTTACCCCACCATATGGCTGTTTGCAAGCATAGTAGTACTAGGGATGAGCATCTTATAGAAATGATAAGGGGGGGAATATACATAATGACATACCCTCTGTCACCAAGTAAATCTCTAATAAGGATGTTTTCAACAGCAGAACACTCCTCAGTGCCAAATAAATGAGATGCCAACTGGCAAAATTTATGGATGGTGAACTTCCAAGATGGTAATGAAGACCTGCTTGGCCACAGGACACTGACTGCCATGTCATGGGTCTCTGCCACTATAGTTCCAGGTGGAGGGATTGCTAAATTGTCCATAGGAGTTTTCATCATATCAGAATTCATTAACTACCGGTTGGGCACCTGGATTCTGATTGAGCATGACTTTTCCTACCAGTTTAGGCTGTCCAAACTGATACAAAAAGAGCGGTATAAAGATAGATTCAGCATGAGAGTCTTCTACAATTCATCAAGTATGTTTCTCTACCTAATAGCACTTCAGTACTAGTTATTAAAGCACATTCTTGTTTAGGGTATCGCTCAAGGATTGTGCAAATATTGCCAGTAAAAAACTTTAGATGCACACAGAAAGAAACTGAAAGAGCATAACTAATCTCTTGAATGGTTAAATATTAATTAGACAAGAATGGAACATGGAAATGTTTAAAACAAATGTTCTTGGTGGTATTATTAAATGTTAACTTTTATGCATATTAAATCATTTTGTAGCCAGTTAAAATAGCTTTTTGTGGTCTAGTAAATGCATAATTAATATATTTTTTCTCACCATTGATGTTTAATAATTAAATGGTATGCCTAACATTTAGACAGCAAAAGAAGAGAAAACCTTTGAAAAAAATGTAACATTTCATGAAGAATGTTACAGAGATTAATCATTTCCATTAAAGCTTTTTTGGTTATAATTTATTTTAATATACCAAATAGAAGGCTGCTTATCCTTTTAAAGTCTGACAGGAGAGTGTGGAGCTTATTCTGTATTTTTCCTGTATCCAGTGCAGTAGTCTATGTTTCCTAGCTATGTAAGAAATTCAACATGCACAATAACTAAATGGTGACAAAAGGTCCCCCCCCATAGTTTTGAGAAATGGCCTTTAAGAGTAGCAAAGACAACCCATGAAAGAAAAGTTCTTCCATTGACTAGTCATATGAACTGACTCAGTGCCTATTAGAACAAAATAAGGCCAGGAAAGATCTTCCCAATGCAAGACAATACAAAAAATCAATCTGGTGAATCACTGGCAACACTGCTTAGGACATTTCTTTCAACAGGTGTTCTAGTTACATCTGTACTAAACTCATGTGTGATTGGGGGACTCCCAAACTCAAGTTTGACATGTTACTGCACCCATCTTCAATGTGGTTTGAAGGAAGGGAAAGGGGCTCCAACGTGTGCCCATAGAGGCAGGAGAGGCTTTATCTGTCCCTGCTTTCTTCCTAGCACATTTCCACAGTCAGAATAGGGCTATAAAGTGTGGGCTCTTTCTCTCCTTTCCTTGTGTTTGTCCAGGAGATGCATGGAACAGACAGTAAGAGAAAGACCCCTGCCCCCCCCCCCGTTATTTTCTATTGGCAAAAACATGGTGGGTGGAAAGCAGGGACAGACAAAGCCTCTCCTTCTTCCTGCCTGAAAGTTAGTTCAGTTCATGGGAAGCATATTATCTTTGATAGTTATAGAACTGTGAGATTAGCAACTTTTAGTAGTGACTTTAGATCAATCATGAAATCACACTAGTATAGAAAAAGAGACATGAAATACATTCTTTGTGCATGTTTTAAAGTAACTGGTCCCTGCCTGGGCCCCTCTGGTTCCTTGGGCCTTTCTGGCTGCACACACCGAAAAAGGAGAACTTTTGGCTTTCAGGAAGTATAGATAAATGGACATTCCTCAGCAGAAACAGAGATAAGAAAAAGTAGGGTAGAATGACCATATTTGGGGAAGCTGATAAGAAGAAGGTATGAACAGGGATAGAATTGCAGATGTTCTGTCACAAGACTAAGTTTGAAAAATGGGCAATAGCCAATCCAAAGATGTGAAAGAAGTCAGATGCTTTGCCTTAAATGTGACTTTCATTTCTCCAATGTGATGTAATATACCTTTAAAATAGCATGTACTCCTTTGTTCTGGTGACACACTCAGAGCTCACCTAGTAGTAGTGAGTCCTATATTTGCAAATATATCTGGCTTTTCTTTACAACATCCTTTATTAGACTTCATTCTTTCTGTGTGTATTCATTTCTCTTAATTGGCTAAAATAACCAGTCACACATAATGTGGGTATGACAGAACCCTCTGTCAATGAAGGTGAAAGGATTTGATGAGCATGTGACACGAGGACTCTAACTCTTAATACATGAACTCCAGCTCAGATGAGCAATTTCTGGACATCATCTCAGAACAAAACTAACTTGCAGCAACTTGCCTGCCAAATGATTCCCAATCCCAAGTAATCCAAAGAGGCAAGTGGGATGGTCACTGACAACAAGATTATGGCTGCTTCCACATGTCAGCTTGTGGCTAGATAAGGCTCTTACTACAGGTTCCCTTTCAAAAGCAAACAAGAGTCCATTGATTGAATAAGGAAACTTTACTGCAGAAAAGGTCCATTATAGTCCACTGTCCTGAATAGAAGACTCAGGATGGTACACAGTCATTGTTACCAATGAAGGGCAAAGCATGAGGTACAGAGTAACAGTTCCCATCTGCATCAGCCTCCCCCCACAGTTCTCAAAACAACATCTTTCAGTCTTGGGAAGCTGCTCTCCTTCAAGGCCAATGCTTGGTGGAACGGTGTTAGACAAAACAGTCTTCTCCGGTGGGAAAGCTGCCTGGGAACTGGTGCACCTGCGGGGAAAGCACTTAGACACTAGAAACATTAGAAAATGGAGTCAGTACAGTTTAAATACACACTGAACCTGACATTCTGCCCCCCTTAAAATAGATCCCCCCCTGGCTTATATGGGTAACGAGTATGAAAAGCTTTGGTTAATCTAGGAGCATGAACATGTACAGAGTTCACCCACTCATCGTATCCAGAATCAAAGTCCTTCCACCTAATGAGGTAAAAAAGCTGATTTCGTTTGAATTTAGAGTCCAAAATTTGTTGCACTTCGTAGTGTATTTGGTCGTCTATCAAAGTTGGAATGGGTGGAGCTTTGACGTGCCACTTGTTGTCGGTGGGAGCTCTTTTAAGGAGACTGACATGAAATGTATCATGAACATGGCGCAAGTTCTTGGGTAAATTTATAGCAACAGTCACTTTATTAATTACTTTGCGCACAGGGAACGGCCCAAGGAACTTTAATGCTAGTTTGCGGCTTGTCTGAGCTAATTTCAGGTTCTTGGTGGAAATATAAACATGATCTCCAGGTTGTAAATCCCATTCGGCCACACGATGGCGATCTGCGTACTTTTTGTAATCCAGTTTGGCTTTCTCGAGGTGTTTTTTAATAAGAGTCCATTGCTGCTTGGCCTCCCCCCACCAGGAAGATATATCAGGTGAATTAGAAGAACGGAGGGGGGGAGTGTCCAACGGGAAGGGATTGAAGTGAGTTCCATATACAATTTTGAAAGGGGCCTCCCCAGTGGAAGCATGCACACTGTTGTTGTATGAGAACTCGGCTAAAGGAAGAAGGTCCACCCAATTATCTTGTTGGAAATTAATGTAGCAACGAAGGAACTGTTCTAAAATCTGATTAGTTTTTTCGGATTGTCCGTCGGTTTGTGGGTGGTGGCTTGAACTGATTCCTTGCTCAATATTCAACATTCGCAAAAGCTCCCGCCAGAAGTTGGCAACGAACTGTCCGCCGCGATCCGAAATCACCTTGGACGGAAAAGAATGTAATTTTACGATGTGTTTTAAGAATAAATCTGCCAGTTTTCGAGCGGTGGGTATAGCAGTACATGGAATAAAATGAGCTTGTTTGGAGAACAGATCTACCACGACTAAAATGCAATTATGTCCTTTCGAAAGGGGTAAATCAGTGATAAAGTCCATAGATATTATTTCCCACGGTTTGTTAGGCGTTTCTAATGGTTGTAGGAGGCCTGGAGGTTTCCCTTTCCGGGTTTTGGCGCTGAGGCAAATGGGGCAGGAGCTAACGTATTGGGAAATGTCTTTGCGCATGCCCGGCCACCAGAATTGCCGTTGTATTAGATGCAACGTTTTCAGATACCCATAATGACCAGCAGTGGGGGCATCGTGACATCGTTGTAATACCTCCCGTCGGAGGCTGTCTGGGACATAAAATTTGCTTCCAGCTAGCCAGTCCCCCTGTGGGGATTGAGCCAGTTTGCTTTTAGGCGCTTTATCCCCCTCCTTTTCCACCTCAGCTTTAAGTTTCGATTTCCACTCCTGGTTATGCGGGAGGGGCTGTCTTGCGCGGCTGCGGGTAGTTACCACGCCTCCCAATTGCGTAGGGGAGAAGACCGTGTCTACAGTCTCCTCCCGTTTGCTCTTGTGTTGGGGCATGTGCGATAGGGCGTCTGCAAGAAAGTTAGTTTTGCCCGGGAGGTAATTTAAAGTGAAGTTGAATTTGGAAAAGAATTCTGCCCATCGCAATTGTTTAGCATTCAGTCTGCGAGGGCTGCGAAGGGCCTCCAAATTTTTATGATCTGTCCAGACCTCGAAGGGATATCGCGCCCCCTCCAGCCAATGTCTCCAGTTAGTGAGGGCCGCTTTTACTGCAAAAGCTTCCTTCTCCCACACATTCCAATTCCTTTCTGCTTCTGAAAATTTCCTTGACAGGAATGCACAAAGCCGTAGTTTCCCATCCTCCCCCTTCTGCAATAATACCCCTCCTATCGCCGCATCACTGGCGTCGACTTGCACTATGAAAGGGTAATTTTCGTTGGGGTGGCAGAGGATGGGTTCCGTTACAAATTGCTCTTTTAGGCATTCGAAAGCAGTTTGGCAATCGGATGTCCATTGTATTTTGGAGGAGGGTTTTTTAGCCTGGTCCCCTTTATTTTTTGTCCTTAACAATTCGGTTAAGGGGAGCGTGATTTGAGCAAAGTTTGCTATAAAGTCTCTATAGAAGTTGGCAAAGCCCAGGAAGGACTGCACTTCTTTACGGGTGGTGGGAGTTTGCCATTCTTGGATCGCTTGTATTTTGGCTGGATCCATTTTTAACCCCTCTTGGGAGATACAGTACCCAAGGTAAGTGAGTTCAGTTTTGTGGAATTCGCATTTGGACAGCTTAATGGGAAGTTTATTGTTCATCAAAGTGGACAGGACTTTTTGCACCATTTGAACGTGTTCCTCCTCCGAGTCCGAATAAATTAAGACATCATCAAGGTACACCACTACACCTTTATAGAGGAATTCGTGTAGAACTTCATTTATCATGGACATGAATACAGACGGGGCTCCCGCCAATCCAAAGGGCATAACTAAATATTCATACTGTCCGAGGGGTGTATTAAATGCGGTTTTCCACTCATCCCCTGCCCTGATACGGACGTGGAAGTAAGCATCTTTTAAATCTAATTTTGTAAAGATCTTACCTTGGGCCACGACGTTGAGAAGATCTCGGATGAGCAGGATGGGATAGGCGTTGTTGGTAGACACAGCATTAAGTCCTCTAAAGTCCGTGCACAGCCGTAGTCCCCCATCTTTTTTCTTCACGAAGAGTACCGGAGCGGCATGGGGGCTATTGGCTGGGCGGATGAACCCTCTTTGAAGATTGGTGTCGATGAATTTTCGGAGCTCCTCTCGTTCATGGAGACTCATGGGATAGAGTCGTCCTTTGGGCAATGATGCTCCAGGTACAATTTCCACCGCACAGTCAGTTCGTCGGTGCGGGGGTAGAGTATCAGCTTCTTCTTCGGAGAAGGCATTCAGAAAGGGCCAGTACGGTTCGGGTATTTGGTTTATTTCTTCTTGGGTGAGAAGAGCCTTCTCGGTGTGAGTTGGATCACTACCCCAGTTTTGGTTCCAGCGATGGTTTTTACAGTTGGCGTGACTGAAAGTGATGCATCCTTCTGCCCAATTTATGTAGGGATTGTGATCACATAGCCACTTGCTGCCTAAAATTAACGGGTATTTGGCAGTGGAGCTGATGACAAAAGACCTTTTCTCCCAGTGTTGGCCCATGCCGGTGATTATTGGAATGGTTTCAGTGGTAACAGGGTTCATATTGGTGCCATCCATTTGTTCAAAAATCACTGGATTTTGCAATTCACGAGTTGGTAGAACTAGTCCGTTGACTAGGGCTGGGGCGATGATGTCTCTCGAGCAACCCGAGTCGATGAGGGCTTGCACTCGGATGTGCATCTTCCTCTCCGGGTTAAGTAAAGTCACTGGCATGAATAAGATGGACCCAGGTGGCCGGTTCCGCGCAGGGACGGGCTTGGGGTGGATCTGTCGTTTGGGCCCTTTTACGACAGATCCATCTCGTTTCCCGACTGGGGGCTTTCTGGATTTACCTCTGCGTTTGGGGAAGCGGGGTCGTATTCCATAACTTCTTCCGCTTCCAGTCCTCTTTCTGAGGCGGGCCTTTGGGAAGCGCCGCGGCCTCTGTTCGCGCGTGGCGCGGGAATCGGGCATTGGAGAGTAGGAAATGGAGCAAGGGTTGGACGCCGTAGTTGAAGCGGAGGTCTCTGCACAGGCCGGTAGGGGCATTGTGCTGCAAAGTGACCGGCTTGTCCGCATTGCAAGCACAGCCCTTGTTGCCATCTAGCATCTCTCGCTCCACGAGTGGCATATCCAGCTCCCCGTCCTCCCTTCTGTAAAGTCAAGGGTCTTCTTTGTCCCGTTTGTTGTTGTTGTTCAACCAAACGGACTTCCAAAATGCGATTTTCAACTTCGCATGCAAGTTGGATCCAACCTAACAACGTAGGGGGATTGTCCTGCATAAGGGCTCTGTCCAGAAGTCTCGGGTTTAGCCCTTGCTTGAACAGGATGATTTTGGTGGACTCCTCACACCTAGGGCATTTGGCAGCCAATTGTCGGAATTTTGTAATATAGTCCCTCGCCGACATGCTGCCTTGTTTAATGGCTTGCAATTCTGTTCGGGCCCTGGTTTCCTCTAAGGGGTCTTCATATTGCGCTCGAATGGCATCCACCAACCCCTGGAGAGTATTGAGTTCCGGGGCCCCGATATTATATAGTCCTACATACCAGTCCGCTGCTTTGCCTTGTAAGCGGGAGCCGAGATGTTCAATTTGACTGGCCTCGCTGCCAAAGAGGTGTCCCCACCGGTTGAAGAATTGCACGACTTGCACTAGGAAAAATCCCAGTTTGGAGGGATCCCCATCAAAAGTAGCTTCCAGTTTCACCCAGCCCATCGGGAGGTCTTGCCTCGGAGCCGGTGCTGGGTAGAAGTCCGTCGGAAGCATTAATGGCACTTGAGGTACGGGAGGACCCGGTTGGGGTAGCGGCACTGGTTGCGCTGGCGGCGGCATCACTGGCTGAGCTGGGAGTGGTGGCCTCGGCTGGGCTGGCGGTGGCGCCCTCGGTTGGGCTGGCGGTGGTGCCCTCGGCTGGGCCGGTGGCTGTAGCCGTGGTCGGGCAGGCGGCTGCAACCTAGGTCGGGCTGGTGGTGGCAATACCGGAGGTGCTGGCAGTAGCGGTTGAGGTGGAGGTGGCCGGTGCGGGTGAGTGATGACCGGCTGCTGAGGGGCGGGTTGGTGGGGTCGTAGTGGTGTAGGCCCCACCGGTTGGTTCGGAGGTGGTAATACGGGCTGATCAAGTGGCAAACGTATCGGTTGCTGCAAAGGGGTTAGTTGCGGTCTAAGCGGAAGGGGCCGCAGCGGCGAAGGCCTGATGGGTGGTGGGCCGCGCGGGCTTGCCCCTCCCGGCGTCGTGACTCTGGGACGCAGAGGCTGGTCTTGTGGCGCCGGTAGACCGTCCCTCGGGGTTTGCTGAATGGGAACCACTTCCAGAGGTTGTTGCGGCAATTCCTCCTCAGGAGGGGCCGGAGGCTCTTCCGTCTGATCCGGCCAAACTGTTGTTGGAGAAGCGGGAGGGGGTATCACCGTCGTCTCGGTTGGACGGGTTGGCCCTTCTTCCCCTTCTCTAGGCTCCTCAGCTGGAGTCTCCTCCGGAGATGGATCCCCGTCCGATTTAGGGGTTTCCGTTGGAGTCCCTCCAGGCACCTCAGCTGGAGTATCCCCGCTAGGCGGGATTTCGTCTAATTTAGGGAGTTCCGCGGGCGATTCTCCCGATTCTCCAGGGTAGGATTCCTCCTCTCCCGTAGGCAGCGGCTGCTGCGGGGCGTCCTCCACTGGATAGGACATAACACTTTGGAGGGTGGCGATTTGTACAGCCATTTCTTCAGGTGAGATTCTCTCTCCTGCCCCCATCGCTGAGATTAGGTGAATGGCATGAGCCAAACTTTCCTCCATATCGATCAGCCTAGCTTCCAACTGTTGCATTCGGCTAGGACCAGGTTGCCCCATCACGGAACCTCCCTCGGTTGTACTCACCGGGGAAAACGGCCCCCAAGGCGGAGGATCTCCTTGATCGACTCGCGATCTCGCTGCTAGAATTCCTTTGGCTAGACCCGTCACTGCCGAGATGCCGGAATCTACAGCATGGGTGCGACTTTGCATTTGCACCCAACTTTGTTCAGGAACTTCCGTTGGCTCTTTCCATGGGGCAAGTTCCGAATAATCCCAACTCAGGGCGCCGCGGCGGGATGTGTTCCCGTCCGTCTGTTCGGCCGTCCTGTTCCAAAACAGCCACGGTCGGCTGCTATCCAGCTCAGGGACAGTCTCTAGGCTGCGGCGTCCGTCCATCGAAACTCTTGGATGTAGCCCTCCGGCCCGGCGCTCTCGCGTTTCTCGGGGTCTGGCTCCCCACTCCGACGGGGTGGGTAGCGAGATCAAGGGGAGAGCGGCAGCCGTCGGCCTTGTCCCCTCACTACCGAGGTCGATGAGAGGCGGTGTAGAAGTCGAAGCTCCGGCCCCGGCTGGCACCTGAGATTCTTGGGGTTGCGCTGTTTGACTGTCGGGGGACGCATACGGATCAAACAAAGGATCCCTGTCCGGGACTACCTTGGATTCCGCTGGGCCCGACTCAGGCATGATTGGTAACAAAATGTCAGCTTGTGGCTAGATAAGGCTCTTACTACAGGTTCCCTTTCAAAAGCAAACAAGAGTCCATTGATTGAATAAGGAAACTTTACTGCAGAAAAGGTCCATTATAGTCCACTGTCCTGAATAGAAGACTCAGGATGGTACACAGTCATTGTTACCAATGAAGGGCAAAGCATGAGGTACAGAGTAACAGTTCCCATCTGCATCAGCCTCCCCCCACAGTTCTCAAAACAACATCTTTCAGTCTTGGGAAGCTGCTCTCCTTCAAGGCCAATGCTTGGTGGAACGGTGTTAGACAAAACAGTCTCCTCCGGTGGGAAAGCTGCCTGGGAACTGGTGCACCTGCGGGGAAAGCACTTAGACACTAGAAACATTAGAAAATGGAGTCAGTACAGTTTAAATACACACTGAACCTGACACCACACATGTTGGATAATGCACTTTCAATGCTCTTTAGTGATCATTTGGAACTGGGTTTTCGTGTGTGGAACGCAAAATCCACTTCTAAAGGATAACTAAAGTGCATTGAAAGTGCATTATGCAACATGTGTGGAAACGGCCTATCACTGACGGAGTATACTTGAATAATGAGAAGGTTGAGGTTAAGGAAATCAGTAGCAGTATCGAGGAGGCTGATTGTCACATTGCACCCCATGCAAACTGGGCAATCTAGCATAGTGAAAAATCATGTGGTGATAGTAGCAAATGATACAGATGTGGTTGTACTACTGTGGAGCAAAGGCTTAAATACACTTTGGGTCAGATTCAAGACTGGAGAAAAACTTCTTTTCATTCCTGTACACCCTCTTCTCACCAAGCTTGGAAAGAAAGTATGCAGCATTATTATAAAGAGTCATAGTCTAACTGGATTCTGTCACAGGAAGACATTTCAGAGGACATATTCAGTGGGCATTTCTAACTATTAGAGACTCACTTACGGGCATTTGATACCAGCAAAGTGTCTCAGTGTCTCCATACTGGAGAAACTACCAACATTAGTGGCTGTAAAACTTGCAAATCTAATGCATGTTGATGCAAGAAGGTTGGACTACTTTGTTCCCTTTTATGCACTTATTCTTTTTAAGAATAAGAATTTAACCAATATGGAAGCATTATAAATATCACATTAACAAACAAGCACTCTAATATTTTGTTTACTGTTATTTAAGCAGAATAATTTTCTATACTTTTAGAACCTGTCACTTTAACAATTCTGCTGCTTTTGTCCCAATACTAAAAACATTTTTTTTAATTACAGTTTCTCTGGATTTATCATTCCCCAAACTATGACAAACCTTAAAAATACATAGGTTTTATTGACCCCAAAACATATTTTGACACTGAAATGACTGTCTTATGAGAATATGAAAAAGATCCATCATCTTGCAAAAGGGCAGCTACAGGAAAAACAGCTATTTCTACAACAAATATAATAGTGTATTTGGCTTATTATCAACCTCCAAAACATACTGTTTTCTTTGGTGGCTCTTTGCTTTAGGAATGTATGAGGCATATCTGGTGTCTGCTTTATATTACTTTAGGATCCAGGATAAAACATTTCTTTTTAACCAAGGGGTTCCATATTTTTAAGCTGCTTTTAAGAGGTGTTCAAATTTTCAAAACAAAACAAATAAATAAAGGGAAAATTTGATAGAAAGGATGTCATATAGGGCTGCTAGATAGGAAAAGGTGTCAAGTGCCTCAAATCTGCTGTAGCATAGTGGTTAAGTAGTTGGGTTGCGAATCAGCACTGTATTAGTTCTGCTCCCACTACTGACATGAGCTCAGCAGGTGGCCTTGGGTAAGCCATTCCTCTCAGCCCCAGTTCCCAGCTGTATTGTGGGGATAATAATAACACTGACTTTGTATTGTCGAAGGCTTTCACGGCCAGAGAACGATGGTTGTTGTGGGTTTTCCAGGCTGTATTGCCATGGTCTTGCTCTCCTGTAGCTCCTGAAGATGCCAGCCACAGCTGCTGGCAAAACGTCAGGAACTACAATGCCAAGACCACGGCAATACAGCCCGGAAAACCCACAACAACCAACACTGACTTTGTTCACCGATCTGAGTGCGGCACTAGAAGGGCAATATATAAGCACACGGTTATTGGTATTGTTATTACTAGTATAAAGTTACAAGTCTCCCCAGAGACTTGTGGTGATATAAGCCCAGTTTGTGGGTTCAGGATCCACATAACTTCCATGTCCTCATTCACACCTGTTTCCAAGACAAGCTTATGGGAGGCAGTCCAAATAGGAAGCTCCAGAACCAGAGTTTGGATCAGCATCAGCACATGTCTTCTTATAGGGCACAGTCTCTGGAGTTCAAGGCTGTGTGATTTGGGGTGATCCAAAGATTGTTTTGGGGTGCAGAGGGCTTTTATCTGTCCAAGTTCCTTATCCACAACATTTCTCAATACAAGCTTATGGGAGGCAGTCCAAATAGGAAGCTCCAGAACCAGTGTTTGGATCAGCATCAGCATATGTCTTCTTGTAGGGCACAGTCTCTAGAGTTCGTGGCTGTGTGATTTGGGGTGATACAAAGGTTTTATCCTGCTGCAGCTGCCCCCCCTTCCTGCTTATTGATTTGTTCTGAGGGCACCCTACTTTTAAGCTGTTAACTCAAGAACTCAGCTTTGTAGGATGACCGAACATAGGTCCACTTAGAGGGCTGAGTCTGCTGAATATGGAGATGTATGATATGAACCCCTACAAACTTTATATGGAGGTGTAGAACTTTTCAATTTCCCCCAATATTTGTGTTTGGCTTTGTGAATAAGGAATTAGGATCTGTGAATAAAGAACTGGGAACCAATTTCAGCTTTGTGCAATGAAATTAAACTGGGAGTGAAATTCTCATTAAAGTTTGGTAACCTGGGACTTTGATCAGTCGATAGATTTCTTACCTGGGTAAAATGAAATAACCTGTAGATACTATTGTATCATATGGAATTTTTAAAAAACATGCTTATATTTCAACTCATCCTTCCTGGAACGTAAAAATGGCCTTCTACACCTTTTTAAAAAATTCTTTCATGCAGAAATAAGGCTGAGACACAAAAGTCTGGCTAAAGTCTGCACTTACCATAGTTTGGATCCTCACAGTCCAGAGACTGACATTGCAGATTATTAACAACTGTACAGAAAACCTATCTAAAAGCCAGTTCAAAGGCTTTTCCAACCACACAGCATCACTAACAGTCTAGACTAGGAAATAATTTAAAGCATCAGTTCAAAACATTTTAAAAACACAGGTCAAGATATAGACATATGTTGCACATTTGAAAATGCAAAGTCCATGAATGTGAAAAGCTGGAAAATGGAGGGTAAGGACTTTTCTGCAGTGTGCCAGAATCCCACATGCAGAAAACATTCAAAATAGTCAGTCTTCCACCTGCTTCTCAAAGTGGTACAATCAACCTTAGGAGAATTTACTACATGATTTTTTTTCTCTTAGAAGAATGATATTGTTTAATATTTTATCCTAATGGATCCTCAATGAACAGCTTGGCACTCTCAAAAATATTTGTATTAACATTTCACTTCAAATTTTGTAAGAAATTACCTTAACTTTTCAGTATGCCATTATTTTTGTATTGTGCCATTACTTGATTTGCACTGCCATCTTGTGGATGTTTGCAAAGATTCTAACCAGTTATAAAAATTGAGTATGGTTGAAGCTCCTGTAACATGTAAGTAGATTGAAATGGATTTGAAATACATTTTTGTTATACATGGTGCATCACAGAAACCAGCATGGAAGTGTCAAAAGAGTGACAAAGTCCCCATTAAAAATTAGGGCCTCTAAATGTTTTAGTTAAAGGAATCCACCAGAAGAATTTTGCCTTTCCTTGGTCCCCTCAGAACATGAAATTACCAGGCTTGTATGCTTTGTGGGCACTAACATGTATCTAATATTGGTGAGACATCCACAATGCTCCTGGGCCCGTTGGCTAAGCCATATCAATGCCTAATTTTAAAAATTAAATCCCTCCTAGAGTGAGTAAACAAAAGAAAAAAATTCTCCTGTAGCTCCTGAGATAACTTCCTCCAGAGAAGCTCTTCTTCCTTGCACTTTTTAGTATACAGAGCAACAGAGGCACAGCAGGGAAATCACATCCTAAGATCTGTTTGGAATCACAAAGAATTCAGTCCTGTACTGGATTTCTCATCAATACGTAAGTTCAAAGAATTTCAGCAGTATGGCACAACTGCATGACAGTAAAGAACCTATGAAGCATAGAATTTTTTTTCACTATAGCAGAGACCAAAACATATGAGGACAGAGTGAGGGATGCAGTTTATAACATATTTCAAGTTGTAACTCCCTTACTCCAGTTATGATGAACTCCTCAGGAATTGTACCCCTGGCGCCAGAGATCCTTCCTGCTAAATTTCAGACGGATAGCTCATTTTATAAGTAGGATGGACAGCAGGATGGAGCCTAAGAAAGCTGAGAGCAGAGCAGGTAGGAAAAATAATAATAAACAAATTGTCATTGAGCAGCCATCAAATTTATCAATAATATGGGCCCATGGAAGAACAAGAGATCTGTTCCAAAAGATCTAAGAAATCAAATGGAAATTGAAGCCACAGCTTGGGATGCTGAAAGATCAACATGGAAATATAGTATCTGATCAGGACAAAATAAAGGAAAAATGGAAACAATACACCAAAGAACTATACAAAAGAGCTAGAAGGATGACAGATACTTGCAATGAAGAATCTTTTGATGAAGAACCAGAAATCCTAGAAAGTGAAGTAAAAGCTGCACTCAAAGCAATTGGGAAAAACAAAGCACCTGGAATAGATGGAATACCAATAGGGAGCCAGTTTGGTATAGTGGTTAAGAGTGTGGGACTCTAATCTGGAGAACCAGGTTTGATTCCCCACTCCTCCACTTGAAGCCAGCTGAGTGACCTTGGGCTAGTCACAGCTCTCTGGAACTCTCTCAGCCCCACCCACCTCCCAGGGTGTTTTGTTGTGGGAATAATAATGACATACTTTGTAAACTGCTCTGAGTGGGCATTAAGTTGTCCTGAAGGGCAGTATATAAATCTGTTGTTGTTGTTAAAGTTATTTCAAGCAACAGAAATGGAGTCCATCAGAATCTTGACAAGAATCTGTCAACAAATATGGAAAACAAAACAATGGCCCACAGATTTGAAACATTCAGTCTACATTCCAATTCCAAAAAAAGAGGATACCAAAGAGTGCAGCAACTATCAGACCATGTTAATTTCCCATGCAAGCAAAATGATGCTCAAAATTCTACAGCAAAGACTCTTACCATATATGGAACGAGAAATGCTAGATGTTCAAGCTGCATTCAGAAAAGTAAGAGGCACCAGAGATCACATTGCAAATTTATGACGACTAATGGAACATAGCAAGGAATTTCAGAAGAAAATCAGCCTGTGTTTTATAGATTACAGCAAAGCTTTTGACTGTGTGGATCATGAAAAGCTATGGAAATTCTTAAAAGAAATGGGGGTGCCACAACATCTGATTGTTTTGATGTGCAACCTGTACTCTGGACAAGAGGCAACTGTCAGGACAGAATATGGGGAAACAGAATGGTTTCCAATCGGCAAGGGTGTCAGACAAGGATGCATATTATCTCCCTTAACTTAACTTTTTATGGAAAAACCAAAAGTTGGCTGAAAAATTTTAAAAAGACACTGGCATTATACAAGATGTCCATTATACTTTTGCCTTTCAAACTGACAATGATACGTCAAAAAATTATCATTTCTGTGCGGGCCATCTTACCTTGGATGCCAAAGAATCTGCTATAGGCTTAACTTTAGAACCAAAGCAACAATGTTCTCCTGAAGAAGAGGAAATTTTTGTCTCGCATACCATGGCAAAAACATGCTTTAAGGAGCCCATAATTATTCCAGTGAGTGCTAACTGGATGGGTCTCCTTCAGAAGAACCCACCTCCATTAGAAGAAGCACAAACTTTTCCTCCAGTAGATAGAGACAAGGCAAGGACGTTAATTACAGAAAATCAAGAAATGGAACTCATAGACATAGTAGAATGTCAATATCGAGCTATTCAACTTTTACATGCCGCTCAATCCTCCCCTTTACCAGGAAGAGTCCTGGCCCAACCAGCTCTGCCTGCTCCCACAGTCTCAACTTCAGCATCATTAACAGTGTTAAAGACAATATTGTTGCCATTACCCTCAAGGGATAAGCTTCCTTTTCACATAGCACGAAAAATTGGAGCCTTAGAAGCTTCCCTAGGAGACTTGCCAAATAAGGAAAAAAGAGCTCTTACGTTAACCCTTATGGACCAAGACTTAGTTCCAACGGAAGATTAATTTTCAAATTGGACTGCATTATTTGTATAGACCTATAAAGCAGTCATGGGCAACACCACTCTAAGTCAGTTTGGGGAAACCCTTAAAAAGGTGTTCAGAGACCATGGGGTCTTGGTTGCTTTAGCCTTAGGGCTGAAAATTTTGCCTCCTGGATCTGTTTCACTTGTGAAACAGATCCAGTGAAACAGTGAAATCTTTTATTACTAATCCTGCAATAAAGCTCTCTATTCAGCAGAAACTGGACCCGCCGACATCTGACGAACAAGACCAGATCTTGCAGATTGCACAAGAAGTTTATACAGCTGCTGGTGCACCACTAGTCCCACCAAAGGACTCCAGCGATGATACCTGTAGAAAAGATGAGTGACGGGATCACGACTCGTGCCATAATTGCAATGGTTCGCAATCTCAACCCACAATAAACAGGACCCGTGAGGAAAGACCTCAGGGCTGAAATCAGTGCTTTATTTCATCAACAAACTCTAACCATTCCTCAAACAGAAACAGAAGATCTGAATATTCCTCTAATAGAGACGATGGCCGACGCAGATATGGCAGGGATCAACGCCAGGGGGAATCCCATTCAAGACGGTATCCAGAGAGAGAACATCAGCCCCCAGCCAGATATCCCCAACCAGAACATAACCGAGGTGAATGCCATCGAGAGTCAAGGTCTGACTCCGGCCATGAATACAGAAAGCATACCACCGAGGCCACTCAGGACAGAAGACGAGGGGAACCAGTACCCCAGACACACTCCACTGATGGAGCCTCAAGAGCAGCCTCTGGCAAGTCCGGCCATTGAGCTAGAACCACTCCTTCGGAACAACCCCAACCTGGTGCCATTCCAAACCCAGTAAAAGGGACCAATATGGTTGGCCCTGCACGCTACTGAAGCTGATATCAATATATTCACTGATTTGTCTCCATTGGTTTATCAGCACACCAATGAAACTGTTCAAATAACTACCCATGAAAACACCACTCTTCACTGTGTGCCAATATTTAAGCTGAGGCTTTTCTTTCTGCACATTTGACAGCCTGAATGGATTACAGCTACACATGTTCCATCTCACAATTTATATCCACTTTTGTTGGCACTAGGATACCACTCTTATTGTTATGGTTGTTTTGACAACACAGACTATGGACTCACAGTGCTCCGTGCTGCTTTCAATACTCCAATATTACCTTTCCTGCCTGAGGGATTTTTCAATCAGTTCTTGCAGCTGAATATTACACAGTTTTATCTGACCCATGCTGGGTTTGATAACTCCGCTACGCTGTATCAGATTCCTGTCATCGGTCCAGTCCGTAAATGTAACCAATACCATATATGTGCCTCCAAGAAGGCGCCCATTGCCCACATTGTCATGTTAAAATTTTCTTTATTTAAACTATAAACTACACACCACAACACAATAAACAACAAACATAGAGAACAAGAAAAAACACACAATTCTAAACATGTCACACTAACAATACATATATCTATAAAATTAAGAGGAAAAGAAAAAAGAAAACAAAAACACACCCTAAATTACACTACAAGTTAAGTTCCGATTTTCTCCGCAACAAGTATATATCATTTCTAGAGTCCCACTTATTCTAAGTTAGTCACAAAACCCCTCTTTTTTCTATTGTTCCTGTTTCTTAATCCATAAATCCAAATGTCATCAAATCCTTGTTATCCATTTCATGCAAAAAGTCTATTAATGGTTTCCATTCAGTCAAGAAGTTAACTAATGTCCTTTCTCTAATTAATGCAGTAAGTTTTGCCATTGACGCAAACTCGAAAACTTTTGTCAACCATTCCTCCACTGTAGGCAATGTTGTAGTTTTCCACTTTTGTGCATAAAGTACTCTTGCTGCTGTAATAAAGTATAAGAACAGTGTTCTAAAACTTTTTTCCAACTGTCTGTCTATTATTCCCAACAGAAAAATCTCTGGTTTCAGCTGAAGTTTAATCTTCAAAATTTTCTGAATTGATTATTGCATCTGCAGCCAAAAACTCTTTGCTTTCTTACATGTCCACCACATATGGAAAAATGTCTCTTCTTGTTTATCGCATTTCCAACATACATTTGACACCCCCTTGTACATTCTAGCCAATTTTTCAGGAGTCATATACCAATGATACATCATTTTGTAAAAATTTTCTCTAATACTGGAGCTTAATGTAAATTTCAGCCCTCTTGTCCACATATTTTCCCATTGCTCCATTAATATATCATGTCCACAGTTTTTTGTCAATTTAATCATACATTCTTTTACTTGCTCTTCCTCCGTCTCAAATCTCAACAAAAGTTTATACTTTTTAGAAATAACATGTTCAGCATTTGTACAAAGGGCTATTTCAAATTCAGTTTTAGATTTCTCAAAGTCATAATGACTCTTGTCTAGTGTGAATTTCTCCAAAATTTGCATATATGGAAACCACTGACAGGCATGCCCTTCTGCTGCTAAGTCCTCTCTTGATTTAATTTTAATTTGGTCCTGAGAGAATTCCAGTAAATCCTGATAAGTTAACCATTTTGGTGGACTAACCATTTCCCTTCTAAAATGAGCTTCTTGTGATGACAGCCAGAGGTATTTTCGAACAAAACCTAAATTTGTATTTATTCCATACTCTAAGGATTGCATGCCTTACATAATGATTATTAAACTCTGCATTGGCTTTAACTTTGTCATACCATAGATACACATGCCACTCAAATTTTAGATCATGCCCTTTCAGATCCAGTAATCTTCTATTTTTTAGCAGTATCCATTCCTTCATCCAAACCAAACAGTTAGCCGCAAAATGTAATCTCAAATCTGGGAAGCCCAAACCTCCTCTTTCTTTTGTATCCTGTAGAACCTTAAATTTAACCCTTGGCTTTTTGCCTTGCCATATAAATCTCGATATATCCTTCTGCCATTGTTTAAATGGTGTCTCTGTTGTAAATACAGGAATTGTCTGAAATAGGAATAACATTCTAGGTAAGACGTTCATTTTAATTGTAGCTATTCCAGCTTCTTGGAAAACTTATTGACCTGGGAAGTGAAAAGTCTAAAGACTGAATGTTTGTTCAAGATTTATTAATGTAGATTTGGACATTTTTAGGGGGAAAGTGCTTTTGCGATTAAAAGTATTGCCTAGTAAAGGAACAGTTAAGCTGGGAAAGTGAAACTGGGAAAACAACTGTTTGTTTTGGCTATCCAAGATAAGAGCACCTGTACTCTGTTATTGTTTTCTTTCTGTTGCTATGGCAATGGGACTTGGAAGAGATACTGTTGCTATAGTGAAGGAGAGGCACTACTAAGAGAATTTTAGATGTCTACTTCCCAAAAAAACTCGTCGGGGATCTCTAGATCTTCCAGAAATGCAACAATTTCAGAAATATTTTCAACAAATGACTGATAAGATGGATGAATTGGGGAAGAATTTGGAGGTCAAAATGGGCTCCCTTGAGAAACAAATAGACAAAAGGATTGTTGCTTTGAGAGATCAAATGACAGAGCAAGTTCAAAAATTGGACCAATCTATGAAACCGTCGCTCACATTATCAACACTTCATTAATGCAAGGAGTAATACAGCCATGCCAATCTGCTTGAAATGCTCCATTGCCAGTCCTTAAGCCAGATAAATCGGTATAACTGGTCATCGATTACCAAATGCTTAATTCATCTGTTATGTCAGATTTTGCAGCCACTTTACACAAGTGGACAATTAGACAATTTGCCTCAAGGACCCTGGATGGGTTCCCTGGATTTGGGAAATGGATTTTGAACATATACTTTAGACTCAGCTTCTCAAGAATATACAGCTTTCACCTTTCAGGGAAGACAATATGCCTGAACTCAGAGCAGAACCACAAGTGACAAAAGGCACAGATTGGACACTTGTCTGCTTCCCTCAAGTTTTGATGGGAAATGTAGGCATCCTGGTCTCGCAGCTTCGCTCTCTGACTGCTGTCCAATGGACTTTTCAACTGTCATTTGTCCAACATTCCGCCAAGCTGCCTACATTTCCCATCAAAACTTGAGGGAAGCAGACAAGTGTCCAATCTGTGCCTTTTGTCACTTGTGGTTCTGCTCTCAGCTTCCTCAAGGATTTAAAAATTCTCCAGGAATATTTGTAGGACTGATACATACCCTTCTACAATCTTTAGAAGGAACTATTGCCTGCATGGACAATGTCTATGTTGCTGCTGCTACTTCTGAGCAGCTTATTACATGATTGTGCTGTTTATTTGAAATTCTTTCTAACAATGGATAATTAATTAATTGGGAAAAGGCCAAGATTGGTCTTCCTGAAGTCTCTTTTCTAGGGTTTGCAATAAGCCCGACTGCCAAACAACTATTGCCAAAAACTTCGACCAAAATACAGAATCTCCATCCACCCAAGATGTCTCGACAGCTTCAACAGATACTTAGACTTTTAAACTTTGCTCAGAAACATGTTCCTCATGTTGCCCATAAGGTAGCTCCTGTATACAAACTGTTGCAAAAAGGAGTACCTTGGAGTTGGACTGCAGTAGAACAATCCGCTTTTGACAACATCATTCAGCATCTTCAAGATAATCCTACTGTTGCCACCCAAAATAGTGACAAAAACCTAATTGTCCATGTGGCTCTCAGCACTGAAGGGTTTTTGGCAAATCTTTATAACGAAGGAGAAACCCTTCCAGTGTGTTTTCTCTCTCATCTGTTCTCTGTTACAGAAAAGAAATATTCACGACCTGAACAATGTTTCACTGCTTGCGCAGTCGTAATGGCCAAAGTTGCAGATATGGCAGGAGATCACTACGTAATATTTGAAACACCTCTTGCAGAACCTGCTCAAATACTTCATTCCAATCGTCTACATAGCAAAGCCACAGCTCCATGCTGGCTTGTCTGGAACTCTCTCCTAGTTCACCCAATGGTAACATTTCGAGTGGATCCTACCTTGGGTAGGGGAGGGCAGAATATAAATGTAATAAATTAAATTAAATTAAAAATTATTTATTTGATTTTTAGCCCTCCCTCCCCATGAACAGGCTCAGGGCAGGGTACAATAAAATGCTCAATGAGCATTTAAAGTATAAACATACATAAATAAGATTTAAAATACTAAAAACATAAATACATAAATACCTAAAACAGCATATCAGATGGTGGCCCCCTCCAATTTCCCCCATCTGAACATAAACCAAGATGAGTGGGTGGGAGCCTTAGTTGATCATATTCTGGTGACAGCACTTATGGGGGCAGAAGACTTTGTCCCCTCCCCTGGTGGGAGACCGGTAGGGAGGTACCAAAGCAATCAGAAAGTCAAAGACTGGCCTCAGTCATATGCCTGGTGGAACAACTCCATCTTACAGACCCACCAAAAGGACATAAGGTCTTGGCAGGCCTGGGTGTCCTCCAACAGAGTTCCAGCAGGTTGGGGCCAGGACTGAAAAAGCCCTGGCCCTGGTCGAGGCCAGCCGGGTCTCCCTGGGGACAGGGACCACCAGTAAGTTCTTATTTGCAGATCTTAATGCTCTCTGGGGTACATATGGGGAGAGACAGTCCCGCAGGTATACTGGTCCCAGTCCATTTAGGGCCTTAAAGGTTAAAACCAAAACCAGGTAGCTGCTGCAAGATGGGAGTAATATGTGCCCTGTATGGTGTGCCCATCAGAACATGTGCAGCAGAGTTCTGGACTTGCTGTAATTCCCAGGTTAAGCCCAAGGGAAGCCCTGCGTAGAGCGAATTACAGTAGTCTATTCCTGAAGCGACTGTTGCATGGATCACTTGTAGTTAGGTCATGGGTCGACAGATAGGGTGCAAGCTGCCTGGCCTGGCCTGTCAAAGATGGAAAAATGCAGACTGGGCAACTGCCATGACCTAGCCCTCCATCGATAAGGAGGAATCCAGTATCACTCCAAGACTCTGGACCAATGAGACAGGTACTAGCAGTGCCCCATCAAAGGTTGGGAGCTGGATTCCCAAATCTGGCAATCCTTGGCCCAAGTACAGGACCTCCGTCTTTACCGGGTTTAGCTTCAACTGGCTCTGCTTTATCCATCCAGCCACAGCCTCAAAGGCTCTCACTAGAACATCAGGGGCAGAGTCAGGCCAGCCACCCATCAACAGATACAACTAGGTGTCATCCGCCTATTGATGACAACCCAGTCCGAAACTTCACACCAGCTGGGCAAGGGGGTGCATATACAGATTAAATAGCAAGGGGGAGAGTATTGCCCCTTGCAGGATGCCACACACCAAAGACTGGCATGTGGATAAGCTCATGGCACTCAATCAGCTCATAACTCAGCTCAGCTACGGAAGTGTACTTCCTATCTGAAGAAGACTTGAAAAAGACTTATAATGGCTGAATGTATCTGAACATAAAAAATTTGGATCTTGAAACAAGCTTCTCTCAGAATACTTCGAGTTACACCGATCAGCTCTTATACTGACCCATGGACTCCTGTTAATATTCAGTCTTTGACCATAAAGGCACAATTAACTTTAGAAATACCCGAGTTTCTGAAATCATGCTATTATGATTTCATATAGCACCCAGACTGTATCTGATATAGATTCATGATTCATATAGCACCCAGACTGTATCTGATATAGATCTGACTCATGTTTGCCTCAAAAATGTACAACTGATTTATGTTTCAGCAAAAGATTGTGATTCAGGATTAAACCACAAATGTAACTATATAAATGTTAAAACTCACATGCATGGACAACCAGTCACATCCATGCCCACTCATCATCAAAAAACTGTCTTATACAAATTCCTTTGTTCTACAGCTGTTAAATGGATCATATCTAGTGCAACCTATAACTAATGTCACCTGTGTCTTAATTCCAGGAGCATTACAAATAGTAACCGCTTCAGCCATCACTCATTGTGACCCCTTCCTTTTTCTTCCACCTCGCACTGTAGCTGGGCATTTAACAGACTTGTGGGCAGCTCAATCCTAAAATGGGGGAGAAGTGCACAGGGAAAGAACTGAGGCTTGTGCGGGTGTAAATGACTTACATCGACATAAACTCCTCTCCGTTGGAGCCTGCCTGAGGCGCTTTACTGCAGATGGGTTGCCCCCAGTGGGTACACTTGGTGGCCAGGTGGAGGTGCAAGTATGGTGCAAGTCCCCACGCCAGCATGGAAGGGGGTGGGGCAAAGCGTGGGGCATGACTTAGTCCACTTCCAAAGCTACTCCAGGCCCAGAAATGCCCCCTGCAGTGGCAGAAAGTTATGCCACAAAAAAAGCAGGTGTAGCCCATAGGTGCCCATTGAACGGGGAAAACCCTCTCCTGGCACCCAGCCCCGCTCCAGCAGCCTGAAGGAGCATAGGATGGGAACTACCACAGGGCCAATCACCATGCACTTCCGGGGTGGGTGAACCCCCCCCCCCGCACCCAATCACCTGCTCACGCACCCTACAAAACATCCAGCTGCACTTCTCATGACCTCAGGTAGGTGAGCACATGGCCGAAGGCTCTGCCCATCTGCCTTCTGCCATGGATACTTTGTGCACAAGGCGGGAGAGTGCACTAGAGGGGACTTAGTGGGAAAACTGGGAGAACTCTGCACTTGCTCAAGGGAAGAAGGGCAAAGTCCAGAATATCTGGCTAACTAACAATAACCTCACAAGTCTCCTTGCAGGTTATCTGACTCTGAAGTTCCAGCTCAGTAAGCAGCGAGGGAGCACTTACAGGTAAGAAGGAGATGGGACAGCAGCTAACCCAGCTCGCTGATTTGTGCCAGCTGCCCCATCACCTGAACTTGCCTGACCACTAGCCTCTTCGGTGAGGCTTGGCAGGGGAGGGGACGGTGGCGGCAGCCCCTGCCTGCCCCAGAGGCAGTTGCCCAGAAAACTACTCTTGAACGGGTGTTTGTAACTACTGTTGACTTTCTCCCTTAAAGATAAAATCACCCCAAGGCACAGCACTTCCTCACCAGAGGGTCTTGCATCATCTGGTCACTAGCTGCACCTGTGGGGCTGCTGCTGCTCTCTACTATGTGCATCTTCCCAGATGTTGGAGTGTGGGCTTGGCCTCGGCCATGGACCAGGCTGGGTTACTTGCAGCCCATGTGTCTCTTTCCCTTGCAGGCACGTTGTGACTTGTCCGGGAGACAACACTGCATGTCTGCTTCAGCCCCACCCCCGTAAACTTCCGCAGGTGCCATTCAAATTCAGCCCAGGGTGCAGTTTCCCAAGGCAATCCACATCTTAGCCTTGCCCCTGGGAGCACAGAACGAGGGCTGCGCAAACTGCCTTGGCTCCCTTTCCAGCTGAGGGACATTGGCACTTTTTCCAGTTTAATGAAACGTGTTGAAAAACAACAAACTGCTGTGTTTGCATGCTTGCCTGACATTTCCAGTAGCCGGCCCTCAACTCCCTGTCAGAATGTCCTCTCACACATCCCTGCAAATGTTTCAAGTGGCACCCCGTCCAGCCTCCCTGTCCCCTTCCTCTCTTCAATGTAACTTCAGGCAGTGGGGTGGGAATTGAAGTGTGGCCCATGAATGACTGTGGGGGGGGGGGCACTGAGGACTTTCATTCTTTGATTGTCTGAGCTGCTGGCATCTAATAAGCCAGGAAGATGGTCGCTGTATGTGGGAAGTTGCTGCCAGGGGGTGGGGGGGTGCAGTTACTGAGCATTCCCCTCCTTTTCGCCATTTGCAGGATGGACTTGAGAAATCTAGCATGGGAAGGGGCTGTCAGTCCACATCTCACATCGTAGAGATGCAGTGATGTGTTCAAGTGGCGCCGCCGCAAGTTTGTGGGTGCTTTTCATTCCCCTTGCTTCCAATCTGCCTTCTGGCCTCATGTGTGGTTTCCAATGGGCATTCCTGTCACTCATTGAAGGACCCGCCTCCCCCCACACCTGCCTCTCTGGAACCTGGGGACTAATTAGGGTTGCCAGTCTCCAGGTGGTAGCTGGAGATGTCCCAGAATTACAACTGATATTCAGGCAACAGAGATCAGTTCCCTATTATCTGGCTCTACTTTTCAGGGAGGGGCACCTGTTTATTGTGGTGGTGGTGGTGGTGGCGGTGATGAGGGGATTTGCTGGCATGCCAAGCTGCAGCCACCAGCCAGGACCTCATCAAAAATAGGGGCTGGACGGGCAAGAGGGTGGGTGTCCAATCCACACCTTCAGTGTTTCCTTTGCCCCCTCTCCCCAGCAGGGATGTCTGCTCCCTGATGAGGTGGTGTTGGTGAGCAGTGGGGATTGCGCCCTCCCTATTGGCTGAGCCTCTGCTTGTCCCTCACCTGCCTGTGCAGCCATTGGCTGGTGTGGGTAGGGTTGTCAGGGAAACAGTGGGCGAGTGCTCTTGGCTGCCGCTGTTCCTCACCTTGCTGAGCTCGGCTGCCGGCGGGACTATCTGGCAAAAGTCCATAGGGATGAGTGGGGCAGCACTGCATTTATGTCCATGCATGAGCGACAGCACTGTCTCATAGTTTAGGATTGAGCTATAAATGTCACACTTCCAAGACATGTCTTTTCGGAAGTTTTGCAGTTTCACTAAAAGAGAAACTAATGCTATGAATCATAAGTAACCGCAACCTCTATGACTGAAGACAAAGTGGACAACCACTATGACTAGAGAAGATATGTATAACCGCAAGTGCTATAAGATATAGAGGTACACCACTGGCTCTGTAACACACTATGGTTTTAGAGGAAAAATGTATATAAGGGGAAAAGGGACTGAAATTATAGTTGGACTTTTTGCTTTGCACATCAAGGGGTTTGACCTGTGAGTATGAAATTGCAGATTATCATTTAATATGAATTTGTATGTTCTGGCTGTGGTAGTTATTATATTAGTTACCATAGGATATCTACTTTGGGTATTATTTTGCCTATACGTGAAAATAAAGTTTCTCTGCAAGAGAAGATAAAGTTGTGTCTTCCTTCCTTTGGCTTCTGATAATTAATTGTTAGTGGTAGAATTGATGTTCCCTGTTCCTTAGGAACCTTCCCCAGAGGGATGGGGCCTAGGAGGAGGTAATTATAGTTGAGACACCTTAACTCAACCTGACACATCAGCAAAGCACCAGAACATATGTAATCAATAGCCTTTAAAAATGTATATTTTGTCCTTTAAAATTCTAAAGTAGAGTGGAGAGAGTTGGTTTGAAATAGCAAAACCAAATGGAGGCTGAAGGGTGAAATTCTCTTTCCCTTCACTATATGGCCCTGATCAAAATCACACAAGCTGCCCACAATTGGTATTTTATGAATGGAACAAGATGCATGATCCTACAGTGCAATCCTAAGAAGAGTTATGAAACCAATGGGCCTGGACTGGAGTAACTCTGTTTAGGATTGCATTGTTTGGATCCTAAATCAAATGATGTATAAAATCCACAGAGCCAGCCTGTCCATTAGGCAGGCCATGGTGATTGCCCAGGACACCAGAGCAGTAGGGCCCCCCCTACTGCTGATTGCCTAGGACACCAGGACACCAGGGTGATTGCCTAGGACACCAGAGCAGTAGCCCCTCCCCAAGTCATGGGGTGGGGGGCACCCAGGTCAAGTGATTCCACACTTACCAAGGCTGCAGTGGGGGGTACTGAAGTCATGGGCTGCCTAGGGCACCAAAAAAAACCCTTTGGGCTGGCCCTGTGAACCACCTAGCCCACTCAAAATTATGGTCTTGTTGAATGTAATAGAAATGAACAAACGTCATTCTGCTTCTGTAGAAAAAGTGAGAGTAGATACCAAAATTTCTGCCAGTGTGAGATCTTAATTACAGAGACAAAGGGAATGCTGATTATTTTTAATGTGACATTTAATAACATCTTCAGAAATAAATCTATGCCTACTTTTCATATCAAGAAAATACCTTTAAAATCAAGCATATTCTTCTGCTTCTACTACAACCTAAGACATTGTAAAATTGCTATGAGTTTCATTGTGTTTGAAATATGAAATGGTTCATATTTTACTACAAGCCACATCTTCAGAATACCAATAATTTTCTTCTCAGATAAAAGAGAAGTAATTAAACTCTTTAAGCATTTACTGCACCAGAGAACCCAGATTTACCAAAGCAAAGTGCCAATATAGTGGAAGATTCCCTTTCAAAACTACAACCAGCCTTCATTAATACCACTTACATGGCAAACAGAAACATCATTACAGGTTCACATTAGGAAAAAATGAGACTTCTTTCTCATTTGTCCAGTAACATAAAAGACACAAAGTCTGAAATCTCATATAATTTTTTTCACACTGTGGATCCTTTCTTCTATGAGCAAATGTTCATATCCGATGTTGAAATGGGACCCGTTTTCTCATATACTTCTTCCACACTTTCTAAACGTTCTTCATTTTCTGGAGGTGTCAAGAAACTGTTCATCAAGTCCCAACAACTCCTTAAAATAAATAAGACGAATATCATTAGTGAAAAACATACTTAGAGCTAAAGGCGGTACTGCTAGGGTTTCATATAGAAGTTCTACAAAACATTATTCCGTTTTCTTATTAGGATAACCTCAGATGTTTTACAAAATTACCATTTTGCTGTTTTATCTAGTCACTATTCTACAAAGATTCCATGTTAGGCAATCCATAGAAGAGAAACAATGAATCATCTCAGTTACTTTTCAGAGTATAGGTAGACCAGAGAGAAATATGTTCTGTGTCCATCATAATATTGAAGATGGAACCAGAGCCCCCTTACAATGATACCATTTGTATATCATATGATGGTGTGTTATAGAAATGTGCTCTCAGTATTTGCATCACTATTATGGATCTCCTACCTGCTGAAGACACAAGGCTCATCTTCCAGAAGTGCTAGTTTCTTGGCTCACACTCACAATGTCATTAACAACTGATTACTCAGAAAGTGCTTTAGGCAGAGCAACCACTCCCTGCTCATATCCTGTTGCTAAACTAAGCAGCTTTCAACCTGGCTAGTGCTTAAGTGGGAGATTGCATAACACTTCCATGGAAGCAAGATGGAGGTCTAATGTTTATTCCTTTCTTTCCATCCAATAAAAGCTCTATGATTCAATGATCTTGAGAAGTAGATATTCTTTATCATTTGTCATCCAATAGACAAAAGGAGTAGGACTTCCGGTTGGGGGTAATGGTGAGACCGTTGTGATCCGGAGCTCCGGACCATCTGAAGTGCTGTTTTTGGTTGGTGGGGTGCACCAATCGCCCACAGCCCCCTGATTTCAGTCAGAAATCAGGCCGGAACGCTTGAAGCCCCGAAAGTGAAGGGTCTCGACGGGTGGGAGGCTCTGAATTAAGGGCTTTCCTCCCAAGCTTTGAGATCCTCCTCGGAGAAGGGTGGCTAAAATCTCTGCAGCAGCTTCTGGAGTCATTAAATTGGCATAGGCTCGTCGTACCCCAAGCCTCAGGAACAGAATTTGACAGAATTGGACGTTTGAAGCAGTGAGTACAACCCAAGAAGTTTGTGTTAAGTAAAGATTACTATCTCCCCCAACGGACTGCTTTACTGAACAAAGACTGATTTTATAAAAAAAATGAAGAACTGAGATACTAAGCAGAAAAAGCATACTAAAGAACTGAGTTGTTTAATTTGAAGTTTGAGAGCGAGAAAGAGCTAAAAAGTGCAAAGAAAGAATATTGTTTTGCATACCTGCGGTTGGGGAGATAGCGATGCGGAGGGAGGATCGTGGGAATCGGAAGAAGCAACGCGAGGCAGGAAGTGGTTACAGCAGAGTATAATAGACGGAGAGGAGACAGAGTGGTGAGGGAGAGATCAGGAAAAGCCGGAAGGGCCGGAAGGAAAACAACGTTGGAAGAGGGAGTGAAGCGCCCACCATTGAAAGTAAGGGAAGAGGAAGTAAAGTGCCCACCATTGAAAGTAAGGGAAGATCATTGTGTTGTCATCATTACCATAGAGAAAGATCGCCTGACATTTTATACTATAGAAAATCATCGCCTGACATCTTAAGGGTAAGGGAAGCCTTAACCGCCATTTTAATTGAAGGCAGACGGCTGAAATTTTGACATAAAAGAATTGAGACTTGAATTAAAAGGAAGACGGAGTTAAGAAAGAGAGCAGATTTGTGGGGGCCCAAAGTAAGCCCGATGGCTTCAAAAAAAGAAAAGGACTGGCAAGCTGCTATGGAGAATTTGGACAAAAAAATAACGGAGGGAAATAAAGAGATTCGGGAGATGGTACAGCAACTGCAGCAAAATTTAATGATGGAAATTAAAGAAGTGATTAAGATGGAAATAACGGAGGTTAAAAAAGAGATGGAGGCAATAAAAACAGATTTACAGAATACCCAACAAAAAGTGCAAGAAACACAACAGATGGTGCAGGATGGAGAAAAAAAACAGAGGCTATAAAGACAGAGACTATGGACATGGGAGAAAGAATTGTGATGATGGAATGTAAAGCAATGGATAGGCAAATTCATATGAGGGGTGTGCCGGAGAAAATGGGCGGATCTGCGTTGAAACAAGTAGCTGAAATATTGGCAAAATTTTTAGAACAAACAGAGGAGGAAATGATGATACACTTGGATATTGTGTACAGAGTCAACTCAAAGTATGCAGAACAAAAGAATTTACCAAGAGATATTATTGTCCAATTGACCACAAGGAGAATGAAGGAGGAAATTATTAGAAGGCATTTTGAGACTCCACTGGAAATAGCTGGGACAAGGGTTCGAATTATGAAAGAAGTACCAAGAAAAGTGCTCCAAGATCGGAAAAAATATAGAGATTTGATACAAAAAAAGAAAAAAATAGTGGACTATGAAAAGATAAGAGACTATTTTGACATGATTGATTTGCCTAAGATGCTGGAGAAGTTGAAAGGGAAGCTTGGTTCTGAAATAACAACATTGGAAGTGGTGCAAGCAATACAAGCTACTACAGTTGGTAAAGCTCTGGGACCGGATGGAATTACAGCAAAATTTTATAAAGTGATGGTAGAGGATTTAAAACAATTGATGCAAAAAGTGATGAATGAGATATTGGAGCGGGCAGAGATGCCAGATACATGGAATGAGGCTAATATTACATTGATACTGAAGGAGACATTAGATTTAAGTAATGTTAAGAATTATAGACCAATATCTCTAACTAATAATGACTACAAAATATTTGCTAAGGTATTAGCGGAAAGACTTAAGGTGTGGTTAGTGGAATTTATAGAAGAAGATCAAGCTGGTTTCTTACCGGAAAGACAAATAAAAAATAACCTACGAGTATTGCTGAATGCCATTGAGTACTATGATAAAAACCCAGGGAAGCAGGTTGGGGTTTTTTTTGTGGATGCGGAGAAAGCTTTTGACAATTTGAACTGGGAGTTTATGTTTGCAACAATGGAGAAGATGCAGTTGGGAGAGAAATTTATACAAGCAATAAAAGCAATATATAAAAATCAATCTGCAAATATAATTGTTAATTCGGATGTAACAAAAAAGTTGGAAATAAGAAAAGGAACAAGACAAGGGAGTCCGCTTTCCCCACTTCTGTTTGTAATGGTATTGGAGATTTTACTTAGGCAAATAAGAGAAGACAATTCAATAAGAGGATTGAGGACAAAAGGATTTGCGTATAAAGTCAGATCTTTTGCCGATGATATAATGGTGATAGTGGAGGATCCAGTAGAGTGCATGCCAAAATTGATGAAGAAAATGAAAGACTTTGGAGATTTAGCTGGATTTGTTATAAATAAGGTGAAGTCCAAAATATTGTGTAAAAATATGACTAAACACCAGCAAAAGGAGTTGATGGATAAGGTAGAATGTGAAGTAGTGAACAAAGTTAAATATCTAGGAGTGGAAGTGACAGCGAAAAATATTGATCTATATAAGAATAATTATGACAAGCTGTGGCAACAAATAGATAAAGATATGATCAAATGGAACAAAATGAATTTGTCATGGTTAGGTCGTATTGCAGTAATTAAGATGAATGTTCTTCCAAGAATGATGTTTCTACTACAGACAATAACTATTGTTAAAGATAGTAAACAATTTGAAAAGTGGCAGAGAACAATATTAAACTTTGTCTGGGCTGGAAAGAAACCCAGAGTTAAAATGAAGGTACTGTATGATGCAAAAGAAAGAGGAGGTTTACAATTACCAAACTTTAAATTATATCATGAAGCGGTATGTTTGGACTGGATAAAGGAATGGTTGACATTGAAGCATTTGAAGCTGTTAGCACTGGAAGGATATAATAAACTATTTGGATGGCATGCATATCTATGGTATGACAAAGTAAAAGCAGACTCTATGTTTTTACATCATTATGTAAGAAGAAGCTTGTTTGCTGTATGGACCAAATACAAGAAATATATGGAAGAGACTATACCAATGTGGATTATTCCTGCTGAAGTAGTAAATCCAAGAACAGAATATGCAGGGGAAGAGTGGTTGACATATAAAGAAATTCTTGAGATAAAACAGAACAATTATTTGCTTAAAGACAATGACGAATTGCCATTCCAATATGGATGTTTTCAATATATGCAGATAAAAGATTTGTATGAGAAGGACAAAAGGAAAAATGGTTTTATGCTACAAAATTCTGTGATTGAGAACTGCTTGCTTCAGGAGGGGAAGAAAATGATTTCTAAAATATACAAGATATTATTGAAATGGTTCACAGAGGAGGAGGTTGTTAAAGTTCGGATGGTTAAATGGGCAATAAACTGTAATAGGGAAATTTCAATGGAAGCTTGGGAAAAGGTATGGAAAATACAGTTAAAATTTCAGCATGTACCACAGTGCGAGAAAATGTTTATAAAATGATGTATAGATGGTATTTAACACCGAAGAAGTTGGCCAATGGTAATAGTCAGATGTCTGATAAATGTTGGAAATGTAAACAACATGAAGGTTCATTTTATCATATGTGGTGGTCTTGTGACAAGGCAAAACAGTTCTGGGGGGATATAGTAAAGGTTATGTCGGATATTTTACAAAGGAATATAATTAAAACCCCGGAATTGTTGTTATTATGTATGAACCTAGAAGACTTTGATAAAATGGACAAAGTTATGGTATTTTATATGATTATGGCGGCCAGAATGTGTTATGCACAGTTGTGGAAGACTCAGGAGATACCATCTATGGAAGACTGGATTTTGAAAGTTCTGAATATGGCAGAAATAGACAAACTAACGAGGAAATTGAAAGAGCAAGAAGTATTGGAATATACACTAAGTTGGGAAAAATTCAAGAAATATGTGGAGAAAAAGTGGGACATGAAGGGGAAATTGTGGTCTTTGGATAGTTGTTAAGGGGGAGATAGAAACTTACTTAAGGTTAAAAGGGGGTATATTTTATTATATTTTATTGGATTAGTATAGAGTTATAGTATTATAATATTATAAAGTTAAGAGTAAGACAGCGTATTCACATGGGAAGTAATAAGGTTGAACAATAAGGTTGTATAGGTAATAGGGAGTATATACAATATTTTAGTGATGTAATAGAAGCAATAGATTTATAATATAGATAATAGGTATTTAAGGATTAGTATATTATATATATATATATTTTTAGTTAGTATATGTACCTATTATATACTTATATATTTTTATATACTCTTAATTTAGATAAGTATTATATTAAGATAGTTAATACAACTAAATAGACTAGATTAGTATGTATTATATAGATATATATTATATATATTATTATAGATTTTAAGAATTTATAGTATATATTCTTTAGGTTAAGTTGGGTATGGAAAACTGTTGGGAGTCATTAGATAAGGGAGGGGGGAAAGGATGGGGAAAATGCAATGGGGTGGAAAATGATAATGATTATTATGTTTATGTTTGTAAACCCATCCAATAAAAATTCTTTAAAAAAAAAGGAGTAAAAAAAGTTTTGTGACTGCTAGAGTCTTTTTATGGATCTTTATCAGCAAGCAGAGATGTAACTAACTCATAAGGGTATGAATCAGAACAAGCATAGTGAAAGATAACGTATCTTGAGATTAACATACAGAGGACACTCCAAAAGAATGTATGCAGTAGAATCAATCTTACTTAACCCTCCCAAGGGGACAAAAACAACTGAACTAACTTGCAATTGGGGTCAAAATGACCCCAAATTTTGGAAAAGGCAATGGAAACCTGATAGCTCTCTCAATCATGGCATCAGCTACTAAGAAAAAAATCAGGCCTCAAGAATAACCTTTTTCAGCAATGCAGGACAAAGAAGAGTAAAACGTGCAATCAAGGTCAAAAATATCCCTCATCAAACCTCACAGAAATGAAGAAAGGGGGGGGGGAATAGGCACATAACAGACCCTTGCAATAGAAAGGGGCATTCCATTCCTGCCAGTTAAAGGGGTAACAAAAACAAGAGAAAATATCTGCATTCTTTCTGCTAGCCTTCTTGTAACCTGCCCTCAGCCTGCACTTGTTGGAGCCTTACAATTAAGAGCTCTTCCTGAATAACAAAGGGAAACAATCAGCTCAGTGGACAGATGGCTTTGGGTTTTCTAAAGTTCCAGGCTGAATGGCTCCTTCAAGTCTGGAAAATGTAAAGAGATTCAAATGCCTGAAAACATGCCCAGGCTTGTTTTGCTGGGGGCCAGAATGACTCAATTTTCCAAAACTGCAATACAGTTCAATTTGAGCTTTTCAATGTATCTATGGAGTAGAAGGGAAGCTTTGATAGAGCTCAACAAAGGGAAACAATCAGCTCAGTGGACAGATGACCAGGGGTTATCTGAAGTTCTGAGCTGGATGGCTCCTTCAAGTCTGGAAAATGTGAAGAGGTTCAGAGAATGCCTGCAAACATTCCTAGGCTTGTTTTTCAGGGGGCCAAAATGATCCCATTTTCCAAAACTGCAATACAGTTCAATTTGAGCTTTTCCATGTGGCTATGGACTTAAGGGAACCTTTGAGAGAGCACAAACCCAGAGCTTTTACCTGCTCTTACCATACAAACAACAATTCAGGTTGTAAACGTTGGTTTCCTTGAGGGTCATTTCAACCCCCAATTTCAAAACGTATGTAAGACACCAGATCCAAGAGTGTGATATTTTTGCACAAATATCTATTGTTTAAAATTTCTCTCCATAATTTATGTTTTCACTGTTTGCTCCACTTTCCAATAAAATGGACATATGTGTTGGTCCATCTATTCATACATAGAAACAGTGCTAAAATCATTTTTCAGTATTTGTTGGGGATCACTAGAACCCCTAAATACAATTATGCAAAGTACTTTCACTTTCAAGCCAAGTCTAATGGGAGCCAGAATGACCCCTTTCACAAGTTAGATGAACCTCAAACTTTTTTAAAAAAGGCAGTGGGGAGGGAAAAGAGGGACTTCAGGGCATTTCAGTTCATTGGGGGAAAACATAACTGGAGTCGAGTGTCTGTAGATAATTATAAATGGGTAAACTAATTCCAGGAGCAAAATAACCTCTGTTCCTTTGGGAGGACTAAGGATAAAGTGCAAATTCATTCTGAAGAGTAAGATAAGTGCAAAAACATCCCCCACATGACTACCAAAGAATGAGCTTTTTGTCTAGCCAAAGCAAAAGCTTTTAAGAGACCTGAAGAGGTCAACAAATAGGTATAAGAAGGGAGAGACCTCAGGGGAGCATTACCAAAAAACAGATGAACAAACGTGGTGTGTTCTAAGAGCAGAGCTTTAGCAGTCAATTAAGTTTATACGATTTCTCACCAAAGCAAATGATGCATGACAGCCTAATTCCTGAATAGTATTCAGATTCTTAGATCTTTGTATGACATTAAAGGTATTTGAATTGAATTGTATTCAGATTAACGCCAAGAGCTAGAAGTTTCTCAGGGACAGTTTTAAACCAGATACATATGTAAAAATCCTCTCTTAAGTACACCAAGCAGTACTTACTGGTTAAATGTAACCTAATAACTAGTCTTAATGCTTGCAACAAAATCCTTGCTTCAAAGAAAGGTTGACCTAATTCCGAGTGAAGAGCCACACCTGCTACACAGTGGAGAATATTTAACAATTCCAATTAAAAAAAAAAGTAGATGGTCAATATTTTAATAACCAATGCAATCCTTATGGCTGCTCCATAAAGGATAATAGGGGTGACTTTTAAGGTGAAAACTTGAACAGCACCAAGAACATAATTCCCACTTAATATACTTAATTAATATACTGCTAACACAAAATTTTGCTTTATTTCTTGGCAATGACTGATATGGTCCTCATTTCAAATTAGAAGAAAATAGAATACTCAAATATGAAAATACCTTTACATGTTGAGGTCTAATGTTTATAATAACTCTAGACAAAGTTGGAAATGGCCTTATGGACTATCTAGTCCAGCTGCCTTCTTAGTGCAGAAAACTCAAAGTAACAGCACTCCTGACAGATGGCTGGCCAGCCTCTCTTTGAAAATCTCAGATTAGGAAGAGTCATATCTTCTTAAGTAACTAGTTCCATTGTCAAATTGCTGTTATGGTTAAGATGTTTCTCCTAATATTCAACTGAAATGTACTCTCCATTAGATCTAGTCTTGCCCTCTGGGGCAGTGGAGACCAAGTTGCCCTCTTCGATGAGAGTGCCCCTCATCTGAAGAATTCTGCTAAGTCTTCTCCAGGCAAAACAGATCCTGCAATCATCATCATCATGTGACTTATGCATGTTGATCTGAGGCAGGGGCACTAGTAAATGAATTGTCCTGAATAATCCATTCCAACACTATCATCCCAATCCAGTTTTACTTAAAATAGGTGCATTCCAAATGGGTAGCCATAGGAATCCACTGTAGCCAAAGGAACAAAGGGTCCCATGGTACCTTAAACATGAATGCATTTATTGTAGCACAAGCATTTATGAGCAAGAGTCTACTTTTTCGAATTCTTCTGACAAAACAGATTCGTGCTCACAAAAGCATATACTATGATCACTGTTGTAGCTTTTAAGGTGCCATGAGACCCTTTGTTATTTAAAATAAGTCTTGTGCATGCCTACTTGAACCAGGATGTAGATTAGGGGTGTGTGTTCAAGTGTGCACACACCCTAGAAGCAATGCTGCACAGAAGGCAGCACTCACTTATGTATGCAGATTGTGATGTACATGTTCCTTTGGGTTCCCAACTCAGTAAGTGGCTTGCTCTTTCCTTGTGAAAATTATGTTTCTGCATTAGGAAGAGTTAGGGAAAAAATGCTAAGTCAACTGGGTATATTATACGAATTTAAATATTGACACAGTCATGGACATGGGGCACACATTCTGCCTTCAGCTCAGTGGATAACACCAGAGTACTAGAGATGTTCTCCTTTGGGGACTGCATAGATACATTATTAATCTATGCCTTGCTGATAATTAATGCCATTTAAATAAGCTTGTAGGCACCAAGGGCAAGAAAAGATGATACAGTTCTGACTTCATACAATTAGACAACCTCCTTCAATTATGCCTCCAAGACAGACTTTGATTCTCCTGTTCCTCACAGTGTTGCAGACACTTTAATCTATAACAGAGAAGAGTTATGCCAGCTCCTGAAATGAGAATCATAATAAAAGGAGGGCAAATTTTGGGAGCTCCCTCATCTATAAACTGTCTTATTATGCAAATATCCCAAGGCACTGCGCAATTTAAAAGAGCTTAAACATTGGGGGGGGGGGGCTGGGAGTAAATTTTAAAATAGTCTTAAAGTTAACACATTTAAAAATATTTAGTGAGGGCACTTCCTTAACTGTCTTAGGGCTAATTACTTTTAATAATTATCTGCCTATAAATGAGACTAATTAACCTTGTATTCCAGTATTATCTACTTGTAATTGCTTTAATATTTTATTTCTAATAACCTCCAAGATGGCCATATTTTAATTATTTTAAAATGCTGCTTTTTTGCTTCTAGCAACAAACCAAAAAAAAGGGGGGGGGAGAATTTACTTCCTCAACAACACTGCTTCACAACGAGAAAAAGGAATTAATTGGCATACTTCCTTTTTCTCGTTGTGAAGCAGCTTTTTTGCTTCTGACATAATTATTTCCATTATTTGTTCAGGAAGACAAGCTCTTCACATCCTGCTAAATTTCTTTTATCAGCTGCAGATAGGCATATGCAGACCTGACTGCCCCTTCCATGGTGCTAGATACCTGCCCATGCTGGGCTCCTCCCTTGCATTCAACAATCCTTTAATTGTGTGCGTGATAACTCCTATGTGTGCGTGATAACTCCTATGACACTCCTATGACTGATTACCAGTAGATCCTTCTAGCAAAACCCTTGTGGTGATGGCCACTAATTAGTCAGCATCTTTTACATGTGCCCAATTGAGTCCGTATTCACCAGCTGTTCCAGAGACAGTTGGGAGGCTCACAAATAAAGAAGAATTCAAATTGTATATGATATTTCAAAAATCACTATTGCAGAGACTGGAGTTATCCATTTGTTTCAAGACTGAGTAGCTCTTAATGAGTAACCCATTTACAACTTGCTCGGGATGGGTGGGGTGGGGTGCTGAACACAGGTTATGATGAGACAGGCTTTCATAATCAAGGTGTGAAATGTATCACATGAAACAGAGCCACGCTTGGCTTTAGTGCTGAATTTCTAAAAGAAAAAAGATGACAGAGGTCAAATCCCTCCACAAACAACACTTTCAGATTGGGAAGACTTTCTCCTTCTGCCTGACATGTGAAGACTCTCTGCTTATTCAGCAGTGGGGGGAACATATCTGAACCAGTCTGGAGTAGTGGTTAAGAGCACAGGACTCTAATCTGGAGAGCCGGGTTTGATTCCCCACTCCTCCACTTGAAGCCAGCTGGGTGACCTTGGGTGAGTCACAGTTCTCTGGAGTGGGCATTAAGTTGTCCTGAAGGGCGGTATATAAATCGAATGTTGTTGTTGTTGTTGTTGTTGTTGTTGTTATTACCTGTTCATGGATACTCTCTTTGTAATTATTGTATGTATTACGTACATAAAGCTTGACACTGGAAATAAATTTCAAGTATGAGTTCTAGGGATCACTGATGTAAATTGAACCCTTCCTGTCTCTTATCATACTTACTTCTGATTTTCTGGAGTAATCTTCTGCCTCTTTAATGTAACATTGAGACTGGTTTCAACATCCTACAATACATAACATTTTAAAAAAAACCATAAAATTCTTAAGAAGGTCATCTCTTTGATCAAAACAAAAATAAAGATAGTATTTGCATCATCACACATTTCAAGTGCTCAAAGCATATCACCCACATTTTGTCATTAATCCTTTCCCAGCCATGTAAACTAGCCAGGAGTTTATTACTTATACCATTTAATTCACTTATTGTAAGAAGCAAATTTGTCAAGCTTCAATCATAAAAAATAATGCATATGAAGCTACACCAGAGGTAGGAAACCCCAACCTAAGCTCAGTAGCTATGGGATAAAGGGCCAAGTCCTCTTGTGGATCGAAAACTGGCTAATTAATAGGAAACAGAGAGTGAGTATAAACGGGCACTTCTCACAGTGGAGGGTGGTGAGCAGTGGGGTGCCACAGGGGTCGGTATTGGGTCCAATGCTTTTTAACTTGTTTATTAATGATTTGGAATTGGGATTAAGCAGTGAAGTGGCTAAATTTGCAGATGACACGAAATTGTTCAGGGTGGTGAAAGCCAGAGAGGATTGTGAGGCACTCCAAAGGGATCTGTCAAGGCTAGAAGAGTGGGCATCCATGTGGCAAATGAGGTTCAATGTAGCCAAGTGCAAAGTAAAGCACATTGGAACCAAAAATCCAAAATATAAATACAAGTTGATGGGGTCTGAACTGGCGGAGACTGACCAAGAGAGAGATCTTGGAGTCATGATAGATAACTCACTAAAAACGTCAGCACAGTGTGTGACTGCCATAAAAAAAGCTAATGCTATGCTAGGGGTTATTAGGAAAGGGATTGAAAACAAATCAGCCGGTATCATAATGCCTCTGTATAAATCGATGGTGAGGCCTCATTTGGAGTACTGTGTACAGTTCTGGTCGCCACACCTTAAAAAAGATATCATAGCACTGGAAAAAGTACAGATTGAGCTTGGGGCTCTTTAGCCTGGAGAAAAGACGACTGAGGGGAGACATGATAGAGGTTTACAAGATAATGCACGGGTTAGAGAAGGTAGAGAAAGATGTGTTTTTCTCCCTTTCTCACAATACAAGAACTCGTGGGCACTCTATGAAATTATTGAGCAGTCGGGTTAGAACAGATAGAAGAAAATACTACTTTACACAAAGGGTGATAAACACATGGAATTCGTTGCCACAGGAGGTGGTGGCAGCTACAAGCATTGCCAGCTTCAAGAGGGGACTGGACAAATATATGGAGCAGAGGTCCATTAGTGGCTATTAGCCACAGGAGATAGATGGTATTCTCTTTGTGGGGAGGTGGTGCTCTGTTGTCTTGGTGCTGGAAGGAAGGCAGTGGGAGGGCTTCTGGTGTCCTGGCCTCACTGACAGTCCTTTAGATGGCACTGGATTTCTAGCCACTGTGTGTGACAGAATGTTGGACTGGATGGGCCACTGGCCTGATCCAACATGGCTTTGCTTATGTTCTTATGTTCTTAACCACACGGAGGCACATCAGACTGTTTATCTCGGCATGCAGCGCTGTTTGCTTACCTGAGGTGAGTTCCTAAGGTGCCATCAGCGCTGCTGGAGCTTATTTTCTTCCTAGTGTGCCTGGCTGAGTACAACCCTTGTCTCCCCCCACCCCTTTGCATAATGGAACATCATCATCTTCACACAGGTAGAAGCTGCAGAGGATTGGGTACTTAAGCCTAATTCTACCTACTATCCTAGTGATCAGCACTATCTTTGCTTGCCAAGGCATTAAGAGAGTTTCTAATAAAGCAACTGTCTTCCATCACTGTATAATAGTGCTCAGCTTATAGTGCAAGCAATCCTAAGAGAATTACACACTTCTATTACACTGTTTATGATTGAACTGTCAATCATAGATGCAATATCCCAAGACATAAACAGTCAATCTTCTAAAGCAGGGGGATTTAACATGTTTCCCCCCTCATTTTGTTCATTTACTATTCTTGCTGCAACCATCAAATGTGAACCCATTTCCTAATCATCAACATCAGGCACATGTATATATATCCCAGTATAAAAGTTCAGATTTTAGCATAGACCATCATATTTATAATCTGCTCCAAAAATGATTTACAAAATGTTTTTATCTTATGACTAGGCTGGCTTTCGCTTTCAGCGAGCAGTGGAATGTGACAGAGCTGTTGCTTGCTACTTGCTAGCCTTTGGGGAGAGAGACAGAGTATATTTGAGCTGGGATTTTGGGGATAGGGATCTATCTCCTCTGGTTCCAGGGCTGCTGTCTGGCTCTGGGGCCAAGCTCAGTGGGCACCTCGGCTGAGGGCTCACATTGATTATTAATCAATGCCCCATCGGCTCCTACCAACTGTATGATGTGAATGTGAGAGGCTGGAAGAGATTACACACTGTGCCCATGAGGAGTTCCAGCACGAAACGGGGATTGGAAATTGCTGGCTTAGACCCGTAGGGCTGTTCTTGGTGTGAGATTCAGCTCAAGGTCGTTTTCTATCTGACCAACTCCTGGTGGTCCTCGAAATAAGAGCTCCAGTTCCAGGTTGCCTTCCATCGTCATTGCCTCTTCATATGTATTATGGACTCTTCACCAGTTGTACTACTGTCTGTATAGACACTGTATGACCTACTGTCTGAATAGACACTGTATGAACTACATAGACGGCTATATTGCAGCTAGCTCTGTGTATCTTAACTATTTTTGAATGTTATTCATGAGATGTGGTATATGAAATATTTATGATATTGCTTTAATTGATTGTGACACAACACGGTTGCACTTAGCACTTTATTAAATTCAATATATTTCATATTTCATATTGCAGTTATATTACTACCTCCGAGTTGTCTTGAACTTTACAGTTTGTATATCGGAGGGACCCCCTTTGGTTAGTCAAACTTGGGTGCTGGCTGGAGGAGAGCCTGCTAAACACTTCCTGTGAATATGGGCTCTCTAAGTGCAATGGGGGCCATTCCGACGCCCATGAACCACGGGTAACGGGAAATGTTCGTTATGGTTTGTTTGTTCGGGTTCAGCGGCGGCACTGAACCACGAACCACAGGTTCATTATTTTGGGGTGTTCATGCCCATGTCTACTTATGACATCTCCCCAAAATTTGTCCCTTTATTTACCACATCACCATCAAGGTGGGAAAGTATTATTAGTGTTCCCCAGGGGCTTAGGCTAGCAGAGTAATGGCTTGTCATGACAGAGATGAGATTCCAGCTCAGGACTTCCCAGCTCACAATCTTATCTATTGCACAATACCGGTTCTCTTTGAAAGCTGATTTAACAAAAATCTGAAAGTCTCTGGTGTGAATCTGTCCTCTGCGATGAATTTATAAGGTGGCCTTGGGCAAGCTCACCACTTCTTTAATATGGAATAACAATAACAACAATAATGCTATCAAGCTGTGTTATAGGATTATTGTTAGGGGTGTGCACTGACAAAACTTTTATTATAATTTCTGATCCATACATAGGAGAAAATTTTACCACTATTGCTTACTGATATTACTGGTTTGGGAGGAATTCCATGTGTTTTTTTCCTCTTTGGGGCTATTATTTTCAATGGGAAATACGTTCAAGGGTCTGGGGCAGTTGTTTATAAAGGTAATGGCACCATTTGCACAGAACACAGTCCTCCCTCTAAAGACCTAAGTTTCAAGCAGGTTGAACAAAGGGGGTTGATTTTACAGAACCCCAAAATTGGTCTCTCTGTACAGCTGCACTTATCTCTACTGATTTCTAAAATGGCATGAGAGCTCCAGACCAAACATAGGCATTCTGCACCCTCGTCTGCACTCATTTTATTTTCCTACTCTTGTAATGACTGACTGAGAATAATAAACATTTACCATTCTACTGAAAACTATCCATGCTTCCTTGTTGTAGAAGTAAGGAATGAGACGGACATTTTTTCCATTATTTCCTAAAGGGGAATTGGGCAGTGTGTGTGTATGTGTGTGGCTGGAGTCATTGTTTTACAACAAGATATCAGCAAAATGGCAGTGGAGTGTCTTGTGCATGTCCTTCAAATAACTCCAAAGGTTCAAGCAACTTGGGCAAAGTATTTGAATTCTATAGGCCCCCGAGAAAGCCAAGGCTTTCTATTTTTCAAAGAAAAAAATTTCTCTCCAGCCTGCAAAGATGGGTGAAGAGGAAAGGAGGAGGAAGGGGGGAAGGCGAATGGCAGTTCTCTGTATCTTGAATTGTCTGGGAGTGCTCTTTACTCCTCCCTTGCAAGGGTCTGATTGGAAGTGATGTCATTGTCCAGGAAATTAATGAGAAAAACATGTGGTCAATCAAACTGAAAAGCTGGTAAAAATTGGAACTAGAGAAAACAAAAAGTTTTTTTTTCAGGGAGGGAGTTTCATTTTTGCAAGCATCTTGTATTTTAATCCAAGTACTGATATAAAATAGCAATTTTTGTCTATGTCTTCCATGTATATCTTTGGCTTCATTTTTCACAGCCCTAATTATTAATGATTTCAGCAAAATTAGTATATGTGAAATGCTTTAAACACTTGAAGATGCTATATAAATGTACTGTTATTATTATTATTGCTATGAGTTGTGGCCCACAAAAACTCCCCATGTGAGTAGTTGATGTGACAGGAAAATTTCCCAGTTGCCCAGATCTTCCTTTCCAGAATACTATCAGCTGTTAAGGACAATCAAGACAATTTCCTCTTCTCCTGTTTTCTCCCCACCACCTTTAACTGATGCTCAGTTTCCCTCAACAATCCTTGCCTCCTAGAGGCATATGAGCATGCTCAGGTCTCTCTCATCAAGGCTTGTTTTTAGTTCCATGTGCTAAATGTTTCTACCTGTTTGGGGAGCCGCAAAAGAAACCCCTGCATTATCGGTATTGGATTCCATTTCATTCTTCTACTAACTGGCTCTCAGCCATGAAGTTTAGTAATGGAGGGATTATGGAGAGTGCAATAAAGATCACAAAATTCATGCTCATAAACCAATCTCTGTACCAGTATTCTTTGCACCAAGGACTTGAAAAGGTCAGTATATCTATCTTCTTACGTCTTCAACTCTTTAACTGGCTGTCAAGTTCCACCATGGTAGTGGCGGAGCCTTGGGCATGGGTATCCGTGGGCGGGACCTTGGGCCCAAGCAGATTTGGGATTGGCCCCTGGATAGTGGAAGGAGGGGGGTATACATAACCCTTGCACCCTCTCAGCCACTTATGGACCTGTCCTGCCGAAGCCTCTGCTCTTCCCTCCTGCATTGTCCCTTGCCAAGTGAACACCTTCTCCTCTCTCTCTTTTTCTCTCTCTACAATCACTCCTACACAACCCACCATTAGCTTCTACACTCTCCACCCCCTGGCTCCCAACTGAGCTTCCTTATATAGAGCTTCCTGTCCTGCTCTCCACCCTTCCTCTTGTGGGCTGCTTGCTCCTGATCTGGGTCAGCTAGGGAGTCCTCCAGGTGTCTCTCCCTGCTCTGATCTCCACCCTTTCCCCTTGGGCTGATTGCTCCTGACTTGCGCCAGCTGAGGAGACTTCCAGGTGTCTCTCCTCAGCTCCAGCCTCTCTCTTTTTCTTTGTTTCTTACTTGGAGGATGGGGCTGGCAGAGCCTTTCCAGGCAAGATGGCCTGGTAACCGTTTCTCCCTAGGCATGCTTGCAGCTAAACAGGTCCCTGGGGGCAAGTGGCATTTCTGTGGGCTTGATGCCCGGCTGGCCAGCCTCACCCAGTGTGGGTGCAGGGGCTGGGGTATCTCCTGCCTGTGTGCATTGCCCCTTGGGGCCTAGCACCAGGGGAGGGGTCTGAGGCTCATCCATGGCTGCTCCCAGGTCTCCTGGGGTACACTGGCTGCCTCCTTGCACTTTCAAGGCTCCCCCGGACACTGGTGTTCTGCTGCTCTCCACCTGCTGTGATGGCGGTATGCTTCCCACAGGTGCCAGGTGTTGTGGCCGTGGCAAGTCTGGGGGGTGCGGGCAGCTCATCCCTGGATACAGGCTCAATGCTTAAACTTCCTGGTCTCCTGGAGCATGCTCAGTCCTTATCTTTGGATTAATTAACATTTGTAAATAGTTCCCTGAATATTTAGAAATTTCCTGTTGACTATGGGTGCTCTAGCATTGGTACTTTCATAGTTGGCATGAGCCACTCACTTTCCTGTTACATATTGTAACAATTTTTATCACCATACAAAGAACCAGTAGTAAGTTAATAAGTCACAATTACTTAGTATAGAGTTCTTAGAAGTGCAGTTAGGCATGCAATCTAAATCACAATTATACTTGCATTTGCGGATGACATAATGTTAATTGTAGAGGACCCATTGGAGAACATGCCAAGAGTGATAGATAAGATCAAGGAGTTTGGAGACTTGGCAGGTTTCTTCATTAACAAAAAGAAGTCAAAGATATTATGCAAAAATATGACTAAGCAGAAACAACAATTGTTAATGGAAACAACGGATTGTGAAGTAACAAGTAAAGTGAAATATTTGGGAGTCGAATTAACTGCAAAGAACATAGATCTATTCAAAAACAATTATGAAAAACTATGGACTCAGATAGAGAGAGACTTGATTAAATGGAATAGATTGAATTTGTCATGGTTGGGCAGGATTGCAGCAGTTAAGATGAATGTGTTACCAAGAGTAATGTTTTTGCTACAGACAATACCAATCATCAGAGACTCCAAACAATTTGAAAAATGGCAGAGGAAAATATCAGATTTTGTTTGGGCAGGCAAGAAGCCTCGAGTGAAAGTGAAAGTTTTACAAGATGCAAAGGAAAGAGGCGGAATGCAACTGCCCAATCTGAGACTTTATCATGATGCAATCTGCCTAGTTTGGTTGAAAGAATGGATGACATTAAAGAACAAGAAACTATTAGCCCTAGAGGGATATAAAAAAATATTTGGATGGCACGCATATTTATGGCATGACAAAGTAAAGGTCAACTCGATGTTCCTGCATCACTTTGTTCGGAGAAGTCTATACATAATCTGGAAGAAGTACAGAATTTATCTACAAGAAGGAACCCCTTTGTGGGTGGTTCCATATGAGGTGATAGACCCGAGAGCTGTTGATAATGAACAACAATGTTTAACGTATAAAGAAATAACTAAAACTGAAGCATCCAAACTTAGAATAAAGACACAAGAGGAACTATCACCTAACTATGATTGGTTCCAGTATAGACAGATCAGAGACTTATATAATTCGGACTCTGTAAAGGGAGGTATACGAATAGAGAATTCGGAACTAGAGCAGACCCTTCTTAAAGAAGATAAGAAAAGAATATCCAAGGTATACCAAGTACTGTTGAAGTGGTATACCGAGGATGAGATAGTTAAAACACAAATGGTGAAATGGGCTATAAACTTTAATAAAGAAATAACAATGGAGGCATGGGAATACTTGTGGAAAACTACAATGAAGACAACGACATGTATTAATATCAAAGAGAACATTTATAAAATGATCTATCGTTGGTACATGACACCAAAGAAGATTGCGCTAGGGAATTTGAATACTTCTAATAAATGCTGGAAATGTAAGAAGCATGAGGGCTCCCTCTATCATATGTGGTGGTCGTGTGAGGTAGCCAGGCAGTACTGGGGGGAAATAATAAGAGAAATGAGTGAAATTTTACAATTTCAAATTAATAGGAACCCAGAACTCCTGCTACTGAACTTGGGAATGGAGGGAATTCCAGCCCAACACAGGACGTTGATATTTTATATGACAGCAGCAGCTAGACTTTTGTATGCGCAAAAATGGAAAGTACAAGAAGTGCCAACTATTGAAGATTGGACTTACAAATTGCTGTATATGGCTGAAATGGACAAGATGACAAGAAAATTGAGAGATCTGGACTCAGGGCAGTTCAACACAGACTGGGAGAAGCTGAAACAATACCTGGAGAAGAAATGGGAGGTGGGAGGAAAACTGTGGCAGTTTGAGAACTACTGAAGAATTGAAGTAGAGGGGGGAGACTTTACCGGGGGGAGAAGAGATAAATGTGAATTAATAAGCAGTCAGATTAATAGATTGACATATATATAGATATATATAGGTTAACAAACAGAACATAGAGAAAATAATTAATTATAAGGACTAAATATAAGGAGCGATTAACTAACAATATTTTCTTTTTTTTCTGACAAGTTTTGTACCAAACTGAATGTCTGAAGATATAGATGGGTCAAATCGATTGACTACGTGAGGAGAGATATATAGAACTATTATAAAAAGATAGAATGAGTAATATATAGAGAGAATAAGTCAAATTGTTTGATATAAACAAATGTATGATCTATATGGTTTATGATATATAGAAATACCTGAAATTGAAAAATTGGGATAAATTGTTTATCTAAGATGGAAACAAAGGCTTACAGTTTGGGCATATAATGTTAAAAATAGTTAAGGATGTACTGCTTAGAATAATGGAGAATATATATTTGTTTTAGATAGAGGAAGCTAATAAAAGTAAGGGAAAGGGGACAAAGGGTTGGAAAGCTGCTGGAAGTCAACAAAAAGGGGGGGGGAAAGGGAGGGGGTTAGAGATGAAAAATTGGGGAAAATTGAATGTAAATGTGGAAATAATGGATTCTAACCCAATAAAAATTTTTCAAAAAAAATAAATAAATCACAATTATACTTCATGGGCAAGCCTACACAAGCCCAGCCCCATGCCCATCTGTCCTGACTAGAGATGGGCATGAACCAGGAAAAAAATGAACCATGTGGTTCGTGGTTCATCACGTTTCACAAACAACAAACTTTCACGAACCTGCCCCAGTTCACGAACCTGTTTGTTTTGGTTCATGAAAATATCACTTCTGGGACAGCAAATCAGCACTTCCGGGTCAGCAGAAGGTCACTTCTGGGTCAGCATAAGTTCTGCAGAAAGCCCAACCCCCATTGCCTATGAAACTGATTGATTGGCACCAGGCTGTCTGCAGTGAAGAACCAAAAATGAACCAAACGAACCACTCTAAAGTTCATGGTGGTTCGTCAGAAATGGGCTCTGATGAACCGCTGGTTCATGAACCATGAACCAGCCTGGTTTGTGACGAACTTTGATTCGTATTTCAGTTCATGCCCATCTCTACACCTGACTCCATTCTGAATTAGGCCTTAAAACTTTCGGAGTTTATGTTTACAGATTTGCCTGTTATGAGGTCCCTCATCCCCAGAGCTCTCCCCACCATCCTCTTTTCCCCAATTTACTGAGATGGTAGCAAGGAGAGCCATGGCCAGGACGCAAATGTGGATATTAGCATGACTCTATGTTGCAGGAAATTAGGAAGCATGGGAAAGTTGTTTCCAAGTTTCCCAGTGTCAAGGATGCAACAAGCTAAAGCATGTTCAGCAAACCATAAAGATCAGGTTCAAAATGCCCTATGAACTGGACCCTTCAGATGTTCAGTACTGAGCTCACAGGATAAATGTTGATCAAGCTATATAAATAGCCCATTCTGATTAAATGGCTTCATACTGGGCTCCCACCAAACCAAATTTCTAATGCCATTCAATAGTTGTAAACTATCTCAACCTACTGAGGCCATGGAAACCTCCGCAATTTTTCTGTTGGGCACAATTAGATAGCTTGCATGATGTATACTTGCCTTTGACCATCTCTTAAGCCATGTTTATAGAACTTACCTTTATTTGCTTTCTAAGGAACTTGTTAGATGCCTCGAGTTTCACTGCTTCACTCTACAAAAACCATTAGGAAAGGGTTTCTAAAATATCTCACCATATCATATATGATCAATAAACAATTGAGTGTTTTGATCAGAGCTTAATAACTGAGGATCAAGCCGGACTTGCAGGTTTTTAAAGATTTGGGTCCAGGTTCCCTATATCTAACTCGGGTTCCCTGCAGCCACACATCAGCTGTGGAAAATGGAAGTTTAAAAATAAAGAAAAGCCCAAGCAGCCTCAGAATGCCACTGTGGGAAGAGGAGGGGCTCCATCCTCCCCCCCCTCAACCCATTTCTCCATGTCAAAATAGCACAGGGGAGGGGTTTTCCCACTTTTTTCTGCTCCATGTCGAGTATTCCGTGCATATGGAACTTTAAAAACAGGATGGAAAACCTCCCTCGATGCTATTGTGACACAAAGCAATGGCTTGAGACTTGAAGAAGGAGCCCTTCTTTCCTCCACAGATGCATTCTAAGGTCATTTGGGATCTCCTTTAAAAAAAACAACAACAACAACCATTCCTCAAATCTGCTGTTTGGTTGCAGGGAACCCAACAGTTTAAAAACGTGCACTTCTATGTTGACCCTGACACTACTAGGAATAGTTACTTCCCCCATTTAAGAATACTATTAACTGGATCTCCAATTTTAGCTGGCACAGGATGATGCTTGAACATTGCTGTATGCCCAGTCAAAGATAAGGGTTGCCCTCAATCAGGTCTCAGAAGAGACAATATTCAAAGAATCCTGGAGAGTGAGAAAGAGTGTAGGCAGAACTCCTGGCTTTTGGCATTGTGAATATCATTGGGAGATGATGCAGAGTTTGATAATCTAGCACAGAATACAGGATTCTGAGAACCTTGGGTTCCAGTTTAAGAAATAAAACCACCAAAGTTGTTTCCTTTATATAATATTGAAACCATCCTCACAAACAAAAAAAGAGCTGGTGAACCTACAGTAATATATCTCAAAGAACAATACTATATCATTAGCAACTATATCATAATAAACTCTTAGAAGCCAGCTAAGGCATTTCAGTGGTTAGAGGGTAGAATTTCAATGCTCTCAATAGCTCCTTCAATATGGCTAGCTGAAGGAAAATAAACATACTCAAAGTAAGTATTTGTATGCAGAGTAGGGCATTTCCTTAACTATTGAAGCGAGACCAGATGTCACACTTAGGAGGGTTGGTTGGTTGGTTGGTTGGTTGGTTGGTTGGTTGGTTGGTTGGTTGGTTGGTTGGTTGGTTGGTTGGTTGGTTGGTTGGTTGGTTGGTTGGTTTATTTATTTATTTATTTATTTATTTATTTATTTATTTATTTATTTATTTATTTATTTATAGTTCGCCTTTTCCACTGGGACTTCAGACAAATTTTATAGAATAAAACAGGACATCCAAAAAGCAATGCAATAGGATTTGGACTGTAGAAATCTGAAACCAACCAGAAATCTGAAACAGGGCTAAAGCAAAGTGTAAGTATTAACATGATGCTAAAAACAATGTTAAAAATTACATAGGAGGATCCTCCTTACAGTAACAGACACTGTGAATGATATACAGTAGTATAGTTCGCAGTCCCTAATGCTTTACCCAAGCATCTTTCACCATTTTGCTACAGTACTGCCCTATTACCTGTGTAAATAATAATTCATTAATTCAGTTCTTCATAATTTGCAGAAAGCCAGGAGGTAGGAGCCTTCCTGTTCTCATCAAGCAGGTCATTCCATAAGGTGGGTGCTACTGCAGAGAATGCATGTGTATAGCACCTGCAGAAGGCCCTGCTCAGATAACTGAACCTGTCTTGCAGAGCATAGGAGGAGAAGCAGCCCCACAGATATGAGGGATCAAGGCCATGAAGGGCTTTGTAAGTGATAGCCAATCCTTTAAATTGAGCTTGGAAACTGATAGGCAGCTAATGGAGTGGCTGCAGAATGCTCCATCTAGCTCCCAACAGTAGCCAAGCTCCAGAGTTCTACACAAAATGGAGTCTTCAAACTGAGGGGATGCCTATGCAGAATGCCTTACAGTAGTCTAGTCTTGATATTGCTGTGGTATGGATCCAGTTGGCCAGAGTAACTGTATCAGCATAGGGGGCAATCTCCTGGGCTAGACTGAGGTGGAAGAAAGTGCTTTTTGAGCTGCATTAACTTGCATCTCCAGCAGTAATGTTCAATCCAGTATAACCCTTGGGATCTTAACTGAATTTGCAAAGGTTAGCTGAACCCTATCAAAGGTGGGAAGCACAATGTCCTTCAAGATCCCCACCTTTCCAAGGAGCATTACTTGTGTCTTTCCAGGGTTTAGTTTCAATTTGTTTAATCTTAGTCATTTAACCACAGTAGTCAAGCAGCAACTGTCATGTATGCCAGCATCCATGCCATTGTTGTGTCATATGCCATTGTTGTGTTCTGCATTTTATACTGAGAGTGATATAAGCATCCATGCCATTGTTAGGTTCTGCATCCATGCTATTATTGTGTTCTGCATCTTACACTGCATCTTAAACCCATGCTGATATAATGTCAAAGTTAACTACTGTTTCTTATGTGTTTTATATAAGTCACCTGAGGGCATCTAGACTGCTAATACTAATTTTCAGAGGAGCAAGTGGCCTCTTTGTTATCTCTAAGAAATATGCACTTTCACTTCTAAGTGGCCTTGGACCAGAGCTGTAGCTGTGTACTGAAATGTATCTTTTTCAAAGGAGAGAATGATTCCACTCTGTACTTTGTCTAGACTAAACTAAGATCTCTAAATAAAGTTTCTTTAACCAATGCACCTGCCTGCTTGCTGTGAGGGGTTTGGGGATCTAACTGCCAGGGACTGCCACCCTAGGACTGACAGCAACTCAGGAAATATGGATAAGGAGATATAGAGCTGATTATTGGCAGCATATTGATGAAAGTGAGCCCCTCTACTATGAATGATTTGTCCTAAAGGCTTTACATAAAGATTGAAAAGCATGGGGGATAGGATTGTGTCGCGGTCTCCAGTGGTACTTCTGCCTCCACGTGCTTCCACAAGTCAGAATGGGCCACTGTGTCAAAGGCTGCAGAAAAATCTAATAGGGGCAACAAAGAGGCATGGCCTTTGCCTGCATTCAAACAAAGACTAAAGACAACAAGGCCATCTCTGATCCATAGCCAAGCATGAATCCAAACTGAAAAGGGTTCAGAACAGAAAGACCTGGAGTTGTTCCACCACTGTTCTCTCAATCGCTTAGCCCAGAAAGTACAGATTAGAGACTGGGCAATAATTGGCCACATCATTTTTCTATAGGGATTTTTTAAAGGAGACAGATAACCACCTCTTTGAATGACTGAGGGGAGGTGCCCTGTGTTTTCCTTAATTCCTTTGTATATAGTGCCCAATTTTGATTGTGATAGGGGCTCACATGAAGAAGCTGCTGCAGTCTTCCCTCCCACTCCAATTTCCTGACCTTTCTGTGGGGCACTATTTTACCCACTGAGGAAACCCAAAAATAGTTTGGGCTTCACGTGGTTTCCTGCGACAGGCCATATAATGCTCCCCAGGACAATTTCAGGGTGGGCAAATGGCATGGGGGGGCTGAAGCCCCTTCTCTATCCCATAGCCACAATCCGAATCAGGCACTGCTTGCCTGGGAATTGAGAAGAAATCTGCAACTCACTGACAGTTACATAGAACACAGGATGGGGGCCCTGGACCCAACCTGTGTACTCCATAATGTGCAAAAGGCAGTCCAGAGCTCTCTTTTTCCTAACAGACAACATGCCCTATTTCATGAGCCTCTATTCCTCTTGGTGGACTGTGCTGGACTGTGGACAGGGCATAACAACTAGCCAGAGTCTGGTTGGTCATTAAGACCACCAGGAAGCTGATGGACTGGGAGATGCCCCCCTGCATCAGGACCATCCCAGGCCCAAGTGTGGGGTGGCCTTCACCCCATGCAGCAGTTGCCATGGCAAGCCAGTAGCCCTCATCCCATGCAGAGGGCTGCCTGAGCCTGTCATGAACCACTACCATGGAATATAAGCCAGCCAATGTCTCAAGAGAGCTACAGCCACTGCAGGAAGTGAGCAAGCCAGTTGGTTGTCCAAGGGAGTTGTGGCCACTAAGACGGCACACAGGCAGCCTCCTGAACTTCCTACATTTTTCCCACTTTCCCCTTTCCTTTTAGGAGTGTGGGGGGCCAGGTGTGGGGTGAGGCCCTTTCTAAGGTCATTTTTGACTCCCAGTCCACCCCCGTAAGTAAGCCTCCTCCTAGTTTTCAAATTACTCTGAATAGTTTGAAACATGGGATATAAGCACAGCAATGAAGGCACATTTGCCATTGCATGAACACATGGCAGAAAACTCAACCTCTCTGGTATTGGAAGGCTCAATTATTTTACATCTAAACATCTAGTGCTGTTATTATTAATTCATTTTCTATTTCTTTTTTCAGCAACACTTTGAATGCCAAATACAAAATTCATTCAACAAAATTGGTTAGTTAGTTACCTTGTAAATATAAAATAAGTTTTTAAAGTCTTAATAAAAAAAAGAAAAATCCGAATACGCCCCCCCCCCCAACTTAATGGAACAACATGATGTCCCTTGCCTGCTCTTTCATCAAACACACACATGTGCACATGCTCAAGAGAGCTACAGCCACCGCATGCGCATACTTGGGTCCTACCTCTAATTCTTTAACAGTTTTCTCTCTGATGCTAGCAATGCCAGCAAAAGTCATAGTGTCTTTAATTTCTTTTTCCATTAGTTGAATCTCCTCCCATTTGGTGAGAATTTGTAACCTCAGAGATTCAAGATGCTCACCACTGGAAAGAGGTGCCTCCTCTTTTATCGACAGTTCATGTTCAGATGCTGCAAGTATAAAAAAATCGGTTACAGGAGTGCAATCTTGTGGTTGCAGCTTCAAAAACCAGTGACAGTCAAAAAAGTTTCTACAAAGAGATGATTTCTGAAATAAGAAAATGAGTAAATTAGTTAGTAATCAAATGTAACTAGCAGGATGTCAATAGGCTAGCAGTGTCCAGCATATGACTCTAAGGCTGCATTCAGATGACTTATTCATTCACTTCATTGCCATCCTCGCATGTGCCCCTCATTTCTCCATTACGCCCTCCCTTTCCTTGTGGAGCACTTTCCTTCCCACTTGGAAGCTAACTCCATATCCAGAAGTAGGGCTTTCCCCAGACTTACTAGGGCAATGGGAGAGCAGTGGGACTGCTTCAGCACCTCTAGCAGCAGCCCACACACATCTCACCCTGGATACGGCTGGCTGCTTGCCACAGAGGTTGGCAGCAGCAAAGCCAGGGCATTTCTGGAGGATGCAATGATGGGCCATGGTGAACTGTCTGGCCTGAGGGGCCTGGCTACCTGATGAGATTAGCTGGCAAGCTACTAGATCAGCAGCAGGTAAAAGGGAGAGGGAACAGAGCATGAACAGCCCTGTAGGTATCTGAGCCTTCAATCTGGCCCGGAGGGACGTCCAGGTCTGGCTGGGAGGGGCAGGGCATGGACTTTAGGGTGCAGGTACTTAGAGGTTCTAAGGAGGGCCCAGAATCAGGGGAGAAGGTGGTGACCTGACCTCAAGTAAGAAAAAGCAGAAGTCACAGAGAGGAGGAGGAACAAGGTAGTGCAAACTCTTTCTTTCTCTGGTCCGAGGCATTGCAGACCTTTCAAGACTAGGCAAAGATGGCAGAAGGTGAAACCTATGGACTGGACAAGGCGGAGTGCCACATTTCAGTTACTCATGATGTACAAATGCAAGTGTACATGCTAATTTAAATTAGTTCCCCACACACACCAATGTATATCATGATCCTGATTGGAGGCAGTGGAACTAACTCCAGTTAACCCACATGCTTGCATTTGTACATCACAGACAACATCAGTTTCTAACAGGGATTCTTTGTACAAGAAGGGAAGGGAGAAGACAGAGGCACACTTGTGAGCCCGGTAACAAGCAAGGATCTTGTACATGTCAGTTCAATGTTCGCTTAAACTGCCATCTGAAGGCAGCCTAACTTCATAGCTTCTTTTACAGAGCAATTTTATATAGGCCAATATCATTATTCAAAGCTACGTTACTACTCACCTGGTTTTTCAGACACAGACTGACTTACCCACAGTTCAATTTCTAACTCATTTCTGAGTCTAAATTTAAAAGGAGAGAGTAATCTTATATTAATTTTAGCTAAATGGTTTTTTAAACCTTGCATAATATACTCAAGAGTCAAGACCCAAACCAAACTATAGAACCAGTGTGGTGTAGTATAGTGGTTAGAGTGTTGGACTAGGATCTGGGAGACCTAGGTTAAAATCCCCACTGCCATGGAAGTTCACTGGGTAATCTTGGGCCAGTCACACAGACACCTTGTTGTTGTGAGGATAAAATGAAGGAGAGGAGAATGATGTTAGTCACACTGAATATCCATTGGGGAGAAAGACAGGATATAAATAAATCTAAATAAATGAATAAATAAGTTTATCCTAGTGAATAAGTAAATAAGTTTATCCTAGTCACAGCTTCTAAGAGCTCTCTCAGCCCCACCCACCTCACAAGATTATTGTGGGGATAATAACAGCATACTTTGTAAACGACTCTGAGTGGGTGTTAAGTTGTCCTGAAAGGCAGTATATAAATTGAATGTTGTTGTTATTGTTATTATTATCATTTAATTGTGTATTGCCTTATGGTATATGAAAGACACTGAAGATGGCTTTCAACATAAAACATCAGCTAAAATATAACAAAATGTAAACACAAAAGTGACCCGAGAATTTGGGTTTTGTTTGAGAAAATAATAATAATAATAATAATAACATTCGATTTATATACCGCCCTTCAGGACAACTTAATGCCCACTCAGAGCGGTTTACAAAGTATTATTACCCCACAACAAACACCCTGTGAGGTGGGTGGGGCTGAGAGAGCTCCAGAGAACTGTGACTAGCCCAAGGTCACCCAGTTGGCTTCAAGTGGAGGAGTGGGGAATCAAACCCAGCTCTCCAGATTAGAGTCCCACGCTCTTCACCACTACACCAAACTGGCTCTCAAGTTTGGAGAGTGGGTGGTTGTTTTGTGACTATGAAAGCAGCTGTATATAATGTAAATAAGCAAACACCATACAGTACCAAAGAGCACAGTTCGGCCTAGTTTGCCATCACTAAGATAAACTCCTTCTTCTCCTTCTCTTTCTCCTTCTCCTTCTCCTTCCCTCTCTGCTTTTTCAGAGGCCCATAGAACTAGACCCCTTGGTTCAATTCACTTGAAACTTGGCAATTCCTTAGTGGACACACAGCACTAGATCTGCTATGTCATTTGTTGCTGAAAAACAACCACTCCTGCCCCACCCACCCCAATATCCCCAGAGGGAATAATTGCAGAGCTGAAGGACAGGACAGCGAGGTTTCCTGCAAAGGAGGCCTTTATCACTATGCGAAAGGAAACAAACAGACCACAAGTGCAGATTTCAGCAGAAAAGTAAAACATTTTTACTCTTAGTCTATCACTGTAAAGTAGGGAAATGAAATGAAAGCAAACAGGTTTTTTTAATGTCAGCCAGCGCTCTCCAGCTAGATAACTGCTTGACCATCATTCTCCTATAGGAATTAGTAGAGAGATGCTCAAAGAGCCACCTACTTTGGGGATCTGTAAAATCTAACCCCTTTGTTCAATCTGCTTAAAACTTAGGGGATCTTTAGATTAGAGGGAAGACTGTGTTCTGTGCCAATTTGGTGCATTATTTTTATAAACTGCTGCCCCAGACCCTTGAATACATTCCCCTTTGAAAATAATGGTCCCTGAAAATCTCAACCACCTGACATAAATGCATGGTATAATAAAGTGTGGGAACATATGGAAATGGAAAAAATAACGAACAGTATACAATACTCAACAGACTATACTAAGGCGATAAGTTTCATAGAAAAATGGCAACCATTTATAGACTATCTCTCTACTAAAGACTTACAAGTTACATTAACGTCGTATCAAAAAATTTTGAAACTAGAACTTTGAAAGAATAAAAAATTTGTACCGAAGAAATGTATAGCCTCATTCAAGCTCAAATTACTCTAGACTCAGAATGCTAAGGGGATATAAAATTGGCACAGTAATGCACCATACATATTGTTAACGGACAATGTTGATGACTGAATAAGATGTTGTAATTGCATTTTGTTACAATTTTTGTGCTTAATTGATTGTTGGTTAAAGTTTATCTTCAATAAAAATTTAATTAAAAAAAAAGAAAATAATGGTCCCAAAATGCTGGAACCTGAAAAACCACACAAATTTGAATCCAGAACCAGTAAAGTTTTATATGAAAATCAGCAGTCATGGAAAAATCTTCCCCCTTCTGAATCCCAGATCTGAAGTTAGAACAATTTTTTTTCTCAGAGCACATCTCTAGGCTTCTATATTCTCTGGAAGGAAAGACTGGCAAGTGATTTCTCTTTCTACAAATAGGTGATGACTTTTTCAAAGCTAGCACTTGAACAGAGAGAATGGAAGACCCATTCTTTTATGGGATGATTTTGGCTTTGACAAGGATATAGATCCAGGGTTTTTAAGGTGATTTGTCTTCACCTTCGCCTTCTTTGCCGGAGATTCCAACTGACTTGGAGGAAAAATGTGATTGTAGAACTGAGTATGGGACTAATGGAACTAAGACTGATGTTGGAACTGAGAGGGCAGTAGCAGTCATAACTAGTGGAACTGAGGAGGCATATGTGGGCCTCTTGGGGACTTTATCCCCAGCTGGCATTGTAGATAGAACTGTGCCTTTCAGGGCAGAATTCTATAGAGTGGCTTTAAGACAAGAAGCCCTATCTCTACCTTTAGTGTAAACTGCTTACAGCCTGAACACCTCATGGTGTTCTATGTCTGAACAAGGCAAAGCAGGCAAGAGTCCTGTGAGTCCAGCCAGGAAATCTTAGTTCCGCAGCAGGTACACTTCTTAAATAGGGCCTTCAAACACTTGTTCAATAGGTCTGAGGAAGACAGACCACTGGAACATGTGGTGGGTCTACAGAGGCAATAAGCTACAAAATCTTCTTTGGAATCTAGTCAGAAACTGGCAAACAATCAGAGAGGCTTCCTTCTTCAGTGGCAGCAAATGAAGAATTGAGGGAGGGAGGCTTTCTCCTCCCTTTTATAAAGGGAACTACCCTCCAATCTCATCCTTTTCTTCCCGCCCCCCTTGGGTTTGAAGTGAATGGCAGCTGACAGCTAAGCATGTGGTGTATTATTTATTTATTATTTATTTATTTATTTTATTAGATTTATACCCCGCCCTCCCCACAGATGGGCTCAGGGAGGCTAACAACATTAAAAAATAATTAAAATCACAAAAACATAAAATCAATAATAATTTTTTTTAAATCATTAAAATAGTCCAGGAGCAGGCTATTTAAACAAATATTGGGAGTCCATATATGGGCATAGCAGATGCCTGACAGCAGCCCTAGAAGAAGTGGTGGTTTTAGATGGAAGGAGGACACCCGCTGGCACTCAGCCAAAGGCCCGGTGGAACATCTCTGTTTTACAGGCCCTGCGAAACTGTAACAGGGCCCGCAGGGCCCTGATCTCCAGTGGGAGAGCATTCCACCAGGCCGGGGCTAGGGCAGAAAAAGCCCTGGGCCTGGTTGAGGCCAGATGGATGTCCTTTGGGCCAGGGACCACCAGGAGTTGCTTGTCTGCAGAGCGCAATACCCTGCAGGGGACGTAATGGAAGAGGCGGTCCTGTAGGTACCGCTTTAAACACAAAGGTTAACACCTTGAACCAGATCCGGAACTCCACTGGGAGCCAGTGCATCTGGCACAGCACAGGATGAATGTGCGCTCGGATTGGCGTTCCAGTAAGGACGCATGCCGCTACATTCTGGACCAGCTGTAACTTCCAGGTCAGGCCCAAAGGCAGCCCAGCGTAGAGTGAGTTGCAGTAGTCTAGCCTGGAGGTGACCGTTGCATGGATTGAAATAAACTATTGAAATATTGAAATAAACTATTGGGGAGAGGGGGAAGGTGGGGTGATATATGTAAACTAGGGAATGAGAGAGGGAAGGTGATAACGAGGGGGGCGCAGTGGGGGGGCTGCTCTGCTGAAGTGAACGGGGAGCAGCATTGAGATCGGACAATAGCAAGGGGGAGAGAGAACGAAAGGGAGAAGGGGGAGAAAAGTAATAGAATTTAAAACAACAACTTTAAACCCAACAACAGTGATTTGCTCCTACCTGTTGCACAGGGACTGAAAGGGAATTGTGTGTGTCTCACCTCACTTCCTCCTTCCTCTGTGGCAGTGCACACACAACCAGCCACTCTTTCCACCAAAAGCAACCCCCCCAAAAAAGCCTGAGGAAAGGTGAGAAGTAGAATTGATGCCAGCTGGGGAGGGGGAAAGGGATGTACTAAAAGTAATGACAGGAATTTCCACTGGAAATAATGGGAGAGGCTTGAAGGCTCATTGGAGAAAATGGGAGCCAGGAATGCCAATTTACTTGCATGGGCTCCATTGAAATGCATTACAAAAGAGCAAGAGTCCAGTAGAGAAGAAGTGAGCTGTGGCTCATGAAAGCTTATACCCTATCACAAATTTTGTTAGTCTTGTAGGTGCTACTGGACTCCTGCTTTTTTCTACTGCTACAGACAAACACAGCTACCCATCTTGATCTATTAACACAGGCCCCAGAGTGGAATGACAGAATCAGTGGTCTGGGACTGGAATGGCAGTGGGTGTGGAACGACAGGGGATATCATTCCAGTCCCAGAGCCCTGACCCTATTTCCAGGAGCAGTTATTCCACTCTTCAACCTGTCATGCCAGTTCCTGAGCACAGGTTCTATTCCTAGGGACCGTCATTGCACTCTGGGGGCTGTCATTCCACTCCCAGAGTATTCCATCTGGTCCCAGAGACCTTTATGGAAAATCCATTCCACATTTTCTTTGCAATTTTTTTTGTATTGTGATGCATTTCAATGGAGCCCAGGCAAGTAAATTGGCTTCCCTGGCTCCCATTATCTCCAATGGGCCTTCAAGCCTCTCCTGTTATTTCCAATGGGCAATCCTCCTGTCATTCCTTTTAGTACATGGCAGGGTGGGGAGGGGAACAAGAAAGAAAGGAGGGAACAAGGGGGACAAAAGGTCAGATGGGAGCTCGCTGCTCCCCAGCAAGCTAGAGTCTCTCTTGCTCGCAGAAGCTTTACCCAAGGCTTAAATTGAGAGAGAGAGAGAGAGAGAGAGAATGGAGGAGGAAAAAAAGGCAGAGAGAGAAATGTCCCCACTGATGGGGTTGAACTCAATGCTCCTCAGGCGCTGGCTGAGCAAGAAGACAGGCAGAATGCCTTGCGCCAAGAGAGAATTCCTGTGCGAGCACACAGGTGTGCGCATGCTGCAGGGAATGCCGATCGATCATTGGGGGGCCAGCATGGCACCTCCTTCAGAGTTCAGCGCCTGAGGCGGGGGCCGGCGGCACCTCAACGGAAGTGCTGTCAGTGGCTGTCAGGAGCTTTAGAACATCTGTAGCTGGCCTGTGCATATGCAGTTCCCATGTAGGACTGCACAGAAGACATGACGATGCAAGTAGATAAACTTGTATTGTGCTAAGCTCATGGATTATGCTCTGAAAAGTGAGCTGGTAAACGAGGTAAACTAATTTGCTCTTCAAGACTAAGCAATTCCAAAACTTTGGGAACAGCCATCAAGTACATGATTGCATATACCCAGGCCATTTGTTTCTGCTCTGTTGCTAGTAACTATGAGTTTGCTCTTGGCTTTCAGTGAAACTCCGTGTGGCAAGTCCACTTCCAGATCCTGATTCATTGTGTGGAGAATTGAATGACTCCTAAGAACTGAGTACCTTTGCAACTGATATTGTTATTTTTTGTCTCATATGTATAAAACTAATTATATGATGGACTTCTTAGGCGTGGCCTGTGATATAACGACTGCCAGGATGAAGAGGTGAAACGGGCAGATTGCTGGCTTCCCGTCGCAGTTGTGTATCCATTCTTCATTGCCGCCTATCACTGTCTTCATATGAGATCATATACACTGTTTCTCCAATAAAAACTTACTGCACTGAAGACCTTCTGGCATTGTTTCATCAAAACTTACTGGGACTTTGGTGATTACTGTTCAGACCTCTGGTCAATTCTAGGCACATAGCACTTTAATACTGTATAGGAAATCCTGTTGAATTATATTTTAATTATTTATATATGATGCTTTGCCTTCTGTAATCACCTACACTGTGTGTATATATATTCTCTGTTTATCTTGCTTAATTTGACTATAATGTTGCTGTAATTTGATTGATTTACAATAGAGACACTCATTAGTTAGATTTCACGGCTTGTTAGTTTTTGTTTATTTGTACATTACCGTGATACTCTCCCTTTGTTTACATTCCAAATTGTAGGCAAGAAATTCTCCATATGTGTGGTCTCTGATATTTAAACATCTCACATTTTCGTAACTTACTCTTCATTTCTTTCTAAGACCTGTTTGGACTTCTGCACAAGAGCCTGGACACCATGCCTTGCCTCCACAATTTCATGAGTCTTCACTGTCCTCTTCTCCATGCCTTTTACTGTGTTCTGCAAGGTCTATGTCATTGCCAAAACACAAAGAAAACATTTGTCAACATTAACTTAAATAATTGTAACAGAAATTTACTTATAAAAAGTCATAGAGAGCAATGGAACAGTAAATGCCTACACATGGACAGACTGAGAACCAGTTCAGCCCTGAATGTACTTCATTGCCTGGTACTTGATGAGGCCAAGCTGACTCCATTAAACAACATCTTTAAAATGAGATGAGGTAAGCTGAATGTTCTAGCTGAGTCCTGAGACCTATGATGGCTCATTCACATAGGAAATGCATCTGACGAAGAGAGCTGTAGTTCTCGAAAGCTTATGCCTCAATAAAGGTGGTTAGTCTTAAAGGTGCTACTGGACTTTTTACTATTTCACATAGGAAATAGTATGGATGTCACAAACATTGGGTGATGCATATGGTCTTGTTAACAAGCTCTCCCTTTTCAACAGTGTGTCTAGAATAAGAGACATGTCATGTAGCCCTTCCAGATGTTTGGTTGTGACCAATATACTAGTCTTGCTTGGTTTTGTCACTGCATATTTTCCCACACAAAACACAAAAACAGAATAACATACAACACAACACAGAAATACTAATACAACACACGGAGGAAGGAATATTAGAAATTAGAAATTCTGGTGGTTTGCTGTCTAAAGGAAGAACTTCTTGTTATATTCAGTTCCTTAGTCAGTTTAAAAGACTTTTTTTAACCAAATGCAGCTGCTGTGAGTGCTCTATGAAAGGGGAGTACTGTGCAGAACAGAGACTCTTTAACGGATACTTATATTCCCTGCCCCCAGTGGTGCCCTTGAGTAGACATGGGCACAAATGGAGAAAAAATTCTGAACACCCTGTTCATTGTTTGTTGCCATCCACGAACAACGAACAACAAACAGAACAGAACAGAACATGTCCCCTTAACTAACATGTTCGGTGTTCTTGTTCATGGCCCTTTAAAGATCCCTTTAAACTATCAGGTGGCAAAGGGATTCCCCCTTGCCGCCTGCCAGCTGATAGTTTAAAGGGCCCTTTCCTGCCACATGCAAGGGGCAGGGCCCTTTAAACACCCCGTCCCTCTGACAACGGGCAAAGCTGGTGCCACCACGGGGCCTCTTCTGCCCGCTGTCAGAGAGACGAAAAGAATCTCCTTGTCCGTCTGACAGTGGGCAGAGCTGGCACCACCATGTGGTCACTTCTGCCCTCTGTCAGAGGGACAAGGAGAGACTCCCCTGGTCCCTCTGACAGTGGGCAGAGCCAGTGCTGCGGGGCTGCTCCTTCCTGGTGCCAGCGGGATGGAGAGATTCTCTCCAACCCTCTCGCACCAGGAGAGCTGGTGCCGCCCCCTTTGCTGTCATTTTCTCTTCACAGTGGCAGAAACTGTACTGCCTGTTGGAAACTACTTTGAGGGGTTACAAAACTGACCTTCCCAATGTCCAATACCCACCAAATTTGCAGGAGAAATAGTCCTCACCGTTCTCTGAAGACCTCCCCAAGTTTCAGAGAGATTGCAGCCCAGGAAAGGTATGATCCATGAGTCCCCCACCCCTTTGCTGACTATTTCTCTTCTGAGTGGCAAAAACTGGACTGAGTGCTAGAAGCTGAAGGGTTAAAGCCAGAAGGAAAGCCAGAAGGAGTTCAAACAGAATTCCGTCCTTGTCGTTGCCAGGGGAATTGATTGAAGGCGCCTGAGTGTCTGGCTTCCCGAAGAGTGGCTGAACGCAATGAACGAGGCTTGCGACGACTACCAGTTCATTTGGAATGGGGACTCACGAATGGCCCATTTGCGAACAGACGAACAGGCTGTTTGTGAGTTTTTTTTCATTCGTATTGCTGTTCATGCCCATGTCTACCCTTGAGCCACTTTTACCCCTGGAGTGGGTGACATAAGCATCTGTAAATTTTCTCAGAAAGGTTTGCATTTTTTCAGCAGCAAAATGGAAGGGGATGGGTCCCTCTTTTTCTCCCTAAACAGTCTCCCCACCTCCTCAAAAAAGCAACTCTAGTGACTGCACTTGGAAAAAGAGATACAGTGCCATTTTCAGCATGTCTACTCAGAATTTTAGTCAGTTCTATTCAACAGCGCTTAGTCCCAGTAAATGTTCTTAGGATTACACTGTGAGTCTTAAAATGGTCATGGAATGACATATGATGTGTAGTTCTACCTTAAAACAGGAGGGACCTGCCACATGAGAATGCATGTCATAACAGCCATCCATGCATTATGTTTCCTCAGACTTACTTTCATGTAATTGCAGAGAGCATTTACATTACTGTACATTGAAAACAGAATTACCCTGTATTGCAGTGTAGGCAGAGAATCCAGCAGGATCACTATGTAAAGCTCATATTCATTCTGTAAAGTATAATGAAAGCATGTTAGAAAATAGAAAGAATGTTAGAAAATAGCTACGTTTGAAATGGGGGGCAGGAAAAATCTCACTCCTCCCTTCTTTATCTTCTAAATTTCCTATTAAATGCTCTGCAGTTAATAAGAAGCACCTGCAATTAAATTAACAGGATTCTAACGTAATTTTACAGCTGTCAACCAATTAAGGACATTCAGTTTATTAATCACAGGGTTTTTAACTGACTAATTGGTAATTTCGCCAATAGCATTAAAATATATTTGCCTATTGCCAAAACTTCATTTGAGGATACTAAAATATTTATGTGCAGATACAGAATAATTTCTTTTACAAATAATATACTTGAAGGAAACTTTTTTTAAAAAGCTGCCATTTGTGTTTTAAATGCAAGGACCATCTTTTTCTTTTTCATCACTGGTCCTCTGAAATCAAGAATATTCCATATTGCATAACATAGCAGAGGCCACATGTCCTAAAGCTGAGTAAATTCAAAGCAATGGGTAACATCCTACTGGAGGTCCACTACAGCCATGCCTTCCTCTGAACCTCGGGTCTTCTCTGACCCAAGGAGTCTTCTTCCCGTGTAAGAGGCTGTTCTGCCAGTGGAGAGGCCTCTTGCATCAGAAGAAGGCTTCTTGATCTGGAGGAAGTCACTGTTAGTGGAATAGCAGGGTACAACCCAGTATATGGAAGACCCAAGATTTGAAAGACCTATTTTGACATTGATTTCAACTGCAATATGCCGTCATCTTACTTGCGGAGGATAAAAATATAAAACCCATAAAAATGAACTGTCTGGAAATGAGACAATGTCCCCTGAAAGAGGTTGTGATGTTATTTCATCTTCATCAAAAGAACTTACTAAGAGAGGAATCCTATCCATTGTGTCATATAACTAATGCATAGAACTTTAATTCCAGCAAGTTTATAATTTATGGAACAGACAGCAAACAGTTCTGAAACCTGGCTAGACCCAACCAATATCCCTTTCCTTTCTATTTCTTGCCCTATCTAGTATTATCTCTTTCAGTCAGCAGCACTCCAAGCTCAGTTGATGGCAGGCAAAACAGTACTTTACAACACCATATTCAACAAGCTCTTTGTATGCTTTTGAATATCTCCTGCTAGTCACAAGTTACACCCTTCTGAATCCACTGAGGTCAATGAGTCTTGAACAGTGTAATTCTGTGCAGGATGGCACAATAAGATCCTCTATAATTTTCAGTTTTACCCTCTACCTATGGTTTTTGCATGAAAAAGTTAAGTAGATTTTCTTTTGCCTTCTTAAATGCTTTGGATTTTCAATATTTTCCTGAATAAATCAGCAATGGAAAAGTATTCTTTCTTCCTCCTCTGGGATGTTCAAAATTCTGAAACCTTGCCTGTTGGCTTAAATGTGCTGTATGCCATATAAGACTTGATGCTGGTGAGACAATAACAGGCATCTGAAGTCTTATTTAAAATGGGCCATCAGCATGCATGAAACTTTTAACATGCCAGTAATCTCATGCTTGGGCAGATGTTTCACTGGTGTTTCACACAGTGCATAACAGCACTACATATATAATGAAGCGCAGACACCCGACTTACTGGGTGGCCGGTTTGCTGCCATGGACAGGGAGGTCGGACAGAGCAGGGCGGCCGCCATGTTTCCAGCTTGCCCAGCGTTCCCTTGGGCAAGCCACGGCCAATAGAATTCAAATCCCGGGCCACCAATCAGAGGCGGCCAAGGACGAATGGCTGGGGGGGCGGGGCTTGGCTGCCAGACCTCAGGGAGGCAGTCTTCCCTCTGGTCCAGTGGTTTTGTATTTATGCCGCAGCCGCCCCGCTTCCTCCACACTTCGCTCTCGGCTGCAGAATCCCTCCCACCACTCCCTCTGTGTTTTGGGTTATATTGCTTGTACTGCCACAACTTTCTTTGGTGGTGGGTCATTGGATTGGATCTCTTTGGGGGGAACTAGGGCTGCGTGCCCCGGTTCCCTGGAAGGGGATTCCCATAAGGAATCTCGGAGTGAGAGATGGAGATGCCTGCCCAGCTCGGGGGCTGCCAGGGCATACTCACTTCCAGGTGGCAGGCGAATCATTCAGGGGTGTACACCCACATGATCTCCCCCTTCAATGCCACTCCTTGGTCCCCTGAGGGGTCATCGGCTGGCAGGCAGGTCAGCCGATGCTTTAGGAGGATCCAATCCACATGACTGCTACGCTCCTACTCACTGTTTTTTCTAATAAAGTTGTGGCCTTCTTTCCTCCAGTCGAGCGTGTGGTCTGAGTTTGTCACCTTGCCTCCTCCTCCCTCCCTGCCCTCAGCAGTAGGCTGCAAACTGTATGTGTAATGTAACTTTTAACATGCCAATTATTTACAGCTTGGGCAAGTATTTCAGTAGTACACTAACACAGTGTTGGTACATAACAGCACTGCATGAATAATAGACCTATTTAAATGAGATGCTGGGTATACCAGCATCATGTTTACATTCTGGCCTAACATTGATCGACAGGAAGGGGTAAGTTGGAAAGTCTCCCATATGCTATCAGAAAAGAATGCATGGAATCATGTCATCTGGCTCCTGGCTGCTTGCAAACACCCAGATATAACTCTGTCACCTAGGTGTTAGGATAATGGCAGCTATCAGGGTTAGATCTCTTACATCATATGACAAATTACTGTAATTGAAATCATGTTGGTCTGGTCATGCTGAACCCTGAAGAGTATTGCCAAATTATTCTGAAGAAGTTCTGTTATACGGCCATAAAGAAGTCCTGTGCAGGGCCAATTGAAAGTTCAGCTACGAGCAAAAAAGAATCCTCAAAGCTGTTTGACAATGCAACTTCATGACTTAGAGATGTTATGAACACTATCAAGAATAATGCACTGAGGAATTTAGCCACTGCTGGCTCCCTCTTGAACAATCAAAATGGCCTAATCATAGTAAAGTACAAAAGGATAACTCTGCCCTGACCTGGATAGCCCAGGCAAGCCCGATTTCATCAGATTTCAGAAGTAAGGCCAGCCTTAGTTAGTAATTGGATGGGACACCTCCAACAAAGACCAGAGTTGCAGAGGCAGGCAATGGCAAACCATCTCTGTTAGTCTCTTGCCTAGAAAACCCCACCAGGGGTCACCATAAGTTAGCTATGACTTTTTTTTTTAGGTTCAAAAAGTAACAGAAGGTTTATTTACAGTAGGTTAAAGTCAAAAGGCAGGTAGGCAGGTGTTTGAACTGAAGAAACAGAAAGGTTTTTTTACAGGAACTTCACTGGTGTGAGGCACAAAGCACTAGGTCGCTGGCTTCTTTCACAGGCTGACACTGCTTCACAAATGTTTCCCTTTTAAAGCACAGACACAGCATGACTTTCCCTCCTCTCCAGACTTAAGGGTGCTCCACTGAGACAAAACCTTACTAGATACTGGGCAGGCATTATAGTTATGAGCTATAACCCTGTTCCTGGCACTGAAGGGGACTATGACTTGATGGCACTCTCCATCACCACAAGGAATAGTTCTACTACCTGGACAAATGAAAATAATAAACAGAAATTCTCAGAAGTGAAATGACCACATGTAATCTGGTTTTGGTTTATGAACAATGCAGGGTATTTTAAAACAAAACCAATGTTAGTCATAGTCACAGTGATCCTGAGAGAAATGTTTGGGTAAAATTGGGTGAACAGCAACAGAAAGAGAACTATTACTGCAATTGAGATTTTGCCTACCATCCAGGGGAAACAGAGGGCAGCCTTGCCTTGATTCATCCCAAAGGGGTTCTGAAAGCATAGCCCAAGGACAGAGTTCCACCCATTCAGAGGGTAAGAAATCACCTTACTGGACAAGCTAATAGCTTTCTCTTTTCTTCATGACAGATTCACTATTCAGCACTCTAATTACCCAATGGTATGAATAATTTCATCAATACTACAAGCAATAGGTTAGGATTTCGAACACTAACATGTAAAGCAACCGGTATCCTCCTTTTACTCGAGATGAGATCTGCAGGACAGCTGTGCTATGTAAGGGGCTTAGGAAAGAGACAGATTGTAGCATCACAATAGTCTCTTTCCAGGTTCTGGAACCCTCAGTGCATTGAGAAATTTTGCAATAAGTTTAGCTACTAGTCCTGAAAGGAAATTTATGTTTTATTTATTCCTATTTACATTATTTATAGTCTGCCTTTCTCACTGAGACACAAGACAGGTTATGCAATGCTAATGAATGAGTTAATAAATAATGTAATAGGATTAGGATTGCAGAAATTAGAAACAGAGCCATAATCTCAACAAAGAATAGGTATTCAACATGACATATTAAACAATGCAGAACATGGTATTGCATAAGGAGGAAAACTATGCATTTTGCTGGATTTGTCTGGTTTCTTTTTTCTCAGGTGAAAATACAATATAATTGACAGCTAGGACATTCACTGGGCAAAGTACAATAATGAACAATAATCAGGACATTCAGGGAAACATACAATAGGGATTGGTAACAGAAAAATTCTAACAAATATAAAGCAGAACATAGAGGTGAAAAATTTTTCTGAAACAAAGCATAACAAATTTCCATGGCATGTGAAAACTCCCTAGAAGGTACATATCTACATCAGCAGACAGTGCCCAATAGCGTAGTGTTTAGCATGGCAGAGGGCCACAGAAAGACTAGTTTCCAGCAGGTGACTGTCTGTTCTGATGAAGTCCTAGTTTGCAAAATGCTGGAGTGTAGGAGCCTTCCTGATCTCCTCAGGCATGCCAGTCCACAAGGTGGGGGGCACTACAGAGAAGGCATGTACATGGGTAGTTGCTGATTTTGCCCGTTTGCAGGGTGGCACCTGCAGAAGACCCCATGGTGGGACATAGAGAGAGACTAGAGATGGGCATGAATTGAATTATGACCAAAAAAAACGCATGAACCAGGGTGGTTCATGGTTCGCAAACCAGTGGTTCATGGAAGCTCACTTCCACGAACTGTTCTACTGGTTCATTTGGGTCATAAAGGGACAGTTTAAATGATGGCCATATAAACTTTTCCTGTGGCTTGCAAGTGGCAGGTCCCTTTAAACTCTCTACTGACAGGCGGCAGGGGGGATCCCACCTTGCCGCCTGCCAGCTGATAGTTTAAAGGCACCTGCTGCTTGCAAACCACAGGGCCCTTTAAAACTGGCCAAGGCGGCCATTTGAGGGGCAGGAAGGCCGTTTTCGGCTTCCTCCGCCACCGCGCGAGCCCACGCAGCAGCCAAAGAGGCCAAAAATGGCCTTCCTGCCCCTCACAGGAGGACGGGAAGGATGCCGCAGGCCCGCAGGGCAAGGTAAGTGTGGAGCTGGAGCTGGGGTTTGGGCATTTTAAAGGGCCCTGCCACTTGCAAGCTGATATTTTAAAGGGACCTGCCACTTCCAAGGCAGGAAAGGGCCCTTTAAACTGTCAAATGCCCCTTTCCCTGCTCCTGCTAAGCGGCCGGAAAGGGGCATTTAAACCCCACAAACCACGAACTGGTTTGTAAACTGGCCCCAGTTCATGCCAGTTCATGGTTCGTGGTTTGTGAAAATCCACGAACCATGAACCTCATGGTTTGGGGGGTTTTTTGGTTCGTGCCCATTTCTAAGAGAGACCACGGCCATGAAGGTTTTGTATGTGATCATAGCTAATACTTTGAATTGAGCCTAGCTTCTAATAATAACTGAGCAGTGGCATTTTACTTTATCCAGGGTCCCTAAATTGACTTCAAGAGGAAACCTATGTAGAGTGCAATACAGTAGTCTAGTCTTCATGTTACCATGGCATGGATCCATCCAGGTGGCCAGTTCTGCCAAGTCAAGGTATGAGAGAAATCTCTGGGATTGACTAAATTGGGGGAAAAAGCCTTTTTTGTGGCTGCTTAAACTTGCTGGATGCAGTATAACCCCTAGGCTCTTATATGAGTCAGAAATAATCAACTGAAGCCCATTGAAAGTGGGAAGTACAACGTCAGTTAAGACATTAGGCTTCCCCACCAGCATCACTACTGTCTTGTCTGGGTTCAGTTTCAATTTGTTCACTTTCAGTCATTTGACTTCAGCAGTCAGGCAGTAGCTCAGGACCTCTACTGCATCACTAGGAGATTTGGGTAGAGAGATTTAAAACTGAGTGTCATCTGCATATTGATGACACACAGTTCCAAAGCTATGAATGATTTCTTCTAAAGGCTTTACATAGAGGTTGAATAGCATGGGGGATAAGACTTGTGTCTCTCTTCCTCTCTCATACTAATAGACATTTTTTCCAACCATTGTATGGAATGGCTGGGCTCAAGGTTATGTGCCACAGGTAAGAGCCCTTGTGTTCTCACCCTTCAGCTCATACCAAGACGTTTGTGTCTCTGGCAAGGCGTTGGCCTATTTGAACTGGCTCCTGGTCAATTGGGGCTTACTTAACAAACAGGGATTCCAAATTGAGAAGAGGAGTAGTGTGTTTGACAGATAAGCAGAAGACAGCCTTTTGGTATGGATATAGCTGCCAACAGGCCTGGAAAAAAAATGCCCTGTCCTTTTAACAGAGGCTTATGGCATGAAAATGGCAAGTTAATCGTATCATGTAATGAAAGTAAATAACATCAGTTGGTAAACAACACCCCATTAGGTAAAGGTAGTCCCCTGTGCAAGCACCAAGTCATTACTGACCCATAGGAGGATGTCACATCATGACGTTTTCTTGGCAGACTTTTTGTTACAGGGTGGTTTCCCATTGCCTTCCCCAGTCATCTACACTTTACCCCCAGGAAGCTGGGTACTCATTTTACTGACCTTGGAAGGATGGAAGGCTGAGTCAACCTTGAGCCAGCTACCTGAACAAGCTCCTGTTCAGGTAACAGAGGCTTATGGCATGAAAATGGCAAGTTAATCGTATTATGTAATGAAAGTAAATAACATCAGTTGGTAAACAACACCCCATTAAGCCTCTCTTAAAGGGACAGGACAGTTTGGTGTAGTGGTTAAGACTCTAATCTGGAGATCCAGGTTTGATTCCCCACTCCTCCACTTGAAGCCAGCTGGGTGACCTTGGGCTAGTCACAGCTCTCTGGAGCTCTCTCAGCCCCACCCACCTCACAGGGTGTTTTGTTGTGGGAATAATAATGGCATACTTTGTAAACCATTCTGAGTGGGCATTAAGTTGTCCTGACGGGCGGTATATAAATTGAATGTTGTTGTTGTTATTCTCCAAGCCTGTTGACAACCGTAGCAGTGCAATCTAATTTCTCACTGAATGAAGAAGTACTTCCTTTAGTTCATGCTGAATCTATCACCCATCAAATTGATTGGATTCTCTGCCTCCCTGAGTTCTACAAAAGGAATACAAAGTTCTCTTTTCTTTCAAGGAAAAATGTGATATATTATAGCTACTTAATTAAATTGTTTTAGAATAACTGGAGTTTGTAAAATTCAATTTTTGTTGTTGAGATAGTTTTAAGGTAAAGTGTACAGAACTGGCTTTACTTGCCTGGTTTTTCCCCCCCCAGACTTGAGGTAACATGTCATAATAATTTGGGATCCTAATTAGGCATGGAGCTGCCCCTTTCCATAAAATAGATCTCCCTGTGTTCACAGTGTGGTGGATCCAGCTATCCTTCAAGTAGCCTTCTTACTTCCACTGCAAGTGGCTCTAATGAAAGAACCACTTAAGTTGGAGGAAGACTTCAACTTTGAACCAAAAGGAGAAAGAAAGAAAGAAAGAAAGAAAGAAAGAAAGAAAGAAAGAAAGAAAGAAAGAAAGAAAGAAAGAAAGAAAGAAAGAAAGAAAGAAAGAAAGAAAGAAAGAAAGAAAGAATTTGCTCAGTAGAGTGGTACAATAGGGGTAGCTAAGCTAAAGCTAAGACTAATCTGTAGGTTAAATCACTATTATGTCTATTCATATGATGTATGCAGATAATGGGAGAACAAGTGATCCTTTAGTGTAACTTTTTGTCCCTTCACATTTCACTATTGCAAGGTCAACATCTGTGCCACGGTGAATGTGTTGACTCAATACTACTTAGTAGAAGATGAATAAAAAGAAAAACAGCAGCACATGTGCCAAAATAAACCCACTGAGGACCTTCAGAACATGCTGCGTTAAACATTAGGTATATCACAATACCTTCACTTCTTTCAGAATGTCACCAAAGATCAAAGAGCTGTTGCAAATATCTTCAAATACATCACCAATAGCTTGCAGGCGGTTAAAGTGGGGACGGGTACAATCACAGATATTCTGGAGGGCCTAGAAGAAAGAAAGATCACTCACAAGATTTATTTAGGTATATTGTACTGAGCATGACATGCAGTTGCAATACAAATTTTACACACTTGCTGACTCTGATTTTTCAGGAGGAGGGGGAGAGCTGTAAAGTATAATCCCTGTCATAGAAAGAACATAAAGACATATAGGTTCCTGGACTGAAACTTTGTCCAGTCGATCTCCTATAAGGTCAGGGATCATAAAGATGATTACTCCTCTAGAATTCTTACAGGGTATATATACCATATTTATGAAATCAGTACTGTTGTAGGGTTTAAATTTGTTCATTTAGAAAGAACTCCAAATATCACTGGGAATGTTATTATAACAGTGTTTGGTGGAACTAGCCTTTCCATTAACTACTGTCTAGATTATGAGTTGTTGGGATCAGAAAAACAAACAAATGAATGACTGGCATGTCCTGCTCACATTCTATTAGACAAATGAAAATATGAAAGGGGTACAAGTGAAAGGTTAATGGAGAAGCATTTACTAACTAGTAAACATAAGGATTCTGTTTTCAGATGCTATTTGAAAAATCAAAAATAATGGAGATATTCTAAAAACAGTCATTGTACAGATGACAAAAGAAAAATGGGTAAAGAAGTTAACAGATGAGATATTGGACTTACCAAGAAGTAAAATGCTACTAGAAGGTAAAAGATGGGAATATGTATAAAGAGATGAGAAAGCAGGTGCCAGGGCATGAAGACATGCATTCGGTAATAAAAGAAACTGCAGAGAAACAGGAAAAGGAAGCCAATATAGAACAAAATGAAACAAATGAGAGGAGCATCATGTGTAAAGGAAACAGGAAGAAAAACTAAATGCGCTGCAAAATTTAAAGCTAATAAATGAGGGGAAGGTGCGAAATAAGAAGGACAAGCAGGTCTCATTTTGAGACGGAACACGCAGGAACGCAGTTCCGGTAGTTCTCCAAAAAGGCCATGTCAGGTGGCCCTGCCCACCTGATTTTTGGCCATTTGGGGCCCATTTTGGTCTGGATTGGGGCTGAAACGGCCCAATTCGGGCCCAAAATGGCCAGGATCAGGCCCAAAACAGCCAGGATTAGTCCTGAAATGGCCAGGATCGGGCCTCTGACAGGTCGTGGATCACTCTTCCGCTCAGCAGCAGCCCAATCCTGACCATTTTGGGCCCCTTTTCGATCATTTTCAGCCCCTTTTTGCCATTTTGGGCCCAATTTCGGCCCTGAATGGCCAGGATTGGGTCCAAAACAGCCAGGATAGGTGATGTCAGGGGGTGGGGCATATGCAAATAAGTTACACTAATGACACACTTCCCGTGATGTCAAGGGGCATGGCATATACAAATGAGTTGTGCTAATGAGTTATGCTAATGAGTTCCTGCAGCTCTTTTTCTACAAAATGACCCCTGAGGATAAGTAAGATATCATTAAAAAATAAGCCTAGACAGTATAAGAGAATTAAAATTAAACAAAGGGTACAGAAACATTATGTTAGACAAAGTTCATTATAACAGAAATAAAAGGAGGGAAAGGTCACAGACAAAAGAAGCCCAAGCTACAAATATGTGAAGAAAAAATTATATAATCATATCCCAAAGGCAAAAAAAAAAAGATGAAGGAAGAGAAGAAAAAGGAGAATAATTTATAAATTCCATTTTAGATTAATTCATTTTCAAAGACATCCATAAAAATATAGTTGTGCTTGAATTCACGGGTAATTTATGAGGATGGAAAGGATTTCCATCAGTGGAATGGGACTTTTATGTCTCACCACTCACTGCAGCCCCAAATGCCCACCAAATACTTTCCCCTTTAGGCTGGGGAGTTCCCAAGAACTGCATGGTTAGGAGTTAGAGGTCTGCTGTAGGAGGGGAGAATTGGTGCTCTTGGTCCCAGGCCTACTGCTAGATAAGCAGGTGGCAGCTGTGGTAAAGGGTACCTTTTATTAGCTTCAACAGGTTAGCCAGCTGAGACCTTCCATAGGCAGAAAAGATCTGGTTACTGTGATACATGCCTTGGTTACATGTAGATTAGATTGCTGCAATGCACGCTGTGCAGGGGCTGCCCTTGAAAAGGGTTCAGAAACTTTAATTGGTGCAGAATGCTGCAGCCAGGGTGTTGACTAGAGATGGGCATGAACCGAAATACAAACCAAAGTTCGTGATGAACCAGGCTGGTTCATGGTTTGCGAACCGGCAGTTTGGCTGGTTTGTTTGGTTCATTTTTTTGGTTTGTCACTGAAGACAGCCTGGTGCCCATCTATCAGTTTCCTAGGCAACAGGATGGACTTCTTGCAGACCTGCTGACTGAGAAGTGGCCTTCTGCTGGCCCAGAAGTGACCTTATGCTGGCCTGGAAGTGATGATTTACTGATCTGGATGTGACGTTTTCATGAACCATTGGGAACCAGTTTGCGAACTGAGGCAGGTTCGTGAAAGTTCATAGTTTGTGAAATGTGACAAACCATGAACCACACTGTTTTTTTCCAGTTTGTGCCCATCTCTACTGTTGACTGGAGTGGATCGCAGGGAACATATCACTCCAGTCTTAGCTCATCTGCACTGGCTCCCAATGTGCTTCTGGGCACAATTCAAGCTGGTGCCAACAATTAAAGCCCTATATGTTTTGGGGACAGCATACCTGAAGGACCAACTACTCCCTTATGAACCTACCTCACCACTGAGATCATTTTCGGAAGCCCTGCTTCAGATGCCCACCTTCTGAGATTAAGTGGGTGGCACTCAGGAGAGGGCCTTCTCTCTATTGGCACCAAAGTCTGGAACACTCACCCTGGGGAGATTTGCCTGTCTCCTGTTGCTGTCTTCTGCCAGTGGGTGAAGAATTTTTAAATCGGTGTTCCCTCAGTGATACCTCCTCTCTCCCCTCTGTTTTAACTGTTATCTTTTGGAATTATTTTAAATTCTTGTTTTAAATTGTTTTAGTGATGTATTTTTGTGTTGCTTTCAATGACTTTTAAGATGATAGTTTGCATGATTTAAATTTGTTAGTTGCCTTGTCTGCCCTGTAATGACAGAAAGGTGAGATTTAAAAAAAATTAAATAAATAAATAAATAGATGTGAAGGGGAAATAAACAGAAATCAAAAATTCCCCAAAACAAAATTCTGCTAATCTCCAAGAATTTTCTTTTATCATCCAGCAGTAAAAATCAAGAGGAGCTACATGTTGCAAAGGATCTCTTATGTGCTGGAGCTTTGCTATGCCTGTGTCAACAAGCTAGAATTCTTCAGCTTTCCTAAAATGTGCTGGCTTTAGAGTCCCACTGAACTCCACATCAGCTAATTCCATTTTACTCCTGAAAAAGAGATCTTTGACATAGACCTGGGCACAAATGGGGAAAAAACAAACATGCTGTTCATTGTTCGTTGGTATCCACGAACAAGGACAAACAAACAGTAACGAACATGACCTGTTAATGAACATGTTCATTGTTCGTTGTTTGTGGGGACCGGAATGCCCCCCTTGGGACTTACAGAGCCCATATTCACAGGGAGTGTTCAGCAGGCTCTCCTCCAGCCATCACCCAAGTTTGGTCAAGATTGCAATACAGATATTGGAGTTATACAGTCCCAAATCCGATGCCCCCAGGAAACTCCCATTTGATACAATTGGAGCCATCAGCTGACCTTGGCCCCATTTACAAGTGGAGGACTCCCATGGAGGGCCACCTCCCTTTCTCAGAGGCAGGGGGTTTGGCTGCATACTGGTAACACCCCCCATATGCCTGCCCACCAGGCCTCAGAGAGGCCGCCTTCTGAAAGCCATTAAGATGGGTCATGTTGGCGGCCGCCAAGCCTTGCAGGCTCGGGGAGGTGGTGGTGGACCACCTCCACTCTAAGGGGCAGGGAGTTGGCCACTTGCTGGTAGCACCCCCCATGTGCCCACCCGCCAGGCCTCACAAAGACTACTTTCTGCTCAGCCGGAAGGTGGGTCATGTCGGCAGCCGCCGGGCCTGGCAGGCTTGGGGAGGTGGTGGCAGGCCACCTCCCTTTCCTGGGGGTGGGGGGTTTAGCCACTCACCAGTGGCACCCCCATGTGCCCACCCGCGAGGCCTCACAGAGGCCAGAAGGTGGGTCATGTCACGGCCGCTGGGCATGGTGGGCTCAGGGAGGTGGTGGCGGTCCACCTCTCTTTCTCGGGGCAGTGGGTTTGGCCACTCACCAACGGCACTTCCCATGTGCCTGTCTGCCAGGCCTCACAGAGGCTACTTTCCACATGGCTGGAAGGTGGGTCATATTGGTGGCCACAGGGCCTGGCAGGCTTGGGGAGATGGTGGTGGGTTGCCTCCCTTTCTCGGGGGCAGGAGATTTGGCCGTTCGCCAGCAGCACCCCTCATGTGCCCACCTGCCAGGCCTCACAGAGGCTACTTTTTGCATGGCCGGAAGGTGGGTCATGTCGGCGGCAACCGCATAACTAATGACCCAGCAACAGTCTGCAAAGAAAACCCTCTAGCGAGACATGGTGGCTTACATGGAGGCCTTGCACACACACAAACACACACCCTGGTGGGTCAGAGACGCCAACATACGTCCACCAGATGGGGACATCATGGCAACATGGCCGATGCCGTTGTCCACACCTCACGTGGTGCTGAGGCTGTTGCCGCCCAAACACACCAGCTGGACATGGAGCATTGGACAGTTAGGTACATGGGATAGATAGTTTTCTCAATAGATAATTGGAGAGACTGGTGGATTGAATAAATATCTTGGTTGTCCCATCAGAAAGTTGGAAGGAAATAACCAAGGGTAGGAGGTGGGGCCTGGCCCTAACGTGTGGAAGCGGAAGCTCACGTGCTGGCCATTGAGGCGGTAGAGGATGCCTTCCTCCCAGTTGTGGGGGAGGCATCAGTTCCCCCAGGAAAGAGGATTGTGGGCAGACAGGTAGGTGCCCATGTGGGTAGCTGTGGGCTGCCTCCAGCATCACCCACCAGCCTGCCGTCACGGAAGTGGCAGTCTATTCAGCACCCTACAGAAGACAGCATTGCAGCGAAGGCTGATGCCATTGTGGGTCCCTCCAGCCAGACACGGTGGGGCTGGGAGGACACTCAGCCCAAACTAAGTACTCCGGGTAACGGGATCCACCTTGAAGGAATGTGCAGACTGCTGCTGGAGAGACACTTGTCCACCTCTCCTGTGTCAAAGCGGAGGCTGTTGCCAACATGACCCACCTTCCTGCCATTGCAGAAAGGATGGGAGTCACAGCCGGGACCCATTCCCCCCTGCTCAGAGGGTTACCAGCCGTGGAAGTCCCTTGTGCCCAAAAGTGGCAGCTGCAGACATGACCAACCTTCCTACCTTCACAGAAAGGATGGGATGGACAGGACAGGAGACACCATTGGGAAAGGTCAGAGTGGTTCCATCCAGAGAGGGAGAGGTTGAAAGAGGGACTGGGAAATTGTCCGGGAGAGGAGGACAAAGGGTTACCAGCCGCATTGCGGAGCAGGATGAGGAAGACCCAAACATTTGCAAGCCATCATCCAAGAAACCCACTGAGCTTGGCTCTGGACCTTGGAGCAGCCCCAAGAACTGAGGGGGGCTAAAGCAGCACCCCACCACTCAGAGACACCTTTCCTGCACAGGCAAAAAAGGAACTAATAATAACCAGTGTGAGCCCTCAGCCAAGATACCCACTGAGCTTGGCACCCGACTGTGGAAGCAGCCCCGGGAACTGAGGGGGGCTAGAGAATGACACCACCACTCACAAAAACCTGACCTGAGCAACTGCGGGACAGGTAATAGAAGTAAGTAGCTTTGCCCCGGAGCCAGTCAGTGGGCCAGAGATCTTGAGGCCACTGCAGAGGAGCTTTGCCTAGACTGGGGTGGCTCAGAGCCCAGGTAAGTCCAGGTCCAGAGAGGGATATCCAAGCAGGTGGAGGTTGACCTTAACGAAGGTCAACATGTCCACCAGGTCCTGGTGCAGACCTGTGTGGCGGGAACAGAGGAGGTCTCCCAGGTGGGAGAACACCCGCTCGCTCTGCACGCTGGTGGGAGGGCAGGACAGGTTGTTGGTTGCCATGATGGACTGGCCCGGCTATACGGCAGATTTACTCGCCCAATACTCTAATTGGTTGGACTGGGGAGGCTCAGTGGGCTCCGCAAGGTACTCTCGTACCATGGCCCCCGCTGAGTCCTCCACAGTGAGAGACGCACCCACTGTGCTGCAGCCAACCACACAGCCCACCGACAAGGCCCAGAGATCGAGTGGACCCATTTGGGTGGGTCTCTCCTGCCATGGTTCTCCTCCCACCTCCTCCCCCTCCTTCTCTTCCTCCTTCTCCACTGCCTGCCTCGTCCCTGCCCAGTTCCCTCCATCTTGCCTTCTCTGCCTCTAAATGGAGCACCAGTTTGTGGAGCTCCGTATTGCAGCGCTGCATCTCATCCTCCCACATGGTGATGCAGATGCAGGTGAGCAGATCCTGATAGAAGTAGTGCTCGGGGTCCTCCCCCCACCTCTGGAGCAGCTCGCGGGAAGAGTTGATGCTGCGGGAGAAGTGGGAAGCGATGCGCCAACAGCTGTCCAGCAGTTTGAGCATCCACAAAGTTCCCTCATCCCAGCAGTCCCTCGGCTTGCTCCCTAGCCTGAGAACATCCCTCATGACCAGGTGCAGCTTGTGCACCATGCACACCAGGCCCAGGAGGGATGCCTCTTTCAGGGCTGCCAACATGTGGCGTTCTGCATCCGTCATCATGAAGTCATGGACAAACCGTCCCCCCTGGCTGTCCACTCCCTCAAAGCCACCCTTATCGTGGTGGTGATGTTCTTCCCAGTATGAACATCATCCATCCCCAGGGCCTGGAGAAGAACTACCCTGTAGCCTGGTGTCAAGCATGGAACCTGTTTTCGGGTGCCAGCTCTTGGCCTGGGGTGGCGGAGGTCCTCTGGTTGCCACCAGCTGATTGGGCTGTTCATGGCTTTTTTTCGTTCGTATTGCTGTTTGTGCCCACTTCTATTTTGAAAGTTGACTGAATTAATCCAAGGTGGTCTATATCGAGATGGCAGTCTGGGAACCTGAGCAGAGACCTAACGGCATTTTTCTTTCTCAGTCTTCTAATCACCAAACAACTATTTTCTCAAAATGATGTGGATTGGTTTGTTCCTTGATTTAATTTCCCAGGGTTTGCATTGATGTGTATTATAATTATTTTCTCCTATCCATTTACTTACTTGTGCCAACTTCTTTTCATGGTGCTCTGCTGACTTGCTCCCAATAAAGTCATTTTCTAGCAAATCCTTCTTGGCAATAAAATCCTTCTGAAATTGCATAAATTTGTAATATTGGTCTGTTTTGGTCACACCAGCTAAATAGGAAGGAGTGAACTGGTATTCATCTTTAGTCCCGTCTGTGACACAAAGCCGACTGTTCATAGTTGGTTTATATTTCAACATTTTCAGCTCTGGAACATCTAACTCCTCTCTAATAAGTGGCTTCCGAAGTATACCAGCTCCCTTATCCATTTTCTTAGCTGTTTCCTTTCTTTGTATATCTCGAGGGGTACCTAGAGAAGCACTTACTGGAGTGCCAGAGCTTGCCTGGGATGCCTGAGGTCGACAATATGAACGAGCAGCAGATTTGGCACGGGTGGGAGTTGGTGTGGCATCATCAATAAAATTGGCCAAAGTAGTCTTTCCAGTTACCTCAGTTAATATCCTGGATGTTGTGAATTCAGGTTTTTTTGTAAAGACACATGCTGATTTTTTGCCACTTGCCCAGATATTGGATTTTTTTGATTTTTTTGGCTTGTAAAGCTTACTTGGGTTGAGGTGCCCTGAGATGTAAAGTTGAATTTCAGCCTTGTGGTCTTTTTCTACTCCATCTATGAGAGCTGAAAGATTGTTCTTCTGCTTCCTGTCTGCCATGTATAAACTAGAAACTGTGTTAGAGAAACAGATTTTTCAGCTTAAATTGAAGAAAGAAATTACTTAAAATATTTTAAATTCACTGCATAGTCTAATGAAGCATGTCTAACAATACTTAGCTAGCATGCCTTTCCCAATTAATGCATGTTTATTCCACCTTGTGTCTTTCTGAAACTTAAAAAAGAATTCCATCACACCACTGACCATTCTCAGACCTGCCTATGCAGTAAGTTGGCTGTTCACCATAGCAAGTTGGGACCACATGGCTACCTGTAAGGTATGCTCACTGGGATATAGCCGCAGGATACCAACCAGAAAAAAGTTAACCTCATTCCCCCCAGCATGTTCTTCACAGGACCATTATGCCTGTGTTTAGTGAACTGAGGGTCATATGACCACTCTGTTGATGCCTTTGTTAGAAGTCTCATTGTTATATTGTGGAGGGCAAATGAGGTTCAGTAGTATCCCACAAGGAGTGAGTTATAATCTCCTGTTCCTTCCCTGTGGACCTCTAGGCCAAACTTATTCACACCCAAAGGTGGAATATGGATTTAATGAAAGAGATTTTATATACCATTTCTGTGCCTTTCAGTATTATAGGCACTTTTACTATGCTTAGGAGCTATTGTAGTATTTGTAACACAACTTGCAAGAAAATGAAATTTGAAACAAAAGACCAAAGAAGAATGTATGTTAAACATGTTAATTACTGTGAGAACTGAGAATTAACAGTACAATGCTTGCTATATGATAGAGATGCACCTGTCACACACACATCTGCAGTATGATTTTAATACAGAAAGCTCTTTGTAAGAACTGTCTATGCAAAATGTTGCAATGAAAGCAAGCTAGGATTAGAAACATCTCTCTCAAGGCTGAGAGAGAGAAACTGCAAAACTAGGGCCAGGGGCTGTAACCACAAGCACATTCCAATGGCTTTCCACCCACGGAGCCCAGCTCCTGGAAAAGACTCCAAGGTTGCAAGAAGAGACTTTAGGACACCGCCGTTAAAAGTTACATTGGCAAAAAGGAGTGCCCATAAGAAGAATTATGTGAGAAAGGAAGGAAGATGTTCCTCTCAGAGATAACACCAAGGACAGATAAGAAATTGCAGTCTTACAATTTCTGTTGCTGACCTAAGTTACTTCTTCCAATCAGAATACCCCTGGACATTTGTGTCATGATAGGTGGTCCCCCCTTCTGTGCCAATGTGGGACCCCTGTATTCTGCGAGCCAATAAGATAACAAATATTATAATTAACCAAAAGGTATTAATTGCTTTGCATTGCTATTGTAGCTTCAATGAGCGCTGAGCATGAGACCTTCTCTACGTGTAAAAATTGTTCATCCATTGTTTATTAAACAATCAGTTACTGCTTCAATCAACAGGACTCCGTGGTGTGTCTCTCTTATTATGATTGGCTAGAGGGACACTAAAAGGCACCAGTTTGTGCTTAATACAAACACTCTGTGAGAAGAGGGAGCTAGAGTATTTTCCTCAAAGGGCTTTTTGAAGACATCAAAGAGAAACTCCCTCTAGATTATTGTGTTTGTTGTGAGGTTAAAATTCACTACAAACCTATGCTTCTCTTCTTGACTTTAACCATTGCCTTAAGGTTTATTGCATTCATTGTTCTAAAAAAGAGGTATTTTCATTTTCCATTGGAAAAAATGGGGTGAAAACCACAGAATCACTGACAGATGTACAACAAGAAGGATCTGAAAGAACAAGTAGGGATGCCATGGAGTGACAAACAAATAACAGAAGGAAAAGGAAAGTCTTGGTGATTGGTGACTCTATGCTGAGGAGTATGGGACATCATGTGTTCAAGCCTGACCCCATGGCCCAAGAGATATATTGCTTGCCAGGGACGAAGATCAAGGATTCACAGACTGGATGGCCAAGCTAGTCAAACTAACAGACCATTATCCATTTGTGATGGCCCATGTGGGAACAAATGACAGTTATGAAACCACTGAGCACATTAGGGCTGACTATGAAGTTCTTGGGAGGCAACTGAAAGGAATGGGGGCAATGCTGCCTGTCAAAGGAAGAGGAATGCAATGGAAACAGAAAATTATGGAGGTGAACCACTCACTGCATTGATGGTACCAGCAGGAGTGATTTGGATTCTGGGACCTTGAACTAAGTTTTCTTGAAGTTGGCCTGCTTGCTCATGATTAACTTCACTTGTCAAGGAATGTGCTTGGAAGGGATCTGGGGAGATTCCTTGGGAGGGATTTAAATTGACATCTCAGGGGAATGGAGACAACTGGCATAGGGATTTCAGGGAAGGAGAATAAATAGAAGAGGCCTACTTGGAAAGGCCAGGTCAAAGAGAGGGGATGTTGCAAGGCTTCCGGTGCCTATACACCAATGTCCCAAACTTGGGTAATAAGAAGAAGGAACTTGATCTACTAATGCAGATGGAAAGATATGACTTAGTAGGCATTACAGAGACTTGGTGAGATTCCCATGTGTGGAAAACAGTAGTGAATGGGCATGTGTTATTCAAGAAGAACAGGAAATGTCATAGAGGAGGTGGAGTGGTGCTGTATGTGAGGAAAGGGTTTGATGGCCAGGAAATACTGGCAGAGGAGAGTGACAATCCAGTGGAAAGTATCTGAGTGAAGATAAGGGAGGGAAGGAGGAGCAGTATTATGGGTGAGGTCTGCTACATACTGCCTGACCATGGAGATGAGGTGGATTCTGCCATCCGTGAACTGCTTAATAGTGTATCCAAGAAACATGACCTTGTAGTTATGGAAGACTTCAACTTCCCTGACGTGTGCAGGGAGACCAACTCTGCTACATGTCCAAGGTCACGCTTCCTGACCTGCCTGGTCAACAATTTCCTTTCTCAAATGATGAAGGAAGCAGCGAGAGACTCAACCATACTGGACTTGATGTTAACCAACAAGAAAGATTATGCTGATGTGGTAAAGGTAGTGAGAACTCCTATAATTCCTTTTGCTGTGGGGTACCAAGGGAGTTTGTAGCCAAATTAGCACATTAGATTTTAGTAGGGCAAACTTTAATAAACTTAAAAGACATGATCAGAGTTATTCCATGGACAAGAATGCTGGAAGGTAAAGGAGAGAGTAAAGGGTGGGCTCTCCTAAAAGAAGAGCTCTTGGAGACTCAAGCTATCCCCGTTCCAGCAAGACAGAAATGTGATAGAGGATCTAAGAAGCCAATGTAGATGAATAGAGAGCTCTGTGATAAGCTAAGGAAGAAAAAGGAGATGTTCAAGAAATGGAAGGGAGGAAATGCATCTAAAGATGAGTATCTAGGGGCAGCTAGGTACTGTAGGGTCAAAGAGGTCAAATAAGCTGAGACTGGTCAGGAGGTTTTGCCACAACAAGAAGATGTTCTTCAGATATGTGAGGAGCAAATGGAAAGTAAAGGAGGCGATATCCCCATTGCTGGGTGAAATTGGAGAAACTCTGACAGACAGAGAGAAGGCAGAAAGGCTCAATGCCTATTTTGCCTCTTTTCTCTCTGAAGGAGACAATGGGCCCACCTAACGATGGTAGTAGGTAAGGTATGACTTTGGGGTTGCTGGTTGACATGGGTAGACAAGTTGTGAGGAAGCACCTTGCTGCACTGGCTGTTTATAAATCTTCTGGGTCAGATGGGTGCACCTGAGAGCACTTAAAGAACTTTCAAAAGAGCTTGCAGATCCTTTGTCGACCATCTTCTAGGCCTTTTGGAGGATAGGTGATGTGGCAGAAGACTGGAGGAGTGCAAATGTCATCCCAGTCTTCAAAAAAGGGAAAAGAATGAGCCTGGGAATTACAGGTCAGTCAGCCAGACCTCTGTCCCAGGGAAGCTACTGGATATTAGAGGTGCCAATTTGCAAGCATCTGACAGACAAAATGGTGATAAGGAGACATCAGCACAGATTTGTCCCCAACAGGTCCTGTCAGGCCAATCTCATCTCCTTCTATGACCAAGTGACAGGCTTACTGAACCATGAAAATACTGTCGATGTAGTTTTTCTGGATTTCAGTAAAGATTTTGACACGGTTCTGATGGGTTATTTGGAGGACTTGGACAGGACTCTAAAATGACTAGATGGATAGGGAACTGGCTGGATTACTGCACCCAAAGAGTAGTTGTCAATAACATCATGACTGATTGAAAGGAGGTGTCCACTGGAGTGCCACAGGGCTCGGTTCTGGGGTCAGTGCTTTTCAATATTTTTATAAATGACCTGGATGAGGTATGAGGGGATTACTCCTTAAATTTGCAGATGACATCATACTGGAAGGAATAGCAAACACCCTTGAAGACAGAGGTATAATTCAATGAGATCTGAACATACTAGAAAAGTAGGCAGATTGGAATAAGATGTGATTTAACATGGTGGATTAGTGCCGGGTTCTGCACCTGGGTAACAAAAATGTAAAGCATGCATACTGGATGAGGGATACACTTCTGGATAGTAGTGTGTGAGAGCCAGTTTGGTATAGAAGTTAAGAGTGGCAGGACTCTAATCTGGAGAACTGAGTTTGATTCCCCACTCCTCTACTTGAAGCCAGCTGGGTGACCTTGGGTCAGTCACAGCTCTTCCAGAGCTCTCTCAGCCCCATCTACCTCATAGGGTGATTGTTATGGGAATAATAATAACATACTTTGTAAACCACTCTGAGTGGGTGTTAAGTTGTCCTGAAGGGTGGTATATAAATCAAATATTATTATTATTATTATTATTCATCTTGGGATGTGGGTGGATAGGAGGCTATATATATGAGCAGTCAGTGTGATGCAGCAGCAAAAAAGGTGAATGCAATCTTGAGGTGTATCAACAAAGGCATAACATCAAATCACAGGATGTCATTGTCCCACTATATACTGCACTGGACAGGCTCCTCCTGGAGTATTGTGTGGAGTTCTGGAGGCCTCACTTCAAAAAGGATGTGGACAAACTGAAATGGGTGCAGAGGAGAGCAACCAGGATGATCAGGGCCTGGAGACCAAGCCCTACAAGGAAAGACTGAGGGACTTCAGAATGTTCTGTTTGGAGAAGAAGAGGTTGAGGGGAGACATGATTGCTCTCTTTAAGTATTTAAAAGTCTGTCACTTAAGGGAGGGAGCTGTTCCTGTTGGTAACAGAAGAGAGGACTTGAAACAATGGCTTTAAACTACAGGAAGGAAGGGACTGGCTGGACATTAGGAAAAAACTTCTTCATGTTAAGAGTAATTCAGTAGTGGAATCGGCTGCTTGGGGATGTGGTGCCTCATTGGCAGTCTTCAAGGAGTGGCTGGACAAATACTTATCAGGGATGCTTTAGGCTGTTCCTGCATTGGGCAAGGTCTGTAAGACCCCTTCCAAATCTATGATTCTATTAAATGTCATCCACTTTTCCCATGTGACTTTCCAAGCCTTCATATCTCTGGGTGGGACATGACATCTTTAATGGATGTATGTTTTGCAAAATAAAAATTCAGGAAAAATAAGGAGGCTCAGGAGCCCCAGGGGCCATCCCTATTGTTCAGAGACATCAGGATATTCTCCCAGAAAGGTCTTATGTTACCCCAGCACTGAAATGGTGTGCTGGAATGATTCAATAGTGGAGAAGCAGGAGTTCTGTTCCAAGAAGAAGAACCCTTATGCATTTAAGAGCTGTTGGTCAGAAGTTTCAGACTGACTTCCTTAGCCTCCTGTAAGATAATATTTCGAAAAACCTGTTCTGATGGGGACAGAATCTCTAAGCAGAAGAGGAATCAGAAGGAGGGCTCTTCTGTTTGAGAACTGGGAGGTGAGGATGGTCTGAAACAGATCTCCTGCTAGCTTTTGCATTAGATCGATCTTGAGCAGACACTTCCATTATAAGTTGCTAGTGCAGAGACCTTTCTGCAGACTAACTGAAAGAATGTTTTATAGTGCAGATGACCTAACTCTCAGATCATCTGCACCTGCAACCAGCACGAGGCCAAACGTTCCTTGTGCGTGGTCACAGACATGATGCAAACAAGTTGCAAATTACTCCATTAGAGTAGCCAAAACTGCCAGCAAACTTATAGTGGGGAAGTATAAAACTGATCCTCCAAATGAATTGGCCAAGCCTGGGTATCCTGGATCTGATTCACAAATCATGTCTTCTATGCCTTTGCTGTGTATGTGTGCTGTTAAAACGGCAATTGCCTGGTGATGGTTGTTTATTGGAAGAACCCTGATAAGAGGAAGGGTGGGGATATATAAAAAGCAGAATTTTAAAGTGATCTTCCAAGGAGGCACCTACTTGCACTGCTCCTGGCTACTATCACTTTGCAACAATCATTTCTACTTAACACTATGGCAGCTTGAAAGTTGGATTGCTAGCCCCCCAGTGGGGACAGAGATTCCTTACCCCCTGCTGGTATTTCTCACTGCCACTCTGAGAGACAGTGGGAGGAAAATGAAATTTTAAAATGGCTGACAGCCAATGTCACATCCAATTGTCACACTTCTCTAGGCAACCCAACCCCCTGCCCACCATCTTCCTGTTACTTGTTTGGTCCAGAGTCTACCTTCCAGAAGTGATGCTTAATGTTCTAGCTATGTGCAAGGTTCTTAACTGTTAGACCATGACTCAATGGTCTCCAAATGTAGCACAGATAACCTTGTCCTGGCAGTTGATTGAGGTCTTGGCTGATAAATTGTCCAAATGCACCAGAATGAGAAAGCCTCATAATGTGTTGGAATACAAGCAACACCAGTCTGATCACCAACAGTTCCTGCCACTTGATGCTTTTTCATTACTTAGAAACTGGCTGATGCTGAAATATAGCAACGTTAGGGTTGACAATTCCAGGCTGGGAAATTCCTGGAGATTTGAGGGTAGAGCTTGAAGAAGGCTGGGTTTGAGGATAGGCAAGTCCACAGTGGGGTATAGTGCCACAGAGTCCACCATCCAAAGCAGCCATTTTGTCCAGGGGGACCAATCTCTTTTATCCGGAGATCAGTTGTAATTCCAGCTCTCCAGGCTCTACCTGGAGGTTGGCAATCCTAAGTAACAAGCTAAACATGCTTTTGTGTTTCCATTTGGTAATTCTTCATGCACAAGCTGGTTTTTTTCTTTCATTATTCTTTAGAAATGCTTGAACAAAAATGACATTAACAATAAAAGTACCAGCCCAAAGAGCTGCATGCCCCTTTTGGTTTCAGCATGAGTTACATAGCAGCTCCTCAACAGAAAACAAAGAACTTTCTTTCCCTTCCCCACAAATAGTCTAACAAAAGCCACAGGTTAAAACTGAGGCACATTTAAAATGAACTTACATTTCACAAGCTCCACAAATCGTCTGGCTTAACTGCTACCTTTATGTTGGTTTGTTACCAAGGAGATCAGTCAAACATTCTGAGTTCCATTGGAGCACTCCGTCACTGTTAAGCAACAATATAGGCCTGATCAAAAGCAAGCTGGTGCATTTTGTAGAGTCAAAGTGTCAGTTGTTTTCTTTACATCAGGCGAGGGAGTATAGTTAAACTGCTGTTTTTAAAATACAATTTCTTTGTTGGTTAAATCATATGGTGGAAAAATTTCCAAATTGCAAAGTCTCAGGCGAGATTGTTTTTCTACTTTTTTTAATTGAATGTATACAAACAATAGAAAGGTACACATCAGTTTCACCCTTGGTTACATCAGCCACACTGGAACAAAAAGGCAAAGGTGACATGAGTGAAGGCATAAAAGGCATTTACTGTAATGATGTGTTATTTTCACTGTACTTCTCTCTTGCTGCTCAGCTGTACCTATATAGTCAGAAATTTCTTGGTACTTTCAATCAAGTGATGGTGTTTCTTTTCACTTCTTCTTGTGTGACCATATAGCAAGATGAATTGAGAGAAGTATTTGAATGTAAAATAAATAATTCCTATGTTGAGCATGGGGATGGATGAGATACAGTTTTGCCAAGGGTTTAATTTGTATGGCCAATGCAATAAAACATGGGAAAATCCCCAGCAGATAATGTAGAAATCATGCCTTATTGAATAGGACTACCTGCAGTTGACAGAATATACTCAGAGTGAAGGCCATTTATTTTTCTGCATCAGAACTTTTAATGCACAATTAAAGAGCAAGAGAAGCTAGACCTCTGAATATATGAAGGTGTTGGTGTTGAGGATTTAGGGTGAAGGAATGCATCAAAAACATAAATCCATCTATGTACATGCCCCATGATCTTCCTTATACAACATTACACACATACAGGGTAGAGAGAAAAAATCCACACAATGGGGCCAACTATGGATAGGAGGATGTTTCTACAAACTTGGGGAATCCCTAGGATAGCAGAAAAATCTGAAAACTGGAAAAATGTATGGGGATTAAACCTGCAATGTAAAAAAAAAGAAGCAATGTCTACACTTGCACAGATACTGCCAGAGGGGGGAAATACATTCAGTGTCATTTTGGGTTGCAGGAGACCAGGAGTAGGGGATGGGAGAGGACATGTGAGCCACAAGGGGGAGGACGAAGACTACTGGGGGCTTACAATTTCAATCAGTTGACCAGCAGGTTCTTCAGGGTGGCTTGAGGTTAGAAACATATCCTCCTGTCTGCTTTCAGCCCTAAGTCAGATCTGATCAGCAGACGAGCTGGGGTGGGGAAGCACATAATAAAAGCAATAGGAACAAGAAGTGGGGCCACTTGGAGAGAAATGATGTTATGCAAGTCCTTATGGATGTCCTATTGGTACATACATGTTTTACTGCATGATTATTTATTGTGAAGCTTCAGACTCCTCTGGCACCAGAATTCCAGTGCATGAATTCACACAAAACTGTGTACATATCTTCTCCTCTACACCTGTGAATTGGTGAAATATTGTGGCAGAAAAACACATATTATGGATGTCAACTCAAACTAATTCAGGAGCTCATAATAAATGAGACAATGTACCATTTGCTTGCAGGAAAAAATGTTGCCAGTGCTGTAAAATGTTTTTAACTGAGGCTAGAATATTTGATTTAACATGTACTCGTTCAACACTTACTCAAAACATTTGCTTACCATTTGAAATGTTAACATTTGAATTGGGTTATAAGAGCTGTCAGTTTTGAAAAGATGATGGATGCTGCCAGAACAGAATCTCATCTATTCATTTACAACAGTTTCCCAAAGATCAAATATTTTGTCCATCATATGGATTCTTTGGGTAACAAAAAGCTCCTTGGTCGTTTCTGGAATCCAAAATGACAGGAAATGAATCCTGTCTTATCTAAAGCCCCTCAAATAGATGGAATTGTTACTATGAATATGCATAATAAAAAAGAGCCAAAAGTACATACCAAAATCTCTGGTTCAGCTCAGTGACTTCCAATGTGGCAGAACAAATACGGGAAATGAAGCTGTAACACTCCCCCCTCCTGCTGAAAAGTTTAGGTTCTTACCATGCAGAGGCTGCAGAGGCAGGCCCAGGCAGTGGTGGGCCTTCTGGCATTCATCATGCAATCAATTGGATCCAAAAGGAAGCAACTGAGCCCTTAGTGTTAACTCCATTGGTGGGAAGGAGATGGGGGTGTCCCGCATGAGTGCATTTTTCTTCAGCACTTCCTGGGCAATGGCATTGGATGGCTCATAGGAATCAAATTGAAAAAAAGGTTTGTTTTGTGCCAGGGAAGGGAGCAGCAGATGGCAGAGTGTCATTGGCGTCTCTTTCCTAATCTGCTGCAGGAGCCCAGGCCGGGATGCCTGGCTGCCAGCTTGTCCTTGCATTGTGTGTAAAAACTCACAGAAAGGGAGGGCTAGGGCTTCTCCTTCACAGGAGGGAGGATGGTCCTCTTTCCCTCCTATTTTTTACTAGTAAAAGTGGAAGACTGGACTCCTGTAGCAGATTAGGAAGGAAGATTCGCTAAAATGGCCCCTTGTGTGAGTTTTCATGTGCTTGAAGAGAAACTCATTGGATTGATGGGTTTTTGGATAACTTAACCAACAGTTTTTGGTTAAGTGTGGATAAAGCCTCATTTCCCAACTCCCCGCCCCTGAAAAGAAGGGTGTGCATGTGCACCTTCTCCAAGCATTTCTCAGGGTCCATAAACACATAATCTTGTTGCTGCATGCTCTCAAACTCAGTGAGCCAATGGTGAGGGAGGACCTTGTTCTGTGTGATTTTGGTGCAGTTGTGTACAAAAACAGCTGCCCCAGAGCCTCATTTCCTCACTTCCCTTTGAGAAGAACTGTGTGTGTTTGTGCAAGTGTGGCTAATGTGCGCACATTAGGCTGAAACTCATGAAAACAAAAAAATCAAATGGAATAGATCTGAGCCAGCACTACCCCAGCCAGAACAAACCAGTAATGGAACATAATTATTTATGAGCCCACTGGCGTGGGGAGGGCGGACTATAAATTGAATAAATTAAGTATTTCGGAAACCCCAGGACCAAAACTGAAATGGAAATTTTGTTGGTGCACAGCCTTAATTGTTACATTCAAAAGAATTTAGAATTTTGTAATGGTCTTATCAATTGATGTCCAGCCAGCTTTTCACTGTGGCACCTAATTCCCAATCCCCCCCTCTTACTATAGCTTGTTCTGCATGGCTTTTGTACATGCATTTCCCATGATCCCTAGCATAGCCTTTTCTGATGGTTATAGAGCCGCCTCCTGTGATTGACATAGTAATGTAGCCCTCATAAGTTATTAAAAATATTCAGATGATTCTCTGAGCATTGGAAGCTATGTATGCACCAATGCTTTACACAGTACAAAACTATTTAATATTCATTCATTTCATTTACAGCCCATCTTTCTTCCGAGGAAGCCAAGTTGGCACACAAAGTTCCCAGGAGGTTTCTCATCCCAGCACTGACCAAACTCAGACCAGTCTGTTGCTGTATCATGTGCCTTCCAGCTATTCCTATTTCTATAGGTCTGTCTTCTAAGAGATGAAAAACACATACTAGATGGCCAGTGGTTCCCATCTAATTTCTTTTCCACAAACTATACTAAAAAGAAACACAAAGTAATTTTTGTTAGAAAAAAATCTGTATTCAGTAATATTCACATCAAACTGTATATTTATATGAATGTATACAATTAAAATTATGAACATTTCTAAATATTTTATGTATCATACATATATTTATATGTATAATTACATATCCACAGAAATTGCTTTGCTGCACTACAGCCAGCTGTTAAAGCAGAAACAAGTTTCACAATTGGACTCGCAGATATGCATATGTTCTGGCTGTTTCATTTCACAAATTTATGTACAACTTATCTAGACAATAATAAATGATTTGTGTAGTATTGTACAAATGTAATAGTAAAGGTTTGGGTTTTTTTTAAATACAAAGACTGCAAATGAATACATGAAAAATTACATACCATATACAGTATTTATAATTTATAAATGCAAAGTTAAGACCTCTTGAAGTTATTGCACTTGCATATTTTTTTATAAAGAGGATTTCCTAACCATCATATATATATAAAATCTTTTCCCCCAACTTCCAGATATAGTAAAATTGGATATTGTTGCCTTGAAATGCCTTCTTCCCAGAACAATCCCCTAGAACCTTGGCATGCATGGATCTATTCTACAACCCAATTAAATCACTCATGTTTTTAGTGTACATCAGAACATATACCCAAATACTATTGAGCACAGTTTTTGGTCGGCAAGCAAAGTTTTAAAAAGAAAATAACTATGATGAGCCTTTGCTAGGTTGGAACTTAAGAACTACCATATGATGCTCCTAATAGCAATTAAGGGAAAGTAATTTCTTGTCCTCAGAACTTATACACTTGCCCTGTATGGTGCACAGCATGAAACTGCATCACAGTGTAGGTTTCTATGAGAGGCTCATAACTGCTTGGGCAGTTACAGGTCTGGCGCAGTTCTACATTAGTATATGCAATCTATACCATAGTTTTAACACTGACTGAGGAAAGACTCAGGTCTGTTAACAATAAAATGTTCTACAGATAATGTAAACAATTCTATTTATGCCATCCATATACAGTATAACATTGTGCCATTGAGTGCCACACTGCATGCCCTCCCTGAACTGATTCATAGCTTTCTGAATTTGTTCTCTTACTTTAAAATTACAGTATTCTACTGTTCTAAGGGATCCTAAAGAGTACACTACCAGATGACTGCAGAACATTGAATGACTGTGTAATATTGCTGCCATTCTAAAATTTGTTTATTTAGAGTAATACAATTTCCAGTGAAATGGTTTTTGAGATACACACCCAGAGTCTACTTTAATATAATGGTGCCATGGCCAAAAGCATCTCTATTTCCAATTGGCAGCACTGGCAAATAGTATCAGCTGAAAAATTAGTATTCAGTAAGCATAGACACTTATGGCCTGCTCACGTGTTACTTTGGCCCTTGGAATTCTACCTGTGGTGAGACTGACAGGAAACTTTGGCCCCACATATTCCCTCCTCTTCTCCTCACACCATGGGTACAATTAATATCTGAAGTATAGAGAAAAGTAAATCACTCCCTGATTTACTTTTACCCATGGGGAGGAAAATATGAAAGGAATTGAGGAATGTTGGAAGCCTAGGCTCATTCCCATCTCGCAATGATTAATATTCTGGGGTGAAGCAGTAAGAGTTTTTAAAAAAATGTTTCACAGCTTTGAACATTCCCTTTGTTGTTTTAACTAGAAACTAAACAATACCTGGTTGAGTTTCTTGTTTAAGATTTGAAAAGCAATTTCATACTTCAGTTTCAAGAGGTTTTTACTTTACAAAAGTATACATTTTCGCTTTTGGACACACTGAAGGTTGCCAAAATTTAACCATACTCCCCAAAATATTTTTATGTCAGGTGCTAGTTTAACTTGTTACACCACAGTGTTCTTCACTAGAATCTCTTTTTCTGTATAAAGAATTAGAAGCTATATAATCAGTTGTAATAGCAAATTCCTCTTTTAACTTTTGATATAGTTATTGACTTACAAATGAACTTTTTTGAGAAATTATTCAAAATGTGATAGGGATGTTGTATAAGCACCTGTTTGTGGACTCACACTGGAATTGGGGCAATCTCTTGTAAGAACTAACATGCCCATTTTTAACAAATTCCATTGAGAGGGAAGGCCATATATAAGCATGGAAAATAGAGTAGTTGTGTAATACTGCCAAGAACATTCAATGTTTAAAAGCACAATCCATCTATCTTCTGAGATTCTTTTAATTCTGTAAAAAAGAAATATGCTCAACTGACAAGACAGCAGGTAGAGTGAAGAGAACAGATAATATACCTGTCTAAATCCAAAACGAAAGATGTTCAGTCCTGGTTCACTCTGTCAGTGACAACTATGCATAAAACCCTCTTACTGATTGGATGGAAGCTCCAATGTGACTCAGCCATCCATTCAATCTCTATACAGCCTATTTTCTTGACAGTTCTATCAAGTGAGAATCATTATTGTGAAACAAGGCCATACACCTTTGTATGTACAATAATCATGTGTAGGGTTCACAAATAAAAAAGGCAATTTCAACACAACCTTAAAAAATATGAGCGTACAGAGTGTGTTCACTCATGCTATCTATACTACTGCAATGTGAAACAATCCACATACTTTGAATATCTGCCTGTTTTAAAATGCCACATATCCCAAATGTTTCTTGTCATTTTTTCTAGATGTGTACACAGTTCATAGGAGGGCTTTGGATAAATCAGAAATAGCTTGTATTGCATTATTGGCTTTGCTGTCCAGCTGAACCATGTCAGATTGTATGTATTTATGTATGTATGTATGTATGTGCCATCAAGTTTCAACCAACTCCAGCAAAGGGCTTTAAAGACAACTGAGAATCAGAGATGATTCACCATCGCCTTTCTCTGCAGAGTCTACCTTGGTGGTTCCCCCATTTAAGCACCAGCCTGCTTAGCTTCTGAGATCTGATGAGATTGGGCCTTCCCTTCCCAGTAAGATCACACTAGTTGTCTGTATCTATTTTCGTTAATATCTATTTGGTTCAGCCCTGAAGCAATGCTCATATATAAAACAAAGTCTGTAAAACTGATTGAAGCGAAGAGGCAGAAAATAACTTCTTCAAGACTATTTTTGAAGACCTGGGTGTTTAAAAGAAATTGTCAGAGCTCAAATGTAAACTTACACAAATGGCAAAGGATCAAGTATATTTCTGCAATTATATTTATGACTGTATAGTGCAGACATATTTATACGAACCTAAAAGAGTATGTGCTTGACTATAGCCTAAGAAAAAACTCTTCGTCACTAAAAAGTTTTTTTTTAAATTGTCCACTTCAAACAAACTTTTATGTATGCACAGTCTGTGTCTTGTAGGGGAACAGGATTGTGACAACCCTCTAGCAGTCCTCAGCCAGCTCCAAGCCCTCCACATGTCAAATGTGTTGTCGAAATGGGAAGTACACATGTCGAGTCCATTGTGCATAACCCAATCTACATGACTCTTACTCTTAAAAATTGGTGTGTGTGTGTGTGTAAAGGGTGCATGGATTAGGCCTACAAGTGATAGACTCTCCACAAGTAAATTCCATTTAAGTACTATATCCAACAGACAGATGTTAGCCAAGGCTATAGAGCAGGTATGATTTTGCTCCCCAGCAGCTCTGACATTCTCTACATGCTCAGATATTTGTGGGAACAGGCAGAACATGAAGGGAAAAGAAAAAACAAACAAGCTCCATATCCATTCAAGTCAATAGCAGAATGCTTATTGAAGTCAGTGAGGCTAATATTACACCCCATGGCTTAAGTTATATACTGTATAAAATTATATTAAATAGTTAAATGTTTGTACTAGGTCTAAAACCCAATTCTGCAAAGAGGTATACATATACTTAACACAACATAATAATCTGCAGAACTGGGGCCAAGTCAGCACAGACCTTCATTCACAGTATTCAAGTGCAATGATTTCCAAACCAGCTTGCTTGTTCAGCAGGCAACTCTACAGCTGACAGTGTCTGCCTACAAGATTAAATAGAAGGAATGGACGGGAGGAAAGAGTTCCAAGTCTTTTGGCAGTCACTTGGGAAGGGCAGAATAGTACTAGTGCGCAACACAAAAATTGATGAGAACTTCTGTTTCATTTATTGTGATGGTACTAAGATCACTTTCAACAAATATGACTGGCTGGAAAGTCCGGTTTCTTGTGGGCTAGTTGGGATTTGAAGGCAAGTCTCTCCAATGTTTGTTATAATATAACTGGCCAATTTGACTACTTGACAGATCTCTACTTGCATATTTAAAATTACTCTTACGCAGGGCACCAAATAAAAATATTCTATATTTCCAGTGTACAAATAGACACTTTCTTTAGTTTATGACATACCTTTGAGGAGCCATACATTATAACTACTTAAATGTTCAAGGTATGCAACGAAGCTGTTGTTCCCAAGCTATGAGATAGCTTCTAGAGCCTTCTATCTGGAAGTTAAATTCCCTGTCTGCAGCAAGATAAATTCAAGTACTCTAAACTCAGTGACAGTTTCAGCTCCAGAGAGTTTCTACTGGACTCCAAACTGATTACAAAAAGATCAAACATAAACATTCACAACAACAATGTGGAAATATCCTACTTACAGCAAAAAATCCCCCAAGTGAAATAGGCATTAAAGCCAATTTACTAGACTAGTATGGAATAGTAAAAGTACCATTGAAACCTCCTGCAATAAAGATAAAATTTAAAAACAATCGCTAAGATTTGCTCTCCCAACCACAACTATTTTAAATTAAGGCCTCAGCATGTATATTTACAGACCAAACATTTGTTTTTTGATAGTTGATTTTGGAACAGTTGAATTGTCAAGCTCTCTCTTAGTTCACACTGTATCAGTGAAGAACAGAAACATCAAAATTTTCCCAGTTAACATTTGCAGCTTTTATCTTTGGGAAAAAGTAAGTACAGATGCCTAAAAAGGGAATGAGGGTGATAAAACAATTTTTAAGTAAGAATCAGTCATCAATCTTCACTGGAAGTGAATCTGATGTCTCTCTTTCATCTGGCTCAGCCGGTAGCCATCCAAAAGCTTCTTCTCCTTGTATCACTTTTTCCCATTGTTTGAGATTTTCCCTAGAGAGGTAAAAAAGAGCCCAGTGGTGAACACAAGTTTACACTCTTTTCAGAATGAGGTATCAATATATCTAATTCTCAGTCTAGAGCCATAAAAAGATAAGACAGATCTTTCTACAAACCTGAAAAATGCTCTAGGCTTGCAGAAAAATCTGAAATCTAAAAATAAATAAATTTAAAAAATGGGGGGGGGGGTCAAAACCCACAAAAAGCAGCACCTGTTGCTTCAAGAAATGAATGCTCTCAGTTGTCATTGCTAGGCAACCACAATAGTATTTCCAGCCTTCAAGCTTTGATTTCTGTCAGCAAAGGCAGGGGGAAGGGTCCTTTCCAGGCCCAATTTTGGTCTTTAAGACCAAAGTCAAGCCTGGCAGCAACCACCAGCAACCTGATACCACGTGACTTGCATAACTAACCCAGGACTGGCTGCCTGCTACTGTTCAACAGCTGTTACCCCACAAAAGCTAGTTTTGTGTAGTTGTTAAGAATTTCAGACTAGGATCTGGAAGACCCAGATGCCAATCCCTACTCTGTCAGGGAAGCTCACAGGGTGACCCTGAGCTAATCACGTACAGCATAGCTTCGCTCACAGGATTGTTGTGAGGATAAAATGGAGATGAGAATGATGTAAGCTGCCTTGGGTTCCAGTGGTGGGGGAGGCAGGTATAAATGAAGCAAATAAATAATAAATATAGCTGAAGATGGGGGAAAGATAAAAATAAGTTAGTTGGTGGGTGGGAAGAAAAGAAGGAAGCAGGGAAAGGTGAGAGGATGGGAGTTGCTAAGAGGAGCGAAAGAGGAAATAATGTGGGGAAGGGATATATAGGGGAATGAGGTGCTCCCTAGAAGTCCTTGAGGTTCCCACACACAACTAGATCTGGCCTGGCGGCTGGCACCACACAACAGCTACCACTGCACAACTGGGCCGCTATCTGAAGAACTGTATTTTATTGTAATGTATGATTTTGATGCTAATGGGGTTTTATTCTGTTTATAAATGTATTTTGTATCCTGTTGTAACCTGCCCTGAGCCCACTTGCAGGGAGGGCAAGCTAGAAATCAAATAAACAAACACACAAACAAACTAGGCCATACTTTTCCTAGGTACAGGCTGCCAGGATGAGAGAAGAAGGGAAAGCTGAATACAACGGAGCAGATAAAGGCAGGTGGGCTGGTGAGTAAGGAGAGACAGACATAGAAAACGGAAGAAGGCATGGGGGGCTTTCAGAGAAGAGAAAAGGAAATAATGGTGTTGAGGAAAATGACATGTCTACCTGCAAGTCCTTGTAGGTTCTCTCTTGTCAAAGTACTATTCCTGATATATAAAAATCTTTCAAGACACCATCTGCTCTTTTATTTATGACAATTATTGTTTCCATTTTTGACAGTTCTTAGAGAAACCTAAGCAGACCATTTTGTTTTGCAAGAACTATGCATATCCTCCAATTAAAACTTCCCCAAACTACCAAATATGATCCATTTGTGCTATAAAAATACAAACTGTTTTAAAAGTTCACTAACAGTGTGTTAGTTTGCACTGATGACTCTAAAAATGTGACATGCATGTGGACTGCTATCATACTACATGTCTGGTTTTGTGGAAGGTCTGAAACAATCTTAGATATGTAATCTATAGCATAAATAAATATACGGTAAAATGTTCAGTTTTTATAAGGAAACCATTTTCTACTGGGACATAATCACTATTGAGATAGAATTGTCATTAAGCAAGGAAGACCATTAACAGTGCTCTGAAATGCCCAAGGAATCAGTAGAGCTATTTCAAGCTACAGAAACTGAATCGATCAAAATCTTAACAAGAACATATCAAAAATATGGAAAACAAAGCAATGGCTTACAGATTGGAAATGCTCAATATGCATTCTAATTCCAGAAAAAGAAGATGTCAAAGACTGCAGCAACTACTGGACCATCGCATTAATGTAATACAAGCAAAATGATGCTCAGAATTTTACAACAAAGACTTATCGTATATGGAACAAGAAATGCCTGATGTTCAAAAAGAATTCAGAAAAGGAAGTGATACCAGAGATCATATTGCAAATTTACATTGGTTACTGGAGCATACCAGAGAATTCCAGAAGAAAATCAGTTTTTGTAATCTATAGACCACAGCCAAGTTTTGACTATCTGTGGCTCATGAAAAGCTATGGCTGGTTCTAAAAAAATTGTGTGTGCCACAATATCTGATTGTTTTGATGTGTAATCTGTATTCTGACAAGAGTACAAGAATATGGGGAAGCAGAAAGCTATCCAATTGGCAAAGGTGTCACACATGGAAGTATATTATCTCCCTATCTGCTCAACCTGTATGCAGAATATAACATAACGAAAACTGGATTAGATTTAGATGAAGGTGGAGTGAAAACTGGTGGACGGAATGTTAACTGTCTGAGGGCCAAGCTACAAGTGACAAATGACACTTGAATGGCAAGTGGATTGAGTGGAGGGCAAGTGAACAGGGAGAAATACACTTGCCGTTCAAGTGTCATTCGTCACTTGTAGCTTGGCCCTGAGATATGCAGATGACACCACATTACTGGTAGAAAACAGTAAAGACTTGATATGACTAGTGGTGAAGGTTAAAGAAGAAATAATAATAATAACAGTAACAATAATATCATCATAATAAGTATACGTATATACTACCCTTCTAAACAGATTAGTGCCCACTCAGAGCAGCAAATGAATCCTTTGTTATTATTACTCCCACAATATAGCTTGGGAGCTAGGGCTGAGAAGAGTGGATTACCCAAATAAACAAATACTGTGCTATAGCTTTGCTGTGAAATAATTAATTTTTGAATTGTCCAATCATCTTCTGTTTTGTCATCTTTTCATTTCCAAATCCTCTTAATATGCCTAGATTGGATGCTTTCTAGCATTCAATGTTAATGTGATAACTACCATAGGATATAGGACAAAGGCTTAAAAATGGATGAAATCCTATAAACCCTTGCTTGGGAGCAAGTACCACTGAAGACAGTGGGTTAGATTCACTAGAATATTTATACAGGTGGAAAGAGTGCGACTTTTTTGCTTTCCCAGTTTTTTGGCTGCAGCAGGAGGGGTGAGGCAAGGAAATCATGCTCTCTAGCCAGAAATTCTTCTGCCTACAGAAATTCCAGTGGATCCAAGTAAATCTGCACGGACTTTGGATAAAAGTCAAAGATCAGAATATATCATCCAAGTTACCTGTTAATGTTTAGGATGACAGATAGTTATAACAATAGTAAAACAATCACATTCATATTTGACAGTTTCTACAACAGAAAATTTTATTTAGATTTACTTATTGCTTCACAGTAGACACCCTGTCAAATGGATTCCAGTTGATCAAGGTATTTTATTCAAAGTCTTGTAACTCACTTGCATGCCCGAAGCAGTGGTGCTGTGGAAGGTAAGATCTCCATGAGTGTGGTGTAGCATGGAATGGCTACAGCATTATAGAACCCAATCTGGAAAAAAATGGAAATAAAAACCAAGACAAGCTACAATTTATTAATTGGAAAGACAAAAAACTTATTTGCCTAGCAAGGTAACTGTCTGTAGTGGAAAATATTTGCTAAATATCTGTTACTGGCAATTGTGGACAAATGTCTTTTTACTTCAGGTCTTGGGCTTGACACAATCCCCACATTTAGTTTTAAGAGTTCTTCTCTCCTGACAGAAGTCAGGCAGGAAGGGGGAAGTCAATGGCTTTCAAGTGCCCAGGTCTAACTATCAACGCTTTAGAAATGCTAATGGCCATCCTGGGCTGAGATAATGAAATGATCAGCTCAGAACTTAGTTGGAATCTGTTATCTAGGAAGGAAATAGAAGCTTAGGAGTACAAGTGGCTAGACTGTATCTTCCTGGGGGTTTCAGGAAAGGATTCTTTGACCCACAAGGGGGTAGGGGAAACAGAAGAGATAAAATCCCTTGGCACAGAAGGAGAGGGGCCCTTTTGGCACATTCATCTTGGCTGATTACCTCTGGAGGAAGGAGCTCTCACGTGTGAGCTCTATCTTGATGACTGCCATTGCTATGTGGGACAAAGACTCCAAAGTAATAAGCTTTTAGCAAACTGTATTTTCTAAGTTAAAGAGTCCACTTTAGAATAAGATCAGCTAGGGCATGCACAGAGTGAGAGACACAGGAATCCATCTTTCTTTGTTATTCCTTGCTCAATCCGTTGCTGTGCAGAGTGTATGTGTGCGGACTTTTTCCTTTTAATAAATGATTTACTATTTTAAATGCTGGTATTTCTTTGTACCATGCAGATCTCCACCATTTGAGGCACTATTCAAAGTGGGCCCCAGGAGGAGGGAGATGGTTAAGTGCACAATCACACTTTCCCCATCAGTGCACGACTGTGATAAGCTGTTCCTGTGGTAACCAGACTTTAGGTAGCAGGAGAGAGACAGGCTCTAAGTGGGGCCTTGGAACAACAACACACAAGGAACACAAAGGGTGCTAAGTGGGGCCTTGGAACAACAACACACAAGGAACACAAAGGGTAGCTGAGATCACTAGCCATCTTGGTAGGTAATTCTTAAAACAGCTAGTTGGCAGCAGCTGTACTGAAAAAGTAAAAGAAAACCCTTCTGGAGGTCAAGAGGGCCTGGAGAGTGATGTGTCACCATGTGGACTCAGGCTGCCACTGGCACCTAGACACCTCAGAGGGCCAGATGGAGCAGTGCTTACAGGTCAGTGGGGCTGTTCTGCCACAGCAATACTTTTTATGGTTGAAAAGAACTTTGAGTAAACTATTTCACAGGCATTGTAAGTGACTGTTTATTTACCTACTTCATTTATAATCTGCTTTTTTCACTAATGGGGACCCAAAGCATCTTATATATTGTGATATCATTCTCCTCGCCTACATTTTATTGGCACAAAAAACCTATGAGATAGGTTAGGCTGAGAGTGTGTGTTTGGCCAAAGGTTACCCAGCTAACTTCTATGGTAAAGTGGGGATTCAAACCAGGGTTTCCTAGTTCCTAGCCAAAGCAAAGAGGCAGCCACAGGTGACAGACAATTACGCAAAAAAGGGTACCCCCCAGTGGAGTATTTTCTCAACACAGTCACACAGTACTTAACTGCATATAAATTCAAATTTAAAGTGCAATTCCAAAGACCCAAAGCAATATATGCTCCTATCAAGGCGCTCCTGGTCATCAGATAAGCGAACAAGTCCTCAGTAGCTTATATGCAAAATAAATGGTTTTCCTTCCCTTCTGTATTACAGATGACTAGTCCAGGAGAGCAGGGTTTTTTTTCTGGGAAAAGAGGTGGTGGAACTCTCAGGAGGAAAATGAAAAAGAAACACACGGGATTCTTTGAAATCATATTATTTTCAAGCACTATTGCCGAGTATTTTCAAGAGGTGCCAGAACTCCGTTCCCCCGTGTTCCCCCTAAAAAAAAGCCCTGCAGGAGAGTCACAAGAGGCCCACCCTACTAGCCATGGCTACAGACTATTGATGACTTTGATGCAGACATCCATGCTTTGAGTCTTTGGAATTCATGTTAACTGTTATTTAATACCAGGGCTGGATCGAGGGGTGCAGGGGGGTAGTCTGCTCCTGCCGCCGCCAAAGAGGGGGCACCGGGCGCAGCTGCCAGCTGCCAGGAGTGCGCCGGAGGCAGCGCGGGCAGCTGAGCGGCCGCCCGCACTACTCGCTTGCCCAGCAGGACAGGGAGCGCGCGGCAAGCTGGCCACCCCCTCAGCTGAGCAGGTGAATGGCACAGAGAGCTGGGAGGCTGCCTGCACCACTCGCTTGCCCCGCTGAGGGGGCGGCTGGCTTGTCGCGCGCCCTGTCCTGCGGGGCAGGTGAATGGTGTGGGTGGCCTCCCAGCCCTCTGTGCCATTTGCCTGCCCGGCTGAGGGGGCGGCCAGCTTGCTGCGCCCTGTCCTCAGCACGGCAGGCTCTCAACCACCAGTGAAGCCGCCGCTCCGCTGGTGGCACGGCTGCCCTGCGTGATGACATCATGAAGTGACGTCATCACACAGCGCTGGGAGCACGTGTGAGCTGCGCACGCACACGAGGGTGGCTAGACTTGGGTTGTCCCAGGCGCTGGGAACCCTAGATCCAGCTCTGTTTAATACACCCTTGAGAAAGATTGTTGAAACTGGCCCTCAGCTAGCGGCTAGTAGTGCAGGTTTCCATTAGTGGTTTATAATCAGGATTTCTCTACTTCTGTATACTTTGTAGGTAAGGCATGTTGGTTTAACTATAAATTAATGAGGGTGGAGGAATGAGTGGAGATAGGGATAAAGTTACCTAACAAAGAAGTGTCAGATTGGATAGAGAGGTAGTACCTGCCCTAATTTCAATAAAGGGATATTACTAGGGAAACTGAAATAAAACTGAGTTTTAAATTATTGTTAGAAATGTCAGTTCTGAAAGCAGGATTGGAAGAATATAAAATTTATTGCTTGATCTGTTGAATAAAGTAGCTTTAAAAGGAAATGGGAATAAGAGGATGTATTACTTAGAAAGAATGGGATCTGGGATAACGTTTCTCAGAATATAATAAATATGTCTATAAAATCATAAATACCATATTTAACATTTATAAACACCTCAGATATTGGAAGCATAGTTAAAATTTTGTCAAACTGCCAAGGCGGATTTAACACATATGTTTTGGAATTGTTCAACAAAGGTACACTTTTGAAAACAAATTTAGCAATATTACAGGATATATATTGTCAGGTTTATTTTTTTTTTAAATAGTGGATGTATGAGTGCTATAGAATTTGTTATAGCTTTGACAACTTCAAGGCAAATGTGTATGGCATCTGTTTGGAAAACAAAAACTGCATTACCAATAGCAGACACATTTAAAAAATCTGGACTGTGATCTCTTTAGCCAAAATGACATAATTTAAAAGGGAATCTGTGAAACCCAAATTGAATTGATTTGTTCCAAACTGAATTTTGTTTAAAGAGGACTGGAGTGTGAACTTTCATGGTTCTGTAAGATCATGCGTATTGCTTTTTCAAAAAAATTAGAATTAATTTAAAAACAATGAAACAAAAGCTTCATCTAATTAAATATTGGAGCCAGTACAGAAGCAATTGGTTCGGAAATGAATTCATCCACCTCCACTGAATAGTGTAAAGTTAAGTTTACACATAAACAAGCAAAAACAAGACCTTCATGCATATTTATTTTTATGTCATACAAGAAAACATTCTGATGTGAAATTACAAATAAGCTTTGAAATTCCACTAAAGAGACTACAACGAAACCACTGCTGAAAATACTAGGCACCACAATAAAATGTCAAGGTGCCTGTAATGATTTTAAATAAATGTGTGTATGTGTCTTTAAATGCTTGGTGTGGTATAGATGAAGAGTGGGGGGTGAAAGAGAGAGATGAGTGAGTGATATGATTGGTTGATAACTGAGAGTGTGGGCGGAGTGAACACAGTTTTAGACTGAGAGTGGAAAGAAAATATTTAGTCAGGGCAAGAGAGGGAAGCTGTGTGCAGCCTGAGCTTGTTTATGTTGTTTGAGAGAAATATAACCTGTGTGGAAGCCTGAACTGGTGTTTGTGAAAGGAGAAAGCAGGCAAACTGTGTGTGAAGCCTGAGAGAAGATCTATGTGACTGGGTTTAAGTAAAGTAACTTTGAGAATTGAGCAGTACTCTTTTGAAACCATCAAGTTTTAGAAATAATATAAAACTGATATGCTTCTTATAAAAATAAAAGTTTACTTTGTGTTTTTTTTATATTCCAGAGTATCTGTCATTCCTATATCCCATTCCTTTCCTCAGGACCACATAGTACCACAAAAAAGCCTGACTCTTGGGCACATCACTAAAAGGAGAAATTTAAGTTATTCTGAAATTTAATTCCTGGTGGCAGCAATCTACTAAGAAGGGGCAGGAATAAAAAGGCTTAAAGACCAAATCTACCCGAGAGAGAGAAAGGGGTCATAACAGTGTCACCGCAACCTGATACCTGATATTTAACAATAACAACAACATTCAATTTATATACCACCCTTCAGGACAACTTAACACCCACTCAAAGGGGTTTACAAAGTATGTTATTATTATCTCCACAACAACAAACACCCTGTGAGGTGGGTGGGGCCGAGAGAGCTCCAGAGAGCCGAGACTAGCCCAGGGATACCCAGCCGGCTTCAAGCAGAGGAGTGGGGAATCAAACCCGGCCCTCCAGATTAGAGTCCCATGCTCTTAACCACTACACCAAACTGGCTCTCTTTGGCCTGGAGCAATGTATCATTAATATGAGGATGACCAGCAGCTCTATTTCTCCTCAACAGTAGAGTTGGGTGGATCTGTGAAAGTAGCTGCCCTCTCCAGCTTTACGCAGGTGGCAGGGTAGGGGAGCTGTCGAGGGACCCAGGCAAGCAGATGCTGCTTCAATTGGGCAGCTGGATGGCTAGTGGCCTGTTTGCCAAGCTGGGGGGTGGACAGAAGGGAGGATGGGATTCCCTTCCCCCAAGTTTTGGCTTCAGTGTGAGAGAAGGATGTGGGCAGAGCAGAAATCAGAGGAAGAGAAAGAATATGAGCAGTGGAGTGGCCAGGGAGCAAGACACAAAGAAAGAGTGAATGGCTTTGAAATAAGGGGTGGAAACAAATGTGGAGGAAGATGTGATGCCCTTTCTCCCATGAGTTGTTGTGGCTCACCATTTGTAGTATTCTAATTCAGGATATTTTATGAACCATCAGGGTAAAAAAATAAGACAGCAACACATATATAGGAACATCTGCTTTCCAGTGAAATTGTACTGTTTTTTGGAAACATCAAGTATTTCAGACCTACCTGGCCCTGAGGAACTTCATCTTTTTTGTCTCTGTCCATCATGGGAATAGGCTGAATTCCTAACTTCTTCATTTCATCACCCTAAAATAAAAAGCAAACAGAAGGATCACTGAAGATACTTGATGAATTAATTCTTGATGAGGTACAAGAAATGTTTCTTATTTATATATAGCAAAATATTTAGAACAATATATTGAGGCAAAATATGGAGAAGGGGATTAAGAAAACAACAAAAAGGGATGATTTTACACATTCACATGTTACAAAGCACTTGTGGCCACCACAAGGATTTTGGATCACGTCATGGTGGTTTTGTGCTTTCCAGGAGTGCATGGGATGGACCCAGACTGCGACTGCACAGAAACAGGTTTTAAGCTTCCAATTCCCCACATATCCTCATTTGCCAATCTGAAAAGATTCCACGGAGTTGCTATTTACTTTGTTAGCTTTCATTACACACAAATTTCCCCATGGAACAAATAGTGGTTCCTCAGAGTTGTTTTAGATTGGGAAAATGGTATAGAGGGAAGGCCCCTTCTCCATATGTGCTGCTGTCCTAATCTGATTTGGGCCCACACACGCCTGACAAACACAGAACTTCCATAGTCTTCATGGTGGCCAAGAGGCCCCTGTAAGGTATGAAGGAGTCTGAGGAGAACTACTGGATCAGACCCAGGGAACCAATTAGATTTGAGTCCAGTAGTACCCATCATCAGATATTTTGACTCTTGAAAGCTCATACCCTGAAAATATTGAAGGTGCTTACTGCTGTTCTACTGCAGACCAACTTGACGATCCACCTGAAACTAAGGGGCCAACTAATTTAACATCCTGTTTACAGAACTGGCTAGTGTTGGACAAAAAGTCCACTGTCACAAACAGTAAGTCCACTGCTGTGCCATTTAGCAGAATTTTTTTCAGGTTCTCATAATGTATGCTAAGTTATATCAGTATCTTTTGTCGTCACAAAGAATAATCCTGCAGAATGTTTCTCCAATGATTCCTGAATTATGGAAATAAGTACCTAGGGATATCCAAAAATGTTCATTTTTCATTGTCTGTGCTTGACATGGCCAATCTGGCCACCTGAACCCATGCCATGGTAACATTGAGACTTAACTACTGTAATGCTGTGCTGTATATTGGACTCCCCTCTAAATTAACGTGGAGACTGCAGTTGGTGCAGAATTCTGCAGCTCAGTTACTATTGGAAGCTAAGAGAAGAATGAATTCCGTTCTGTAGTCACTCTAATGGCTACCTATCAGTTACCAGGCTTAATTCAAAGTACTGGCTATCACATACAAAGCTCTTCATGGCCTTGGTATGACATATCTATAGGAT